>NW_027223757.1:93434509-93956753 GCF_028538775.1 Myotis yumanensis
CCTTCCCTCACGGATATGTGTCTTTTGTGGTAAGAAGACCTTGGCCCTGTCTACCCACTTCCCCCTTAACTATAGGAACTGATAACCTGCTTCTCACTTTAAGTTCCAAATTAGCTGTGGGGGCTTTCTGGAAACCACGAGAATGTTCTGAGATGACTCGGACAAGAGGCAGACACTCCATGCTGCCTGTGCTGATCACCAAACGCCCGTTTCCCAGGTGTATTGCAACCTTTCAGGCTCAGCACAGTGAGTCCATGGTGTGACACGGGGAGGACTCAAGACCGTGTGTGATGCTGCTCATGGCAAGCTGCCTGTTGTTCCACAACAATCTGTGTTTCTGGCCGAGCCGGGGTGGCTCCGTGGTTGACCATTGACCTATGAACCAGGAGGTCACCGTTCTATTCCCACTCAGGGCACATGCCCGGGTGGGAGGGCGTGCAGGAGGCAGCGGATCCATGATTCTCTCTCATCGTTGATGTTTCTCACTCTCTCCCACTCCCTTTCTCTCTGAAATCAATAAAAATAAAAAATAAAAAAATTTTAAATCTGTGCTTCTGCTTTTACTCTTTTCTTCCCAAGATTTTGTGATTAATTTTCCTTAAACACAAAGCTGTGGCCCCAAGCGTGCAGATCAGACTGTACTTCTGAACTGACAACCACTGTCCCCCAGAAACCAAGTCAACGGCCTTTTTCTAGGACGGAGCCCAAGTTTCCTGCGGAGCAGAGCAGGGCTGCCTCCCCTCCTGCTCAGTGGGAGGCCCTGCCTGGGGACCACCTGCAAGACTGAGCATGTGGGGGCCGCTGTAACGTTGCTTTACCTGAACTCTCCTCCTATTGAGTCAGCTCTGAGGAAAAGTGTGAGATAGAAAGGCAGCACTTTTTGTCACATGGAACTGGACAACATACAGAATTAACTTATAGTTGTTGATACATTATTTTATTTTTTAATTAATTTTAGAGAGAGGAAGGGAGAGTGTTGTAATGTACCCCTCGAATCACAGAAGTTCGCCTGAAGAAGTCGAATTAAAGAGTCACCTTTATTGCAATCCGGGACTCTGAGGGGGCATTTAGCTCTCCTATTGGGGACCAGGTGTAAGCTGGCAAGGTCCTTGCACCTGAAGGGGCTAATTAGGCTGGGACCCTTACCCACACAGTTTTCCCAGACTTGTTTGGATGGAGGTCATCAGTAGAATGAGAGCAACCTTTGTAGAATGAGAACAGCCTTTCATGGCTTACCAAGAATTCTGTAACTCTTTACTGAGATATGCTGTACCGAGAACTTGTCCTTCTGCTGTGTCTCTCCCTTAGAGATTAAGAGGAACAAAGAATACATTCCTCTTGACAGACCTCCTATTCAGTGTGTTGTGTATAAAAGGCATTGAGTAGTTAATAAATTTGCTTCAGTTCCTCAAGAGCTGTAGTCCTCTCAATCCCGCTTTCCTGTCTTTCTTTCTTTTCTCAATTACCACCTCCCTGCCTCAGCCCGGCTCAACCTGTCAGGCTGGCCCTGACACTCTCCCAAACCCCGAAGTGCTAAAATGGCCGCAAACACCAGGTTTATATAGGCAAAAATCACAAAGTTATTGATTACATCCCAGGGTTTGGAATGAGGAACCTGGTTCGCAAAAAAGCAGTTTACAGAAGCAGAATTAAGCATGTTAATTATAGTTTTGGGTCTCCGGATCACTGCGTTGACAGAAACGCATTATCTGGGACCGCTGGGTTGAGAGGAACACATTATCTAGAGCCAACGAGGCAATTTAGAGTAATTGTGCTGTCCTGGTCTTGAGACCACTGAGTTGACAGGGAATCATTATCTGGAACCCTCAGGTCTTGGGAAAATTGTGCTGTCCTGGTTCCCAGGTACAGAGGAATGTGCTTTCTGAAACCAGTATGACCACAACCAATGGGGTATTCACATTACAATCAATAAGGTATTCAATCGAATGAGATGATTTATATAATTCAGAAAATCAAAATAACTTTTCTATTGTTAAGCCAAACAGCAGGGTTAGAGTTAAACTACAGTTTCTACCTGAGATGATTGCTACCATACTTCAAGAGGGAGAGAGATATTGATGTGAGAGAGAAATATTATATCTTGCCTCCTGTACACACAGGACCAGGGACTAAACCCAAAACCTCGGCATGTGACATGACAAGGAATCAAACTGGCCACCTTTCGGTGCACAGTACGATGCTCAACCACTGAACCACACCAGCCAGGGTGGTCCATTCCTTTAAAAAATAAATTGATATAATTTTTAAATTTTATTTCAAATTTGTATAAACACATTTTGATATGTTCTCTTTGACTATATCTCAGTGTATTCATATAGAATTGATTTGTTGGCCATTCTTTTTAATCCAAATCTTATCTGGACCTGAGCTTGGCTTCCCCAGATTGTCACACATCATGATTAGTGAGTTTTGAGTAAGTTACGATTGTCTGTTTGCTAAATTAAACGTGATATTCTCCTAGTTGCTTCTGTACACCTGCCCACAGCACTGAATTCCCACTGGGGTCGAGGGACAGAGTTTGTTCTCAAATCCAGGAATAGGAGTGACTTCTTCCCAACCTCGCCAAGGAATTCTGACTTTTCCACATTAACAGAAACATATTTTCCCAAAGTAAGTGAGACACACTTTCTGGTCTGATTTCAGAGGGTCTAATTGGCACTTAACATGCTGAAAAGCCTGAAATCCTGATGAGAACAGTAGGTTGGGTTTAGGAATTGGGGGCACTATTGCCTCTAAGAAGGGGAAGGTGTGTGCGGGAGCTCTGGGTGTGGTTACATAAGAGAAATACAAAGCTTGTCATTTCCAGAGAAGGGGACAATGGTGAGGCGGGCATCTTGTCCAGGAACTGGAATTGCTCCGCTGCAGCCGCCTCAGTTTATGGGAGATTCGGTCACTCACTGAGAGGAGTAGCTTGTGGGCGGCACATCTGTGAGTGAGGGAGGGGAGTGCTTTCCCTGGAGGAACAGTCCCTTCAGAAGGTGAATGCGAGGTGGTGGGTGCAGTGGCTGAGCGTGTGGGTCTGAACACTTCACTGGGCTCAACCTGGAGGGCACCTTTACTGCCTGTGTCCTTGCAAAGGTCCTTCAACCGCCATCACTCTATTCTCTCCAACTGTAGGGATGAAGGGCACTTAGCTCACCAAGATGATGTGAAAATTAAACAAAAATCTGATGCAAAGAAAGCCCCTGTATATCCTGGGTACAGAGTAAAATGCTCAAAATTGCTCAATAAATTTTACTCACTTTTATATGGAGGTATAATTGACATATGGCGTTATATTAGTTTCAGGTGTACAACGTAAAGTTTGGATATTTGTATATATTGGAAATGACACCACAGTAAGTCTGGGTAACATCTACACCACACGTAGTTACTAAACTTTTCTAGTGATGGGAACATTTAAGACAGTGGTTCCCAATGTGGGGCATACGCCTCACAGGGGGGTAATTTGATTTTTAAGGGGGGCAATTCGAGAATGAGTTATTAACAATGAGTGTTTTGCATTTCGTATGGTTCTGGGGGCCTCATATACAGTATATAAATATATATTGTGACATATTTTTGCATTTCAGTTCTCTATTATATGTTTTGAAACTTTATTTGCTATTTTTTCATATCACTTCATACTATTATTTTTTTAAACAATTTCTTAGTGATTTCTTCCTCAGTACTTCAACTGCCCTTTTGTTCTTTTATTTTTCTCCTTCATGGATGCCATGTTCTATGCCCTTTCTCTGAGTATATTCCAGTGGTGCTCTGAGCTCAGTGACAGCACCAGGGGATAAACCTGAAAAACCATTTCACTCAGGATGAATTATTGAATAACTTTCATTTTCCTTCAGTGAGTGACATTCCCCCCTGTAAAGAGTCACTGATTATATTCTCCAATCAGCAGCTACCACCCTGTCACATCATCAGTTACTAGGGGAACTGCCCCTGGAGGTGTCCACAGAATCACAGCCTTTACCAGTATTGAAACACCTGAAAGATCACAGTGGCATTAACTGTGAGAGGTTAAGTCATTTCCCCAAATCTGTAACACTAAGTTCAGGTACAACAGTGAAATAAGCCACTCAGTGAAAAACAAGTATCACATGATCTCACTCATATGTGGAATCTGACAAAATAAATAAACTGATGAACAAAATAGATCCAGAGACATAGAAGCACAGAACATTCTGTCAAACCTCAGAGGGAAGCAGGGGAGGGTGGGTAGAGATCAACCAAAGAACTTGTAAGTGTGTATGCATAACCCAGGGACACAGACAATAGGGTGGTGAGGGCGTGAGGTGGGGGTGGAGGCGGGGGAGGGTTAGAAGAGGTCAATGGGGCAAAGGGGGACATATGTAATTATGTAAGACTTTCAATAATAAAGACTTTTTAAAAAAATAGGACAAAATTGAAGGCCTCCTAACTTGCAATCACTTCCCTCACCCTCAGCTCCCAGCACACACACTCATCCATTTGCAGAACAGCTCTGTCTGCAGTGAGAGAGACCAAAGCTCCCCAAAGGCTCCAACTTGTGTGCTCATCACCGACAGCGCAGAGCTGCCTCACAATAGGGCCCAACAGTGTTTCTGACACAACCAGACCAAACCTTTAAGCACTAAATCAAAGCAATGCTTTTAATGCAGGAAATTTTAAATTTCAGAAGAGGACCTTCCTACTGAATCTCTGACCAGCAACAGATGATGCTGTTCATCTCTGATGCCGGTTGGTTCTCAGTACTGAGATGACCCAATCCAGGAACAAAGAAATGAGTGCCTCAGTTGGTATTTCTGGGGATGTGGGTGGAGAAGGGTCACAGTCCTCACTGAGTGAGACCCCCCTGCTCCCTGCCCCTGTCCTCTCTGAGCTCCAGCATGGTGTGTCTGCGGGTCCCCGGAGGCTCCTGGATGGCCGATCTGACTGTGGTGCTGATGGCACTGAGCCCTCCCCTGGCTCAGGCCAGAGACACTCCACGTAAGTGCACCTTGGGGGTGAGCTGTTGTGGGGGAGGAAGAAAGGGAATTAGCTTTGTCACTGTGTCCAGGCCATGTCCCTTAGAAAATGGTGGCATTTTCCTCAGTGGCCACCTGCCTTTATCATATGGATCCTGATTCTTTCCACCACAAAAGAGGCTGGTGCTCGCCACTACGAGTGTGCAAGGGGCTCCATGTATCTCAGCTGTTCTTCTCACCTCGCCTCCAGTAAACCTCCCCAGTCTCGTGTCCCCTTCCATCGGGGAAGGATTGAGAAATAATGATCTCAGACTGATTCCCACCCAGTGCTCCATTTATTGTATTGAGTTATCCCCAAAGGAAAGTTTCTCTGGCATTTTATGGGGAGTCAAAGGAATTAGAGGGTCTCTCTTTGAGGACCCTGTGTTCTGTCCTCAGCAGAATCTGTGATGTTGGTGCCTCTCTCTACTATGTGTAATGTATCAAGGGGCCTCCCCACCATCTCCTTTCCTTTCTCCCTGAGCCCCTTAAGAAAGAAAAAATTCAGAGCGATAATTGCTTTAAAAAAAAACCCCAGGGTTATGAGACAGAGAGCATGGATTCACCTGACGTCAGTTCAAGGGATTAAGGAGCTGTCTCTGAGGAAGTGACATGTAGAGACATTTGAGACCTCAATGATGAGAGAATCCACCCTGTGAAGATCTAGGGGACAAGTGTCCCAGGGAGAAGAAGAGGGAGAGGCCACAGTGTGGGAACATGTTTGCCATGTTGAAGGGGCAGGAAGAAGGCTAGCGAGGCTGCAGCAGGCGAGCAAGTTGGGGAGTGACACTGACATAGGAAGAGGCTGGGGAAAACGGGAGACAAATCATATTGAGCCCTGGCGGGCGGGTAAGAAGTTTGAATTTTATCTGAAGAGACATGTGAACTGCTGAGGGTTACAGGAGAGCCCACGTGTATTTATTAAAAAAATAATTCCAGCAACCAGGGGGGATTGGATGATTACAGGTGACTCTGAGGAGCATGGAAGAGCGTCCAGGTGACGGGCTTGGGCTTCAGTTAGTGTGTGCGGCAAAGGCAGCGGGAAAGGGGAAGTGAGCAGATCTGGGGGAGATATTTCCACTACTTGTTCATGAACTTGAGCCCAGGTGCATGAAATCCTGCACGGGTGGGGTCTCTAGGCCTGGATGGCAATCAGGGCCTATGAGAGCTGTGTGGCCCAGTCCCAATGGGGCTTGCTGGCTGCTGTACAGGGCCTGCTGGATCGGGGGAGGGATGAAGGAAGGAACCGCAGGAGGTTGGCTGGCCTTGGGATGTTGGCTGTGGGAGTGCACTGACCACCAGGAGGCAGCTCCTGCATGAGCATCTGCCCCTTGGTGGTCAGTGCGCATCAAAGTGACTGGTCGACCGGTCATTGCGGTCGTTCCAGTTGTTCAATCGTCATGGTCGCTTAGGCTTGTATATATGAGTGGTTAGGAATAAAGGTTTTGTGTAAGTTTGAAATGATTTTTTGACATTTGTGTGGAGCTGCTAAGAGGTCAGTTGAATACAGGAGCCTCGAGTTCAGGGCTGACCAGGGCAGGAGTTGTTTGTGTTTGTATCATTGACACATGTGCTGTGTTAAATTCCAGGGAAGTTGAAGAGAGAGAGAGAGAGAGAGAGAGAGAGAGAGAGAAAGTGAGAGAGGAAGTGAGAGAGGAAGTGAGAGAGAGAGAGAACAAGAAGATGCCAAGGGTTGAGCCCAGAGGACACTGAGAAGGGGGGCAGTGTGTTGAGGAAAACCAAGAGAAGGTGATGCAGGGCAGTGAGGGGAAGTAGATTTTTCCAGAAGGGAATGCCCAGGTGTGGTGAGAACTGCAAGGAGGCAGAGAAGTGAGGACATGCAGAGAAGTGAGCACTGGGTTTGGTGAATGTGGTGTTCGCAGTCAGTGCAGTTTATGAGTTGGAACCTGATTGAACTATTTGAACAGAGGGATGGGAGCTGAAGACATGAGGGATGATTACAAGTGCCTCTGAGCAGCGACTTCAGGGAGACTGTGCGCTGGGCTCAGAGAGTCAGCTGGACCTAAAGCATAAGAACAACGGAGCCTGAAGGGATGCTGGGGACTCGAGAACCAGAGATGCTCAGTCATCAGCAAGGAGCCACTGAAGTGACCTTGAAGGCAGAGGTGACTGGTTATGAAAGCCACCAATTCCACAGCCACTGTTTATTAGTGACCAGAATAGACAGTCACCCCCTGGGGATGAGGGTGGAATCGTCGACAAGACAAATCTGGTCCCTGTGGCATGGAGCAGCGTCACATGGGCAGTTACTGTGCACCAGGCCTCCATTTGAGTGTGTGACTCTCATAACCATCCTGTCTCACCTGCAGCAATTACAACTGTAATCACCCATGGAATCTGATTCAGTGAGTTTTAGCAACTTACCCAGAGTCACATGGTTAGTTGTAGAACCAGGTACATTGTCTAGGTCTCAGTATCTAGAAAGTCCTCTCCTCTACCTCACCATAGTCCTTTCATATTAGGTGCATGTATATCCTCTTATACACAGAGACCAATGTTTCTGTCCTTGTGTTCCAAATACCATTAAGTGATAAAGTTGATTAAAGACAATTGCCAAATATTGATAAAAACATTATTTTCTCTAGAAAGTTAAGGAATAGAAAGATCTCATGACCTTGCAATTTTAGGGGTTATAAGAATTAAAATAGCAAGTTATTTATTGATTGCTTATATGATCAGCACCAGAAAGAATCACTATTTAATTCCACACTTAACAATATGCTGTGAGGAATACAGTACTATTAAATCTATTTTAGAGATAAAGAACAAGGCCCATGGGGGTTACAATCTGACCCAGTGGGAGAGCCAATGTTCTAATTTAGGTTCCTCATTCTAGAGCCTGGGCTTCCACCCCCACTGTGAACAGGGGCTTGGTTGGGTCTGACTTGCTGTTGAGATTTCTGATGTTCCCACGTGCCAGCGTGTGTCTCAGGATTGGAGGCAGCAGGTGCAAGGGCTGCCAGTTCCAATATTTAGGAGGAATTTACATCCATTTTGTATTTACAACTTGAAAAGTTCCATATGGGCTCACACTATGTGCAGACTGTCATAGACACGTGAGGAACACAAGGGAGTTTAAGTGCCCTCCTCCCTCTCAGATTTGATCAGCAGGTGAGCTTGTGTTGCCAAAGGAAATACAGGATGCCCGATTTAAGCTGAATTTCAGAGAAACAACAATTATTTATCTGAAATTTGAATGTAACTGGGAGTCATATATATTTATTTGCTTTATCTTTAAGTTGGGCCCATGAGCACGGCCTGATAGTGCTCACCAAACAGGCTACAGTGAACAGCAACTCACACATGTTTATTTTTCAACTTTCTCATGTGTCAGGAAGGTGCTAGAGAATTTGTGAAAAGTAAGACAGACCGAGTCTGAGCAGAGTGCCCTCCCCTCTGCCATCACTTCTACGTGAAGGTCTCCATCTAAAGCTGGGACCTGCTCCTGTTTGTAATCTGTCGATGTGAGGGGGTCATCTCAGCTGCTCCCCTTCTGAGGAACCTGCCTATAGAAATGAGAGTCCACATCTAGCCAAGGCTGGTAACCTGATGCCTCCTGGTGTTACTGGGAGCAGGAGGCTGTTAGAAAGTAAATTAGTTGGAACTTTGAACAGGAATCAAATGGCCGTGGTTGTAGCTGCTCCTGTAGACAAGCAGTGGGCCAGTGGCCAGGAGATGAAGAAAGATTATGTGGAGGACAAATGATGACTTGGTGATTGGATGGCGAGGCAAAGAAACAGGTAGATCTTGGTCCTGAAAAAGTTTATTTTCCTGGAAAAGTAGTCTGCACTGGGACCAGATTCCTAAGGAATATAAATTCCATATAGATCAAGACTTTCCACAGACACAATATTGGCTAAATTTATATTGCGATTCCCAGCTGCTGCATAATCAACAGTGGCTTTTGCACCCAGACTTTTCAGATGATTAACCACCCCTTCCCCTGCTTCCCACCCCTGGGACGTCTGCAATATGTAAAGCCATGTCTGCTGTCACACGGGTGTTTCTCTGACAACTGGTGGGGATGCTGAGTGCAGCCCACTGTGTACAGAACACCCACCCCAACCTCACAGAATCATCTGGTCCAAAGGTCAATAGTGTTGAGGGTGAGAACACAGCTGGACACCGGCTGTTTCTGAAAATTCTAGACTCACACTTTATACACATGAGCGCCTTCCAATGCAGCTCTTCACAGTTTATTAAGAAAAAAAAAAACTAGACAGTTACACAAATTCACCAGTTTCTTGTTGAATCCATTCCATCAATTGAATTTTAAAACCTTCATTGTTACTATTGCCTTAATGTTTGTCAAAACATGATGAGTTGTGGTCACTCATCTCTGCTGACCTCCCGCGTCTCTCCTCCATGAGTCGTGCATCGTGGGGAGCCCCCTGTCCTCAGTCAGGACCTCACGTTTCTGCAGGGACTCTCTCCACACCAGCGATGGTGTCAGAGCTTCCATCCACCACCTGCTTTAACCACAGGTGTGTTCTGTTCTCTGTGCTTCCTGGGTTGGACATGCAGGAAAGAGAGGGTGCCCTATTGGGATTAGGGTGTAACCCCTGAACCTCCTCAGTGCTCTCCCTTACATGCAGCAGAAGCCCCCCTAACTCACCCCAGGCTCTCAGCACCCGCCTCCTCCAGGCTCCTGTCCCCTCCCTCCCACTGTCTGGGCTCAGAGCCTGTTCTCTGGTTTCCGGGGAGGAGCATAGGTTCTCTCAGGCTTTGCAGGTGGCATTGCCTTCACCTGAGATGTGCCTCCTCCCCCACATACAGCGACCTTCCCCCACATCCTGTCACTCAGAGGCCCTGGCCCCGCCCCTGATGGGACTTGGACCCTGTGGTCCCTGCTCCAGGCGCCCTTTCCTGCCATCTCCCTCCCGTGTGGATGCGCCTGTGGTTGGCTGTGATGGGCACTTTGGTGAATTGTAAGCTGCAGAGCGGAGGGCGATGCCTGGTTTCCTGCCTGGGTCCCTGGCAGCTAGGGCCTGGCAGGAGGTCCCCTGCCCAGGGGGTGACAGGAGGAGGCGGGTGTGGGGAAGGGAGAGGCTGGAGGTGAGGAGGGGGGTCGTCTAGGAGGAGGCGGTGATGGCACAAGTCCTCGCCCAGCCTGGAGCCCGGAGCCCCGCGGGGCAGCCCAGTGGGTGCCCAGTGGCTGAGGGTCCCAGGGGTCTCCCTACCCTGCGGCCTCCCTCCAGCCCCAGAGGAGGGGCCCCGGGCGCTGGCAGTGGGGGTGCCGGGTCCTGTGTCTCCACTGCCTGGGCGCCCCGCACTGGGCTGCGTTGCCATCTTCTCTCACCAGCGTGAGGGGTCCTTCCTGTCCCCGCAGCAAATTTCCTGATGCAGCGTAAACAAGAGTGTTATTTCTCCAACGGGACGGAGCGGGTGCAGTACCTGGCCAGAGACATCTACAACCGGGAGGAGATCGTGCGCTTCAACAGCGACGTGGGGGAGTACCGCGCGGTGACCGAGCTGGGGCGGTCTGCCGCCAAGAACTGGAACAGCCAGGAGGACTTCATGGAGCGGATGCGGGCCGGGGTGGACACGTACTGCAGACACAACTACAGGGTGTTTGAGGGATTCCTGGTGCCTCGGCAAAGTGAGCGCGGGGGCGGGGGCGGGGGTGGGGGGTGCTCACACAGGGCTGTGAAGAGCACCCCTGAGGCCTGCTGTGGTGACCCTGAGGTCCACTCCTGTGTAGGGGCGTTTACGGCAGTGCCTAGTCCTGGAGGGTTTGGGGAGCAGCGGGGAGGGAGGGGGGGAGGTGTGAGTTGTGAGGAGGGAGTCAGTCTGCCTTGGCCAACCCCTCCCACCCCCCCACCCTCACCCCCCCCACCCCCCCGACCCTGAGCCCTGGAATAGGGGTGCTGGGTGCACAAGCCTGTCCCTGAGCGGAGGGTCAGGCTGGGTGTGAGGGGCGGGGCCTCCGAGGCACCTCTGGCCTCTCTGAGCTCCTTTCAGGTCTCAGTGTCTTGTTCCCCCTCAGTGCCCTGTGTTTACAGAGGGGGTGAAGGTGAGCCAGGGTCTAATTGTAATTGTGTTACTTAACACACTGATGTCACATCCACACAGGCTGACAGCATTTAAGTCATTACATGTTAACTGTTTAGAGTTCTGACAATTTGCCTTACATTCTATTTTGTTAAATCTTTTTACATTACTGCCAAATCTCAGTTGAAAATTTGTTTTTTATTTTAGATTTATCCCTCTTTGATTTCTCAGGTTCTTGAACATTTTCCACGTACGTGTTGGCTAATGGTTGTTCCTGCTCTAGGAATGGCCTATTGTCCATCATCCCTGGGGTCCGGGCCTTTTTCTCAGTGATTTTCCAGGTTCTCTAGGCAGCAAGATGGACACTTTGCTAACATGGATTCAGGATTTTCTCCAGCTTTTGGCTTGTGTTTTCATTCTGTTTTATTACTTTCCATGTGAGGAATTTAAACATCTTTAAGGTAATGAAATGTACTGCAAAGTTGCTAGCAATGATTTACCATCAATCTTAAATCTACCCTTTTGGCCCCTCATTGTCCTCCTGCTCCTTCTCCTCCTCCACTTCCTCCTCCTCTAAATCTGTATTCATTGAGCCTGGCCTCAGGCAGGAAGCACACATGTTCATGAGTCCCAGCACCTGCCCTGAGCTCAAATGTCAGATTGAAAAGAGAGACAATTATAAAATGATAAGTTGACTTCTTTTGAGAAGGAGCGGGTTGCTCAGTGCGTGTCACTGTGAGTGTTATAATGAGTGCTGCCCTGCTCCTCCCTCTCCCTCAGGACTCAGCCCCTGGAGCTAGGGAATCTCCTGCCTTTCCTGCTTCCAGGGGAACCATCTCTGTGTTCTCAGATGTGATCGCATTCCCAGGACTTCACACCCTGAGTCCCCATCTCCCCAAGTTGTTCCCCAGCTTCTCACCATGACTTTCCTTATGTTCTCTCTCCATATGTGATAAACAGCTGACATACAGTGACGGCTGCGTTCCAGCCGCTGTTGTACATGTTTCAGGCCCATTGGTCCTCATATGTCCTTAAGCGGTGAGTTAGTATTATCACCCCCTTTGCAGGTGAGGAGCTGAGCAGAGAGGATCTCCCAGGATCACCCAGTAAGAGGCACAGCCTGGATGTGACCAGGCAGCCCTTCTCCAGAAATCACACTGGAACTCACACATTCTGTGCCTCGCAAAGATTTGTAAACACTTCAATTCAACAATGAGTAACTGTTTCAAGACATGAAAAATCCCCCAAATTTCCTCAATGTCTGTCAAATCCAGTGGCCTGGGCTATAAGTGGAGATTCAATGCCCAGGGCACTACCTCCTTCGGGGCCACAGGGCGGAAGGAGAGGGGCCTGCCTGGGCCTGGAGCCTGGGACTGGAGAGGAGGCCGAAAGGGAGCCACCAAGGGGCCTGCCTGTCTTGCTCAGATCTCCATCCGCCTTCTCTGTCCCAGCTGAGCCCACAGTGACCGTGTATCCTGCAAAGACCCTGCGCCTGCAGCACCACAGCCTCCTGGTCTGCTCCGTGAACGGCTTCTATCCGGGCCACATTGAGGTCCGCTGGCTGCGCAACGGCCAGGAAGAGGAGGCCGGGGTGGTGTCCACGGGCCTGATCCGGAACGGGGACTGGACCTTCCAGACCCTGGTGATGCTGGAGACAGTTCCCCGGAGCGGGGAGGTCTACACCTGCCAAGTGCAGCACCCCAGCAGCACCAGCCCTGTCACCGTGGAATGGAGTGAGACGCCCTCTGACCTCACACGCCTCCCCAACAGGGGCCTTTGCTTGTCTCTGAGGGTCAGGGTCCCCTCTCCCCACATCCCGTTTTCCTTTGCTCGTGTCTCTCCTTCAGCACAGGCTACAGGAGAGCCCTGTGATCGCTTCTGTGGACACCCATAGCCCTGGGAGGCCGCCATGCCTGCCCTGCTTTGAATTCATCACACTCTCCCCTCATGGTGCCCCTTGGCCCTGGGCACCATCCCCTGTGGGCTGGGCGGGCGCTTCTGCCTGCGCTGAGCTGCCCACTGTGATCTGGGAAGAGGAGCGTCCTCCACAGCCTGGGGACCTTCCTGTCCTGGGAGAGCCCCGTCTACTCTGCTGTCTGCGGCTCTGTCACCCGGGCCAAGTCCTGGAGGTCACCAGCCTTGGGCACCACAGCCTCAGAGGCCGAAACAGTGGCCTTGGGTCGGGTGTGAGGGGACCTGAGGCCAGTGCCTGGGCCTTGTACCTGCTCAGTGTGACCTCAGTCTCTTTTGTGGAAATGGCTATTGTTCTGCTTCTTCTAAGGCACCTCCCTCCTCCCACCCCCACCCTCCCAAGCTCTCAATCCCAGGGTCTCCATTAGAGAAGTTGGTTTGGGCTAAAACCCACTGAAACTGGCTTCTCTCTCAGGGGCCCAGTCTGGATCCGCACAGAGCAAGGTGCTGAGTGGAGCCGGGGGCTTCGTGCTGGGGCTGCTCTTCCTCGGGGCGGGGCTGCTCATCTACTTCAGGGCTCAGAAAGGTAAGGGGTCTGCTGGCCACCGAGGCCCCGAGATGGTGGGGAGAACTGGGGCTTTGAGGAGGGAGCTCTGGGCATGGCAGAAGCCTCTCTTTCCCTGTCGGTCTCACGTTCCCTGGAAATGCAGAAATAACCAGCTCCCGGTTCTCAGGGTGAAGACATGAGGAGTCATGGCTGTGGGGTTAGAGAGGGGTTAACACGCACGGGGATTTGGGGGCCGATCCTGGGGCACATGGAGGAGCAGGCCCTGCGGTCACTAATGACACTGGATGTGACAGCTTCGGGTCCACTGCTCTCAGCTTCTGCTCTGGTCTCTGCTCTGGTGTCAGCGGGTGGGGGTGCTGCTGCAGAAGCTCAGGTGGCCTGGGCGGGGACCCTGTGTTTGGGGACACACTTACCTTCAAATCTTTTAATTAGCATCTTCCTTCTCTTCCCAGGACACTCTGGCCTTCAGCCCACAGGTAACGCTCTTTAATCCTCTCTCAGGGACACATTGGGTTTCCCTAGAACAGAAGGTGCAGGGGACGAGCCAGGGAACAGATAGCGGGGAGCCTGGGTGTGGCTCTGGCGGCCGCTTACACTGCAGCGTCTCCTCCCGCCTGGTGAGAGGCAGCTCTAAAGCAGCTTTGGCTCCTGTGGCCTCAGAGCTTTTCTTCTCACTTGGGAGCCACAGCAGGAGGCCTGGGAGGGCAGCGCCCCTGCTGGCTGGGCCTGGGAGCAGCGCTCTCCTGTCTGCAGGACTCCTGAGCTGAGGTGGCCATGGCGACAGGGGCAGGAGAGAACCTTCTGTCCAGCCCCTTCACCGCCTGAAGAGGTTTCCTGCTGGGCTCTTACTCCACAAGGAGAGCCACCTCGGGCTCTGGCTGGGTCCTGGATCCTGACCCCCAAGCAGCTCCTCCCTGCTGGTTCCTCCTCCCCCTGGACCTGGAGGCCCCAGTGCTGACTGCAGAACCTTAGCTCCATCCCTCCCTGTCCCTGTGTGTTTAACCCTCGCTGTCTGCTGAGCACCTTAGCTCACATCTGTCCACATTTCTTTGTAAAAATTTTCTTCAATTAAATATGGAGTGAAATCATCTGCCTCACAGGCTTCAAGGGCAGGAAGTATGAAGAAGAGGTTTCCTTGTTCCCTTCCTGTTTTTCATGGTTCCTGAACCAGGAGAGAGCCTGACATGGACCTGAACACGGTAGTCTCCTATGTCGGTGTTTCTCTAAGACAAGCATACAAGTTCCCTTTCCCCTGAGATACAGAGGGGACAGCAAGTATAATAAACGCAGGCTAGCCCTGCTGGTGTGGTCAGTGGTTGAGTGTCAACCTATGAACCAGGAGGTCACCATTCAATTCCAGGTCAGTGTGCATGCCTGGGTTTCTGGTTCAATCCCCAGTGGGGGATGTGCACATGGCAGCTGATCAATGATTCTCTCTCATCATTGATGTTTCTATCTCCCTCTCCCACTCCTTTCCTCTCTGAAATCAATAAAAAATATTTCTTTTTTAAATAAGAGAAAAGCAGACCACTTCTAAGGATATGATGTCTTCACTGTTTCTCTAATCATGTTCTTTTTCTCTAATTTTTTAAAAGAAAATGTCTAAACCCGGTGCCTCTTGAAGTCCCCTGTATGTGACTAATGGTGGATTCTATACCTCAGTCTTTTTGTGTCTCAGATAAAATGCCTGCTGTGCTGACTCTGCCTTGAGATGCACCTTCCCCATGAGCAGGTCCCGGAGGCCATCAGGACAGAGCTGCAACTCTAGTGGGAAAGGTGCGCTTCTGAGGCCTCCAGCTTGTGTGGGAAACTCATTGTCTGTCACAGGAAACCCTGTGTGGACCTGATCTGAGCATCAACCAGGGCCCCTGCTGGGCACCCAGGGGAATGTGTGGCTCCCTGATGTGCCACCAGCATGTGATCCTCTGTCCTGGAGGGAACATGAGAGACTCCTGTGGGGTGGCCTCCCAATGCCTGTGAGCACGGAGCAGCAGAGTTTTATGCAGCGTTTTATTTAATAAGACAGAGGAGGAGAAAGGACATGTAGATAAACCTGTTCATTTCATCTGCCTATTTATTTTCTACCTACCAGTCATCTATTTATAGAAACATGGGATGGATTTTTAAGTGGTTGTCTACAGGGAAAAATGAGGGCATAGGTTGAAGGAATCTGTACTTTTCTGAATATACATCTTCCTTAATAGTTTTAACTTGAGGAACATTCAGATATTTTATGTAATAATTTAAATCAAAAGTTTTAAAAGGCAATACATAACAACAACAAAAACAACAAGCTATAGCAATAGAAACAAACTGACAAGAAGTAGATGATGGGAAACATATAAATCAGTAAATCAATCAAGGGTTCCTACTCCAAGACGACAGTGCAGGAAAGGCCTGAGCTCAGCTCCTCTCATTTCACATTAAATTCCCACCTGCAGACAGAGCAGCTCCCCCTGGTGAGGAAAGGAGGGCTGACTGAACAACTTCTGCTGGAGCAACAAGAGAGAAACCCCATAGACACAGGTGGGAGAGACAGAGACACGGCACCATGGCAACCCCACCCCAGCACTGACCTGCAGTGGGCAGGGGTCCCTGAGGGTGTATGTGCAGACTTGCCCACTCTGGGTAAAGTGAAAAACAGTGGCTGAAAGGGCACCTAGACTATAAGGGGGGAAACCCATTTACTAACCGAGAACATTTGCAAGTGGGAGGGGAACTACAGGAACCCTCGCTGGTGTCAGGAGCACTGGACCCAGCCAGGCATTCATTGACACTCTCCCTCCCCCTTGGTCTCACGGGCAGGACATAAGTCAGGTGCTTCTGCCAGCCTTGGTGGTCAGGGTGCACACGCGGCCTAGGCCCCAGGCCCCAGGCCTATGCCAGCTCTGTGGCTTGTCCCTAGGACTTCGACTCCCACTGCAGCTCCGGCTCAGGGCCCTTTACCCCCAGGGCACCCATGGCCCATTCCCACTATAGCTCCAGCTTGCCTGCTAAAGACACCTGGCTCACACAGTCTACAGAGGAGAGGCTCCTAAACAAGTCTCTCCTTCAAGACTAGGAGAGGTCATTGTTTCACCTAATTCATAGACACAAACACAGAGAGAAAGAGAGAGACAGCCACAATGAGGAGACAGAGAAATATATTCCAATAAGGGATAAGGAAACATAAATAAATAAGAACTACTAGTAAATGAAACAGACATAAACAATTTACCCGATAAAAAGTTAAAAGTAAACACTGGTTATGAGTATGCGCAATGAACTCGGGAGAAGGATAGATGAATTCAGTGAGAACCTCAACAGAGACATAGAAAAATATGTAAAACAACCAATCAGAACTGAGGAATACAATCATTGAAATGAAAACAAAAATAATCTGGAGGGAATCAATAGCAGATTAGTTGAGGCAGGAGAATGAATCAGCAAGCTGAAAGACAAGGTAGTAAAAGTAAATAAGAACAGCAAAAAGAAAAAAAAATAATATTATCAAAAATGAGGATAGTTTAAGGGTCCTGTGGGGCAACATCAAATGTGCCAACATTTGAATCATTGGAGTCCCAGAAGGAGAAGACAGAGAAAGGGATGTAAAACCTACTTAAAGGGATAATGATTGCAAACTTCCCCAATCTGGTGAGGAAAACAGACATCCAATTCCAGAAAGCACAGAGACTTCCGAACAAAATGAACCCAAAGAGGCCCATATCAAGACACATCATATTTAAAATGCCAAAAGTTAAAGAATCTTAATAGCAACAAGAGAAAAGGCAGCTAGTTATGTATACAAGATCCTTCATAAGACCATCAGCTGATATTTTAGCAAATACGGTAATGGCACAAAATATTCAAAGTGATGAAAAGCGGAAACCTACAACCAAGTATACTCTATCCAGAGAAGTTAGCATTCAGAATTAAAGTGTGATAAAGAGTTTCCCAGATAATCAAATGATAAAAGAGTTCTCACCACTAATGAGCATTAAAAGAAAAGTTAAGGAACCTTCTTTAAATTGAAAATACCAAAACTAAAAACAAGAAAATATTGGAAAGAAAAAATTTGCACTGATAAAGGCAAACAGTTGTAGGTGTAGCAGATCAACCAATTATAGAGCTAGAAGAAGATTAATATACAAAAGTGGTAAAAGCATGTGTAACACAGTAATACATTAAGGCAATGGTCAGCAAACTACGGCTTGCAAGCCGCATGTGGCTCTTTGGCCGCTTGAGTGTGGCTCTTCCACAAAATACCATGTGCGGGCTTGCACATACAGTGTGATTGAAACTTCATGGCCCATTCACAGAAGTCGGTTTTCAGCCTGGGGGAGTCTATTTTGAAGAAGTACTGTTGATATTTGGCTCTGTTGACTAATGAGCTTGCCGACCACTGCATTAAGGAATACACACACAGGAGAAGATGTAAAATATGATGTCAAATACATAAACATGACAGTGAGTAAAAAATGTAGTTTTAGAAAGCATTTGAGCTTAAGCAACAATCAACTTAAAAAACATTGCCATAAACATAGCTTGCTATATATGAATCTTATGGCAACCCAAAACCAAATCTATAATACATACAGTTAAAAATGAAGAAAGAGAACCCAAACAATACACTAAGAGGTCATCAATGTACAAGAAAAGAGAGCAAGAGCCATAACCGGTTTGGGTCAGTGGGTAGAGGGTTATCCTGTGCACTGAAGGGTCCCGGGTTCAATTCCAGTCAAGGGCGACCGCAGTTGCAGGCTCCTCCATGGCCTAAGATCTGGTCAGGCTCGTGCAGGATGCAACCAATCAATATGTTTCTCTAACATCAATTTTTTCTCTGTCTTTCCCTCTCTCTGAAAATCAATGGGAAAATATCCTTGAGTGAGGATTTTTAAAAAAGAAAAGAGAAGAAGAAAGTAAGAAAAGAACTACAAAAGCAACCAGAAAACAATTAATAAAATGGCAATAAGTAGACACCTATCAATAATTACTTTAAGTGCAAATGGACTAAATATTACAATCAAAAGACAGGATGATTGGATGAATTCAAAAACAAGACTTGTACATATGCTGCCTATAAGAAACTCATTCATTTCAAAAGACAGATACCGACAAAAAGTGAACAGATGGAAATAGGTATTTCATACAAATGAAAATGAAAATGAAAACTGCTGTAGCAATAGTTATGTCAAACAAAATAGACTTTAAAACAAAGACTATAATAAGAGACAATAAAGGGCATTACATAATGATAAATGGATCAGTCTAACAAAGAACATAACATTTGTAAACATCTATGCATTAAACATTAAGAACACCTAAATATTTAAAGCAAATATTAATAACATAAAGGTAGAATTGACTGTAACATAATAATAGCAGGGAACTTTAACACCCCACTTACATTAATGGATAAATTATTCAGACAGAAAATCAATGAGGAAACAATGGTCTTAAATGACACATTAGAATAGATACACTGAACAGATACAGAACGTTCCAGTTAGAATCAGAATAATGCACTTTATTTTCAAGTACATGTGGACCATTTGTCTAGAATAGACCACATGCTAGTCAACGAAAAAGTCTCAGTAAATTTTATAAAAATTAAAATCATATCAAGAATCTTCTCCAATCACAATAGTATGAAACTAGAAATAAGACATAAGAAGAAAATTGGGGAAAAAAAAACACATGGAGACTAAACAACATGGAACTACACAAATAATACATTAATAAAGAAATCAAGGAGTAAATAAAAAATATATATTGAGACAAATGAGAAAGAAAACACAACAATCCCAAATCCTTGGGACAGGGCAAAAGCAGTTCTAAGGGGAACATTCAAAGCAATAGGCCTACCTCAACAAACAAGAAAGAATTCAAGCAAACAATCTAAACTTACACCTAAAGTAAATAGAAAAAGAAAAACAAACAAAGCCCAAAGTGAGTACAAGGAATGAAATAATAAAGATCAGAGCAGAAATAAATAAAATAGAGACTAAAAGAAAAATAGAAAATATCAATGAAACTAGGAGCTGGTTCTTTGAAAAGATAAACAAATTAGATAAAACTTTAGACAGACTCATTAAGAAAAAAAGAGAGAAGACCTAAATAAATAAAATGAGAAACAAAAAATGGAAAGTGACAAGCAACACCACAGAAATACAAAAGATTATAAGAAAACTAGAGGCCCAGTGCACGAAGTTAGTGCATGGATAGGGGCCCTAGTGGCTGCCAGCTGCCAGCCAGGGCCTTCCTTCATTCCGCTCAACCCCCTCGTGGTCAGCGCATGTCATAGCAAGCGATCCAACTCCTGGTCGGTCACACTCCCAAGAGGACAGTTTGCTTTTATATATATAGATACTAAGAACAATTACATGCCATCAATTATACAACCTAGGAGAAATGAATAAATTCTTAAAACCATATAATCTTCCAACAATGAATCAGGAAGAAACATAAAATTTGAACAGACTGATCACTAGAGTCAAAATTGAATCAAAAAAGAAAAATTCCCAATAAACAAAAATCTAGGGCCACATGGCTTCACACCTCAATTCTACCAAGCATTCAAAGAAGAATTGATATTTATCATTCTCAAACTATTCCCAAAAATTGAAGAGAGGGGAAAGTATCTAAATTTATTTTATGAGGAGAGCATATCGAAACCAGACAAAGACCCTGCCAAAGAAAGAGGAGGAGGAGGAGGGAAGGAGGTGGAGGAGGAAGAGAAGACAAAGAAGAGGAGGAAGAAGAAGGAGGAAAAGGAGGAAGAGGAGGAAGAAGAGAAGGAGAAAGAGAAGTATAAAATGACTGGCCCATAACCCAGATGAACATAGATGCAAAAATCCTTAACAAAATTAAAAATATCATACAGCATGTTCAAGTGGGATTTATTCCTGGAATGCAAGCTTGGGTCTATCTCCACAAATCAATTAACATGATACATCACATAAACAAAACGAAGTATTAAAAAATCATATGACTATATCAATAGATGTAGGAAAAGCATTTGACAAAATCTAGCATCTATTTATTTAAAAAACTTTCAGCAAGGTGGGCATACAGGAAACATACCTCAACATAATCAAGTCCATACATGAGAAACCCACAGCTAAAAACATACTCCATGGTGAAAAGATGAAAGCTTTTTCTCCAAGATCAAGAACAAGACAAGAATGCCCACACTCAGCACTCTTATTCAACATAATAGGGTAAGTCCTAACCACAGCAATCAGACAAAAACAAGAAAAAGAAATAAGAAAGAAAGAAGTAAAAATTGTCATTACTTGCAGGTGACATAATACTACATCTAGAGAACTCTAAAGAAACGACCAAAAAAAACAACTATTAGAACTAATAGTGAATTCAGTAAAGTTGCAGGATACAAGATTAATATTCAGAAACCTGATGTTTATGTCTTATATAATAAAGAGGTAATATGCAAATTAACCCTCATGCCCTCACAGGATGGCTGCCTGTGACCAGGCTGGCAGGGGGGTTAGTGAGGGACGACCAAATGACTGAACAGAAGGCTGTGTGGTGTGACCAGACCGGTGGGGGGGCTGTGCTGAGTGACCATGCTGGCAAGGGGGCAGTTGGGAACAACAAGGCCAGCAGGGGGGAGGCAATTGGGGGCAACCTGTCTGGCAGAGGGGGGCAGTTAGGGGTTACCAGGCCAGCACAGGGGGCAGTTATGGGCTATCATGCCAGCACGAACAGGCAGTGAGAGTTGATCAGGCTGGCAGAGGGGGGCAGCTAGGGGCAACCAGGCAGGCAGGCAGGTGAGCAATTAGGAGCCAATGGTCCAGGATTGTGAGACGGATGTCCGGATTAGAGAGGGTGCAGGCTGGTTGAGGGGACTCCATCCCGTGCACAAATTTCGTGCACAGAGCCCCTAGTAGACAAATAACAAACTATCAGAAAGAGAAATTAAGAAAACAATCCCACTTATAACTGCATCAAAAAGAAGAAAATACTTAGGAATAAATTTAACCAAGGAAGCCCTGGCTGGTGTAGCTCAGTTGGTTTAGCTTCATCCCATGAACTGAGAGGTCACTGTTCTATACCTGGTCAGGGCACATGCCAGGGTTGTGGGATGTGAGATCGATATCCAGTAGGGGATCTGCAGGAGGCAGCTGACCAATGGGTCCTCTCATCAATGTTTCTCTCTCCCTCTCCCTTCCTCTCTCTTTCTAAAAAAAAATTAATAAACATATTTTTTTAAATGCTAACCAAGGAAGAAAAAGTCTTATATTGGGAAAACTATAAAACATTGATCTAAGCCAGTGGTCAGCAAACTCATTAGTCAGTAGAGCCAAATATCAACAGTACTTCTTCAAAATAGACTCCCCCAGGCCAAAAACTGACTTCTGTGCATAGGCCACGAAGTTTCAATCTCACTGTACGTGTGCCCGCACGTGGTATTTTGTGGAAGAGCCACACTCAAGGGGCCAAAGAGCCGCATGTGGCTCGAGAGCTGCAGTTTGCCAACCACAGATCTAAGCAATTGAACAAGACACAAATAAATTGAAGGATATACCATGTTCCTATATAAGAAGAATTAACATCATTAAAGTATCCATACTATCCAACGCAATCTACAGACTTAATGCAATCCCTATTAAAATACCAATGGCATTTTCACAGAACTAGAACAAACAATCCTAAAATTTATATGGATCTACAAGAGATCACAAATAGCCAAAGAAATCTTGAGAAAGATGAACAAAGTTGGAAGTATCACACTCCCTGATTTCAAATATACTACAGAGTTATAGGAATCAAACAGTAGGGTACTGACACAAAAACAGACACACAGGTCAATGGAACAGAGTGGAGAGCCAAGAAATAAACCCACTGTTATCAGGTCAATTAATCTCCAATAAAGAATGCAAGAACATACAATGTGATAAAGGTAGTCTCTTCAATAAATGGTGTTGAGAAAGCTAGACACATACATACAAAAAAGATTAAACTAGATCACTTTCTGACACCTTATACAAACATGAACTCAAAATAAATTAAATACTTAAATGTAAGACCTGCCAGTATAAAACTCCTACAAGAAAACATAGATTCTTTGACATTGATCAGAGCAGTATTTTGTTGGCTATGTCTCCTTGGGCAGAGAGAAGAAAAGGAAAAAAGGGGGGTTGGAGGGACTTGCCGTGGGCAGTGGCTCAGTTGGTTGGAGCATCATGCCTTACACCCAAAGTCTGTGGTTTCCATCCTTGGTCAGGGCCCCTGGTTGGGGCACATACAGGAGCCAACCTATCGATGTTTCCTTTCTCTCTCTCTCCCTCCCCGCTTCCTAACTCTCTAAAATCAATAAGCATGTCCTTGAGTGAGGATTAAAAAAAAAGAAAGGGAGCTGGGCTGGTGAGGCTCTGTGGTTAAGTGTCAACCTATGAACCAGGAGGTCATGGTTCAATTCTAGGCCAGGGCACAAACACGAATTGTGGGCTCAATCCTCAATGCCTAGGTTTGGGGCTCCATCCCCAGTAGGGGGCATGTAGGAGACATCAGATCAATGTTCTCTCTCATCATTGATGTTTCTATCTCTCTTCCTTCTTTGAAATCAATAATAATATTTTTTTAAAAAGGGCTCCATCAAAAAAATACCAATAAAATAAAAAAATAAAATAAAATAGGGACTCCATCAAACTGAAAAGCTTTTGCACATTGAAGGAAACCATCAATAAGATGAAAATGCAACCTGAGGAATGGGAGATTATTTGCAAATGATTCCTCCAATAAGGGGTTAATATATGAAATATGTAAAGAATTTATACAACCCAACATGAAAAAGACAACCAATCCAATTTAAAAATGGGCTGAAGACCTGAATGGACATTTTTTTAAAGAGGACATACAGATGGCCAACAGGTTCATGAAAAGATGCTCAACGTCACTAGTTACCAGGGAAATGCAAATCAAAACCACAATGAGACCACCTCACACCTGTCAGAATGGCTGTTATAAAATAATAACAACAACAACAAGTGTGGGAGAGGTTGTAGAGAAAAGGAACCCTCGTGCACTGTTGGTGGGAATGCAAATTGGTGCAGCCACTAGGGAAATTAGTGTAAAGGTTCCTCAAAAAATTAAAGTGAAACTATCATACAACTTGGCAATTCTACTGGGTATTTATGGAAAGAAAAGGAAAACACTAATGTGAAAAGATGTATCCATTACATGTTCATTGCAGCACTATTTACAAAAGCCAAGATAGCCAGTCAACACAGGTGTCCATCGATAGAAAAGTGGATGAAGAAGCTGTGGTGCACATATACAATGGAATATTACTCAGACATGAAAAAATTAAATCTTGCCCTGGCTGATTTTGCTCAGTGGATAGAGCATCAGCATATGAATGAAGGGTCCCAGGTTCGATTCTGGTCAAGGCCACATGTCAGGGTTGTGGGCTCCACCTCCAGGGGGTAGGTGTAGCAGGCACCCAAGCAATGAGCCTCTCTCATCATGGATGTTTCTATCTCTCTTTCCCTCTCCCTTCCTCTCTGAAATCAATAAAAAAAAATATTTTTTAAAAATTAAATCTTGCCATTTGAGGCTGCATGGATGTAAAATATATTTCGTGACATAAATTAGACAAAGAAAGACAAATACCATATGATTTCACTTATTTGTAAAATCTAAAACACAAAACAAATTGAAACAGAAACAAACTCATAGATATAGAGACTAAATGCACGGTTGCCAGAGGGAGAGGTGGGGAGGGATGGGAAGGGGAAGGGACTGACCACAGGCTGCCAGTTACACAGCGAGTCCTGGGGTGTGACATGCAGGTTGGGGAGATGGTCAGTAACACTAATGACCATGTGCGGTGACAGATCCACTTCCTGTGGTGACCACTCTATAAGGTATATGTGTTCAATCACTATGTTAACACCTGAAACTAACATAATACTGCTTGTCAATTATAATTAAACATTAATTAATTTAAAAATAAAAGAGCTGCCCCGATGATACTTTTTAAAAATAAGAGTGAATGGCCAGCGCCACTGGAGGGGGCAGTCCCGCCTTCCCCCTTTGCCTCCTGACAGGGAAGGTTTAAGGGGAATAGAGCCCTGGGAGGCGGGGCCAGGGACATGCCCAGCTGAAGGTGCAGGAACTCGGAGCACCTAAAGCACCGCCGACTGGACACTTAGAGCTAGTGAGCGACCTGAACACTGGGAGCTGGCTGAGGGCTGGGCACTGGGAGCTGGCTGAGGGCTGGGCACTGGGAGCTGGCTGAGGTCATGGACACTGGGAGCTGGCTGAGGGCTGGGCACTGGGAGCTGGCTGAGGGCTGGACACTGGGAGCTGGCTGAGGTCATGGACACTGGGAGTTGGGTGAGGGCTGGGCATTGGGAGCTGCTGAGGGCTGGACACTGGGAGCTGCTGAGGGATGGACACGCAAGCTGGCTGAGAGGCTGCAGGTTGTGTGGAGGATGATGAGGAACCCAGGCAGGGAGGTGTCATGGACAATATTATGAGGCAGAACTGACTCTAAGGCCCCAGGTCATCT
This sequence comes from Myotis yumanensis, assembly GCF_028538775.1. NCBI lineage: Eukaryota > Metazoa > Chordata > Mammalia > Chiroptera > Vespertilionidae > Myotis > Myotis yumanensis. The sequence continues at coordinate 93,459,516 of NW_027223757.1, forward strand.
AATGAGGGGACGGTCAGGAGAGCGGGGAGGGAGCAGCAGCAGGCCCACGCCCAGGGGCAGTGAGGACAGAGATGAAGCAACACGCGCCACCAGCTTCCTCCCCCGTGAAACCTCTCAACTCAAACAGGCAGACAGCACCCAGCTGGCGGCCCCTTTGACTGGAGCCTCGTCCCATGTCCAACAAGGAGGCGGTTCCCTTCCCTGTGAGGGCACATCCCAGTGCAGGTTTCATCCCTGTCAGGGCCCCTGTGGGAGGCAACTGATCAATGTTTCTCTCTCTCTACCTTCTTCTCCCTCTGAAGTCCATAAACATAGCCTTGGGTGAGGATTTAAAAAAATGAATGTGGCTCTCTACATAACAACATAAACAAAAAATCAATATAAAAATTAAAAAGAAGAAAGACAGCAATTGTGAAATCACAAGAGGCCTCAGGAGGAAAAGCAGGGACGGGGCCTCTGAGCCCCGAGAGGACAGGAGGGCCTCTCCTCGGCCTCCCTCCCGCTGAGGGGGACGGAGGGGACTGTGATGGCCCCTCATTGCCATGAGCACAGTTAACTGTCACCCCCACTTCGAGGTGACAGAGACCAGTGTCCAGGCCCCGCCTACCATCCAGGGCTTTGCAGTCCTGTGGTCAGGAGCCCAGCCAGCTGTGGGTGAGAGGGAAGTGAGCTCCAGGTGCGAGCAGTGAGGAGACCCCCACGCAGCACCTCCCGCCCACAGAGCCTGACCCTGGTGCAGATGCCCTCACTGGTCCCTGACACCTCGGCACCCAGCTCTGCCCAGAGCCTGTCTCCTGGGGCCATGGGGGCGCCGGGAGGAAGTCCCCTGATAACCGGTGTCAGCACCAGGGAGACCAGCTTGCAGAGAATGAAGTGCCTGCCTGCTTTGCAGACTTCACATGTGGAAATGACATGGAACTTTCCTTCAGGAGAACAGGAAGGGGAGGGGCATTGCCTCCCAGTCCCTTAGGAAGCCTGGAGCAGGGCCTCCTCCCTCATGTCCTGGGAAGGGTCCTGCATTGACATCAACCCCTGGGAGAGCCCAGAGCCCTACTGGTCGCCCCCTGGCTCTGCCTCACCAGCACCTCCCCCTGCAGGCGAGGCTGGCACCAAGGAAAAGACCAGGCAGAGGGGGAGATGCTGAGCCCATGGCCATGAGATGCACCTGCACCCTCCAAGGAGCTCTGACCCTGGGGACCAGCCCCATGCAGGGCGTGCTGGGGGCGGGGCCAGCGCCAGGACAGCTGCTCCTGTGGGACCCAGGCCTCTCCCTCCCTCCAGATAGCTGCCCTCAAGAAGCTCAACTATATCCACCAGAGGGAACTGCAGGGTCAACAAGAGGACAAATGAGGCAGAGCAGGCTTGTGGCCAAGCTGTGGCCTTCATCCCCTGAGGAGGCCCTAAAGGACGGATCCGTACATTGAACTGAAGGAGGAGGGAAGGTGTGCACCCAGCCCGCAGGTGTTGGACAAGAAAACCGCCTTCAGGACGCCAGGCGCAGGGCTTCCTGGGCAGGAGCTGCTCACTGAGTGCAGAGGGAGGAAGCAGGCAGGGGGCTGAGGCAACACCTTCCCCCCCCGCCAAAAAAAAAACGCTTTGACAACCAAGGTTGGGTTCCCAGTGCTGAGTCCCTCCCCCCGCCCCCCCACCCGCCCAGGAGGCTTCCAAAACCAAGGCGGGGCAGTGGGTGAGAAGGCAACTACCCAGGGCCCACTACCAGCTCTGGATCAAGAGTCAGCCAGCAACGCATGAAGGGCCCAGGCAAGAGCTGCAGCACCAGGTGGACCTCACACGGGAGCCAAGGTGGGCAGTGGACTGAGTACTAGTTTGGTGATGGGGTGTCCTCAGAAGTCGGGGACATGTGACTGGGATGTGTCTTGGACATAAAGTGAGTGCGGAGTTCTGATCTGTGGTTCTGTTCTCCTGCAAGGGAAGCGGCCAGAGAAGGACGAAGTGGATCTCAGGGAGTGTGAGACATCGCCGATATGGGGGACTGAGCACATAGTCACAAGGGACTTTCTGAGGATGGAAACAAAAATTCTCAGTCTGGGGAATGCTCTCCCCAAATAGCCCACTGGGAGATGCTGAGGTTCTGGGAAGGGCAGTCCCCGACCCAGCAACAGGAGACATTGCTCTGCTTCAGTGGTTTTCTTAATGCAGAACCTTCTGTGTCTGTGGGTCATGCCCGCTCATATGAGTGTTTCTGTTGATGTTTGTGTCTCTTTGTTGTTTGGTGTAATTTGTCTAAAGATGGGGCACATGCGGCTCTGGGGATCCCAGCTACTGTGGTGAGGCTGACCCTAATGCCTTGACCCTTTAATACAGTTCCTCATTTTGTGGTGACCCCCAATTTCATTGTTACAAATTGAAAATAATTAAAGCATAGTGATTAATCACAAAAACAATATGTAATTATATATGTGTTTTCCAATGGTCTTAGGCAACCCCTCTGAAAGGGTTGTTCCACTCCCAAAGGGGTCTCAACCCACAGGTTGAGAACCGCTGATCTAGAGGATGGATTGGAATCTGATAATGAATAAGTATTGTATTATTTTTTAAAATCTGAATATATTGCTAATCTGAGGAAAGTTAATTCTAACTAATTGGATGAATAGAATAGGAAACTGAGATGGTTAAACAGCAATTTGGAGTTATCTAGTATATCCTATCTTCCCGAAACCAAGGACACTTAAGAGTAAATGATTTGCATTTTACCTCCTTAACCATAGGACAAATAGCTTATGTCAATGTACTGAGGGAGACAGATATATGCATAACCCATGAACACTGACAGTAGTCAGTGAAGGCCTGGTATGGAGGGCAGGGCCAGGTAGAAGGGGTCAATGAGGGGTGGGGAGGAGAGTATATATATATATATATATATGACGCCCAGTGCATAAAATTTGTGCACGGGGTGGGGGGGATGGCAGGGGTAGGGGGTTGTCCCCCAGCCAAGCCTGCACCATCTCACAATCTGGGACTGCTGGCTCCTAACCACTTCCTGCCTGCCTGCCTGATTGCCCCTAACCACTTCTGTCTGCCAGCCTGATGGCTCCCTAACTGCTCCCCTGCTGGCCTGATTGACACCTAACTGCTCCCCTGCTGGCCTGATCACCCCCAACTGCCCTCCACTGCTGACTTGTTCACTCCTAACTGCCCCCCCTGCAGGCCCAGTCCCTCCCAACTGCCCTCCCCTGACGATCTGGTTGCCCCCAACTGCCCTCCCCTGCCAGCCATCTTGTGAGGACATGGGGGGCCATCCTGTGATGACATGAGGGGAGGGAGGCAGTGCCACCTAGGCTTTTATTAATATATATATATATATATATATATATATATATATATATATTACTTTCAACAATAAATATTTTTAAAAATAGGACTAAATAGAAGGCCTCCTAACCTGCAATCACCTCCATCACCCTCAGCTCCCAGCACACTCACTCATCCATTTACAAAACAGCTCTGTCTGCAGTGAGAGAGGTAAATTTATGTCAAATTTGTATAAACACATTTTGATATGTTCTCTTTGACTACATCTCAGTGTATTCTGCATGTAGAATTGCTTTGTTTGCCATTCTTTTTAATCCAATTCTAATGTGGACCTTAGGGTGGCTTTCCCAGATTGTTACACATCACAATTAGAGAATTTTGAGTAAATTATGATTGTCTGTTTGCTAAATTAAAAGTGATATTCTCCTAGTTGCCTCTGTACAACTGCCCACAGTACTGAATTACCACTGGGGTCTAGGGACAGAGTTTGTTCTCAAATCAGAAACAAGAGTGATTTATTCCCAACGTCGCCAAGAAATTCTGACTTTTCCACATTAACAGAAACATATTTTCCCAAAGTAAGTGAGACACACTTTCTGGTCTGATTTCAGGTGGTGTAATTTGCACTATACATGCTGAAAAGCCTGAAATCCTGACAAGAACAAATGGTTGGATTTAGGAATTGGGGGCACTGCTGTCTCTAAGAAGGGGAAGGTGTGTGCGGGAGCTCTGGGTGTGGTTACATAAGAGAAATACAAACCTTGTCATTTCCAGAGAAGGGGACAATGGTGAGGCGGGCATCTTGTCCAGGAACTGGAATTGCTCTGCTGCAGCCGCCTCAGTTTATGGGAAATGCAGTCACTCACTGAAAGGAGTAGCTGTGGGCGGCACATCTGTGAGGGAGGGAGGGGAGTGCTTTCCCTGGAGGAACAGTCCCTTCAGAAGGTGAATGCGAGGTGGTCAGTGCAGTGGCTGAGCGTGTGGGTCTGAACCACATCGCTGGGCTCAACCTGGAGGGCACCTTTACTGCCTGTGTCCTTGCAAAGGTCCATCAACCGCCATCACTCTATTCTCTCCAACTGTAGGGATGAAGGGCACTTAGCTCACCGAGTTGATGTGAGAATTAAACAAAAATCTGGTGCAAAGAAAGCCCCTGTATATCCTGGGTACAGAGTAAAATGCTCAAAATTGCTCAATAAATTTTACTCACTTTGTATATTGAGGTATAATTGACTTATGGCATTAGCTTCACATAAAGATTGGATATCCTAATATATATAAAAAGCCAGGGCCTTCACGACCAGACAGACAACCGATCAGTAACAGTAAGAACCACAAAACAGCTGTGTGGGGCGACCAGGCCGGCAAGGGGGTTAGTGAGGGACGACCAAATGACTGAACAAGCAGGCTGTGTTGGGCAACAAGACCACCAGGAGGGTTAATGAGGGACAACTAAAGGACTGACCATCAAGTTGCATGCAGTGACCGGGCCAGCAGGGAGGTTAGTGAGGGATGAACAAAGGATTGACCAGCAGGCTGTGTGGTGCAAACAGGCCAGCAAAGGGCAGTTAGGGGCCATCAGGATGGCTGGGGGGGGGGGGGGGCAATAGGGGGTGACCTAGCCAGCAGGAGGGCAGTTAGGGGCGATCAAGTAGGCAGGCAGGTGAGCGGTTAGGAGCCAGCAGTCCCGGATTATGAGAGGGATGTCCGACAGCCGAATTAGGCCCGATCCCTGGGATTGGGCCTAAACTGGCAGTCAGACATCCACCAAGGGGTACCGGATTGGAGAGGGTGCAGGCTGGGCTGACTGAATACCCTCCCCAGCCCCACATGAATTTCGTGCACCAGGCCTCTAGTTTGTATATATTGGAAATGAACACCACAGTAAGTCTAGGTAACATCTACACCACACGTAGTTACTAAACTCTTTCTAGTGATGAGAACATTTAAGACAGTGGTTCCAACGTGGGGCACATGCCACATGGGGGGGCAATTTGATTTTTAAGGGCAGAAATTTGAGAATGAGTTATTAACAGTTAATTTTTTTATTTTTCATGGTTCTAGGGGCCTCATGTACAGTATATAAATATATATTGTGACATATTTATGCATTTCAGTTGTCTACTAGTGTTATGTTTTGAAACTTCACTTGCTATTTTTTCATATCACTTCATATTATTTTTTAAACAATTTCTTAGTGATTTCTCCCTCAGTACTTCAAATCTCCATTCGTGCTTTTATTTTTCTCTTTCATGGGTGCCATGTTCTTTGGAAGCTTGTTTAGACCAAGTTAACAGCCCTTTAGGCTTCCTCCACATGAATAGGAGCTCACTTTTTGAATAATAGGAATCCTATGTCATAGGAGGCATCAGGGTTTTAGAGATGCTTAGGTGAGGCATGGCCAAGAAAGGGTTGGGAACCACTGCTTTAAGATCTTCCCTCTTGACTGTGCATTACATCCTGATGACTTATTTATTTCTTAGCTGGAAGTTTGTGCCTTTTGACCATCTTCTTCCATTTCTCCCCCTCAATTGCAGTCATTTCGCTGCAGCGTGGTCAGTATCCTGTCACTAGACATATATGCAGGCACATGGAGGACTGTGCGTCAGAACTGGGGCATAAGAATTAACACAGAATTTCAATGGACAGCTGTCCTTTCAAGCCCCTGAGGATCTGAGAGGTACATGTATGTTAGTATAATGTGCACTGATTATCTAACGTAGAACTAGATGCTCTAAATCACATGATGACATCAAAGGATGTACTTCGAGTTCCATTCCTGAGCACTCTGTAATAATTTCATTAGCAAAGCCTTCTTCTACCTTTTCCTAGAATAAAGCAAAAGCAGTTGACTAAATAAGAGGACATGCCCCCAAGAAAATGAGAAAATCCTAACGCAGACCAGGAGTAAAGAACTGAATGCTTTTCACATGAAATACTAGCTATTCTAACGCAGAGCTGCTGGGCCAAAGGCTGGCTTTGAGTCCTTTCTCAGTCTCCCAGTCCCTTGCGCACTTTGGTTTGGACAGTTGGCTGATCACACTGGTGGGTTAAGTGCTGTCCAAAGGCACGTTCCCTCCATCCCACACAGATCGCCTCCTCTGGCCCCTTTCTCCAGTGTGTTCCCGAGGGGCCCTGAGCTCAGTGACAGCACCAGGAGAGAAACCTGAAAAACCTTTCACTCAGGATAATTATTGAATAACTTTCATTTTCCTTCAGTGAGTGACATCCCCTCTGTAAAGAGTCACCGATTATACTCTCCAATCAGCAGCTACAAGCCTGTCATGTCATCAGTCACTAGGGGAAGCTGCTCCTTGAGGTGTCCCCTGAATCTCAGCCTTTCCCAGTATTGAAACACCTGAAAGATCACAGTGGCTTTAACTGTGAGAGGCTAAGTCATTTTCCAAATCTGCAACACTAAGTTGTGGTGCATCACTAAGTTGACTGGCGAAATAAGCCTCTCAGAGAAAGACAAGTATCACATGATCTCACCCATATGTGGAATCTGACAAACAAAATAAACTGATGAACAAAATAGATGCAGAGATGTAGAAATACAGAGGGAAGGCAGGGGAGGGTGGATGGGTGGGAAGAGATCAACCAAAAAACTTGTGTGCCTGTATACATAACCCACAGACACAGACAATAGAGGGCTGAAGGCCTGGGGTGGGAGTGAGGGCGGGGGAGGGCTAGAAGAGGTCAATGGGGCAAAAGGGAACATATGTAATACTTTCATCAATAAGGATTTTTTGAAAGAATAAACTTGAAGGCCTCCTAACTTGCAATCACCTCCCTCACCCTCTCAGCCCCCAGCACACTCACTCATCCATTTGCAAAACGGCTCTGTCTGCAGTGAGAGAGACCAACGCTCCCCAAAGGCTCCGACTTGTGTGCTCATCACCGACAGCGCAGAGCTGCCTCACAATAGGGCCCAACAGTGTTTCTGACACAACCAGACCAACCCTTCAAAGCACTAAATCAAAGCAATGCTTTTAATGCAGGACACTTTAAATTTCAGAAGAGGACCTTTCTACTGAATCTCTGACCAGCAACTGATGAAGCTGTTCATCTCTGATGCTGGTTGGTTCTCAGTACTGAGATGACCCAATCCAGGAACAAAGAAATGAGTTCCTCAGTTGGTGTTTTGGGGGATGTGAGTGGAGAAGGGTCACAGTCCTCACTGAGTGAGACCCCCCTGCTCCCTGCCCCTGTCCTCTCTGAGCTCCAGCATGGTGTGTCTGCGGTTCCCCGGAGGCTCCTGGATGGCCGCTCTGAAGGTGATGCTGATGGCACTGAGCCCTCCCCTGGCTCGGGCTAGGGACACACCACGTAAGTGCACCTTGGGGGTGAGCTGTTGTGGGGGGAGGAAGAAAGGGAATTAGCTTTGTCATCGTGTCCAGGCCATGTCCCTTAGAAAATGGTGGCATTTTCCTCAGTGGCCACCTGCCTTTATCATATGGATCCCGATTCTTTCCACCACAAAAGGGGCTGGTGCTCACCACTACGAGATGTGCAAGCGGCTCCATGTATCTCAGCCATTTCTTCTCATCTCGCCTCCAGTAAACCTCCCCAGCCTCATGTCCCCTTCCATGGGGGTCTTGAGAGGATTGAGAAATAATGATCTTAGACTAACTCCCACTCAGAGCTCCATTTATTGTATTGAGTTATCCCCAAAGGAAAGTTTCTCTGGCATTTTATGGGGCATGAGAAGGAATTAGAAGGTCTCTCTTTGAGGACCCTGTGTTCTGTCCTCAGCAGAATCTGTGATGTTGGTGCCTCTCACTACTATGTGTAATGTATCAAGGGGCCTCCCCACCATCTCCTTTCCTTTCTCCGTGAGCCCCTTACGGAAGAAAAAATTCAGAGCAATAATTCCTATAAAAATAATACCCCAGGGTTATGGGACAGAGGGCATGTATTCACCTGACGTCACTTCAAGTGGTTAGGGAGCTGTCCCTGAGGAAGTGACATTTGAGACCTGGATGATGAGAGAAGCCACTGTGAGAAGATCTAGGGGACAAGTGTCCCAGGGAGAGGGAGAGGGAGAGGCCACAGTGTGGGAACGTGTTTGCTGTGTTGAAGGGGCAGGAAGAAGGCTAGCGAGGCTGCAGCAGGCGAGCAAGTTGGGGAGTGACACTGACATAGGAAGAGGCTGGGGAAGATGGGAGACAAATCATATTGGGCCCTGACGGGCGGGTAAGAAGTTTGAATTTTATCTGAAGAGACATGTGAACTGCTGAGGGTTACAGGAGCGCCCACGGATGTTTATTAAAAACAATAATCCCAACAACCAGGGGGGATTGGATTGCAGGGTTCACAAGAGGAGTCGGGGGGCCCTTGAGGAGCATGGAAGAGCTCCCAGGTGACGGGCTTGGGCTTCAGTTAGTGTGTGCGGCAAAGGCAGCGGGAAAGGGGAAGTGAGCAGATCTGGGGTAGGTATTTCCACAACTTGTTATGGATGAAATGGGGGAGGAGCACAAAATCAATGAGGATTTTATCTTCAATAATTAGGATAAACTTGGTGGAGATGTTTATTGAGAAAGGAAAGACTGTACAAAATTATTTGAAGGGGGTGGTTAGGAATAAAGGTTTTGTGTAAGTTGGAAATGATTTTTTTGACATTTGTGTAGAGCTGACAAGAGGTCAGTTGAATACAGGAGCCATGAGTTCATGGCCGGCCAGGGCAGGCAGGGTTGGTATTGGTGTCATTGACACATGTTCTGCATTAAACTCCAGGGAAGTGGAGGAGGAGGAGGAGGAGGAGGAGGAGGAGGAAGAGGAGAAGGTAGAGAGAGAAGCAGACAAGAAGATGCCAAGGGGCGAGCCCAGAGAACCAAGGACCAGTGAGTTATTAGAGGAGACTGAGAAGGGGTGCAGGGTGCTGAGGAAAACCGAGAGAAGGTGATACAGGGCAGTGAGGGGAAGTAGATTTTTCCAGAAGGGAGTGGCCAGCTGTGGTGAGGACTGCTAGGAGTCAGGGAAGTGAGGAAATGCAGAGCAGTGAGCACTGGGTTTGGTGAACATGGTGTTCGCAGTCAGTGGAGTGTATGAGACGGGACCCGATTGGACCGTTTGAAGGGAGGACGGGAGCTGAAGACGTGAGGGATGATTACAGGTGACTCTGAGCTGCAACCTCAGAGAGGCTGTGTGCTGGGGTCAGGGAGTCAGCTGGACCTAAAGCATAAGAACAAAGGAGCCTGATGAGAAGCTGGGCGACATGAGAACCAGAGATGCTCAGTCATCAGCAAGGAGCCACTGGAGTGACCTTGAAGGCAGCGGTGACTGGTTATGAAAGCCACCAATTCCACAGCCACCGTTTATTAGTGACCAGAGCAGATAGTCACCACCTGGGGATGAGGGTGGAGTCATGGACAAGACAAATCTGGTCCCTGTGGCATGGAGCAGCGACACAGTGGGGCAGTTACTCTGCACCAGGCCTACATTTGAGTGTGTGACTCTCATAACCATCCTGTCTCACCTGCAGCAATTACAAATGTAATCACCCTGGAATCTGATTCAGAGAGTTTAAGTAACTTACCCAGACTCACAAGGTTAATTGTAGAACCAGGTGACATAGTCTAGATCTCAGTATCTAGGAAGTCCCTCTCTTCTATGTCAGCATAGTCCTTTCATAGTAGGTGCATGTATATCCTGTTAAATACAGAGGCCAATGTTTTTGTCCTTGTGTTCAAAATGATATTTAGTGATAAAATTAATTAAAGACAATTTCCAAATGGTGATGAAAACATTATTTGATCTAGGAAGTTAAGGAATAAAAAGATCTTATGAGCAAGATTTTTATTGAGTGCTTATATGATCAGCACTAGGAAGAATCACTATTTAATTCCATACTTAACAATATCCTGTGAGGAATACAGTATCAATAAATCTATTTTAGAGATATAGAACAAGGCCCTTCGGTGCTACAATCTGACCCAGTGGGAGAGCTCATGTTCTAATTTAGATTCCTCATTCTAGAGCTTAGGCTTCCACCCCCACTGTGAACAGGGGCTTGGCTGGGTCTGACTTGCTGCTGAGATTTCTGATGTTCCCATGGGCCAGCGTGTGTCTCAGGGTTGGGGGCAGCAGGTGCAAGGGCTGCCAGTTCCAATATTTAGGAGGAATTTACATCCATTTTGCATTTACAACTTGAAAAGTTCCATATGGGCTCACACAACACTGTGGGCACGTGAAGAACACTAGGAAGTTTAAAAGCACTCCTCTGCCTCAGCTTTCATCAGAGGCTGGGCTTGTGTTGCCAAAGGAAATACAGGAGCCTGATTTAAGCTGAATTTCAGAGAAACAACAATTATTTATCTGAAATCCAAATGTGCTGGGAATTGTATATTTTTATTTGCTTTATCTGATGTCCTTTCAGTTCAGCCCATGAACATGGCCTGATAGTGCTAATGACACAGGCTACCATGAACAGCAACTCACACATGTTTATTTTTCAACCTTGTCATGTGTCAGGAAGGTGCTAGAGAATTGGTGAAAAGTTAGATAGATTGAGTCTGAGCAGAGTGCCCTCCCCTCTGCCATCACTTCTCCGTGAAGGTCTCCATCTAAAGCTGGGACCTGCTCCTGTTTGTAATCTGTCTCTGTGAGGGGTCATCTCAGCTGCTCCCCTGCTGAGGAACCTGCCTATAGAAATAAGAGTCCACATCCAGCCAAGGCTGGTAACCTGATGCCTCCTGGTGTTACTGGGAGCAGGAGGCAGGTAGAATGGAATTAGTTGGGACTTTGAACAGGAATCAGATGGCCATGGCTGTAGCTGCTCCTGTGGACAAGCAGTGGGCCAGTGGCAGGGAGATTAAGAAAGAAGATGATGTGGAAGATAAACGATGACTCAGTGATTGGGTGGCGACGGAAAGAAACAGGTAGATCTTGGTCCTGAATAAGTTCATTTTGCTGGAAAAATAGTCTGCACTGGGACCAGATTCCTAAAGAATATAAATCCCATACAGACCAAGCCTTTCCACAGACACAATATTGGCTAAATTTTTATTGAGATTCCCAACTGCTGCATAATCAACAGTGGCTTTTGAACCCCAGATTTTTCAGAAGGTTCACCACACCTCCCTCTTCCCACCCCTGGGACGTCTGCAATATGTAAAGCCATGTCTGCTGTCACACGGGGGTTTCTCTGACAACTGGTGGGGATGCCGAGTGCAGCCCACTGTGTACAGAACACCCACCCCCACCTCACAGAATCATCTGGTCCAAACGTCAATAGTGTTGAGGTTGAGAACACAGCTGGACACCGGCTGTTCCTGAAAATTCTAGACTCACACTTTATACACACGCACCTTCCAATGCAATTCTTTGCTGTTTATTAAGAAAAAAACTAGACAGTTACACAAACTCACCACTTTCTTGTTGAATCCATTCAATCAATTGAAGCTCAAGATGTTGATTTATACTTTGCCTCATGCAATATTTGTCAAAACGCCATGAGTTGTGGTCACTCATTTCTGCTGACCTCCCGCATCTCTCCTCCATGAGTCGTGCATCCTGGGGAGCCCCCTGTCCTCAGTCAGGGCCTCCCATTTCTGCAGGGACTCTCTCCACACCAGCGATGGTGTCAGAGCTTCCATTCACCACCTGCTTTAACCACAGGTGTGTTCTGTTCTCTGCGCTTCCTGGGTTGGACATGCAGGAAAGAGAGGGCACCCTATTGGGATTAGGGTGTAACCCCTGAACCTCCTCAGTGCTCTCCCTTACATGCAGCAGAAGCCCCCTAACTCACCCCCAGGTTCTCAGCACCTGCCTCCTCCAGGCTCCTGTCCCCTCCCTCCCACTGTCTGGGCTCAGAGCCTGTTCTCTGGTTTCCCAGGAGGCACATGGGTTCTCTCAGGCTTTGCAGGTGGCATTGCCTTCAGATGAGATGTGCCCCCTCCCCCACATACAGCGACCTTCCCCCACATCCTGTCACTCAGAGGCCCTGGCCCCGCCCCTGATGGGACTTGGACCCTGTGGTCCCTGCTCCAGGAGCCCTTTCCTGCCATCTCCCTCCTGTGTGGATGCGCTTGTGGTTGGGCTGTGATGGGCACTTTGGTGAATTCTAAGCTGCAGAGCGGAGGGCGATGCCCGGTTTCCTGCCTGGGTCCCGGGCAGCTGGGGCCTGGCACAGGTCCCCTGCCCAGGGGGTGACAGGAGGAGGCGGGTGTGGGGAAGGGTGAGGCTGGGGGTGAGGGGGGTGGCGTCTAGGAGGAGGCGGTGATGGCACAAGTCCTGGCCCAGCCTGGAGCCCGGGGCAGCCCAGTGGGTGCCCAGGGGCTGAGGGTCCCAGGGGTCTCCCTGCCCTGCGGCCTCCCTCCAGCCCAGAGGAGGGGCCCCGGGCGCTGGCAGTGGGGGTGCCGGGTCCTGTGTCCCCACCGCCTGGGCGCCCAGCACTGGGCGGCATCGCCATCTTCTCTCACCAGCATGACGGTTCCTTCCTGTCCCTGCAGCGAATTTCTTGCATCAGCTTATACAAGAGTGTCATTTCTCCAACGGGACGGAGCGGGTGCAGTACCTGTACAGATTGATCTACAATGGGCAGGAGTTCCTGCGCTTCGACAGCGACGTGGGGGAGTTCAGCGCGGTGACTGAGCTGGGGCGGCCCATCGCTGAGGACTGGAACAGCCAGGAGGGCCTCTTGGAGGAGAAGCGGGCCTATGTGGTCACGCTCTGCAGACACAACTACGTGGAGTTTGAGAGATTCCTGGTGCATCGGCAAAGTGAGCGCGGAGGCGGGGGTGGGAGGAGGGGGGACTGGTGGCGTAGGATGGTGCGGGGGTGCGCACACAGGACTGTGAGGAGCACCCATGAGGGGCCTGAGGGCGGCTGTGGGGACCCTGTGGTCCTGTCCTGTGTAGGGGTGTTTCTGGGGGTGCCCAGCCCTGTCCAGTCAGGGGAGGGTTTGGGGAGCAGCGGGGAGGGAGGCAGGGGGAGGTGGAAGGAGGGAGTCCGTCGGTCTTGGCCAAACCCCCCCTGACCCTGAGCCCTGGAATAGGGGTGCTGGGTGCCCAAGCCTTTCCCTGGGCGGAGGGTCAGGCTGGGTGTGAGGGGCGGGGCCTCCGAGGCACCTCTGGCCTCTCTGAGCTCCTTTCAGGTCTCAGTGTCTTGTTCCCCCCTCAGTGCCCTGTGTTTACAGAGGGGGTGACGGTGAGCCAGGGTCTAATTGTAATTGTGTTACTTAACACACTGATGTCACATCCACACAGGCTGACAGCATTTAAGTCATTACATGTTAGCTGTTTAGGGTTCTGACAATCTATTTTGCGATCTGTTTTTATCTTATTCAATATTGCCAAATACTCAGTTGAAAAATTATTTTTTACTTTAAATTTATCCTTCTTTGATTTCTAAGGTTCTTGAATATTTTTTCACGTTTGTGTTGGCTAATGACTGTTCCTGCTGTTGGAATGGCCCATTGTCCGTCATCCCTGGGGTCCGGGCCTTTTTCTCAGTGATTTTCCAGGTTCTCTAGGCAGCAAGATGGACACTTTGCTAACATTGATTCAGCATTTTCTCCTGCTCCTGGCTTGTGTTTTGATTCTGTTTTATAACTTTCCATGTTAAGAATTTAAACATCTTTAAGGTAATGAAATGCACTTAGAAGTCGCTAACAATGACTTACCATCAATCATAAATCTACCCTTATGAGAAGCAGTAAAAATGTTTCCCCCAGGCTCCTCCTCCTCCTCTCCTCCCCCTTTTCCTCCTCTTCCTCCTCCTCCTCCTCCTCTCCTCCATTTGTTTCTCCTCCTTCTCCTTTACTTCTTCCTCCTTATCCTCCTCTTCCTCCACTTTTTCCTCCTCCTCCTCCTTTACTTTTTCCTCCTTATACTCCTCTTCCTCCTCCTCCTCTGCGTCCTGCAATTTTCCTCCTCCTCCTCCTCCTCCAAATTTGTATTTATTGAGCCTAGTATCAAGCAGGAAGCACACATGTTAATGAGTCCCAGTCCCAGCCCCTTCCCTGAGCTCAAATGTCAACTTGAAAAGAGAGACAATTATAAAATGACAACAATCCCAATAACAGGTTGGCTTCTTTTGAGAAGGAGCGGGTTGCTCAGTGAGCGTCACTGTCAGTGTTAAATTGATGCTGCCCTGCTCCTCCCTCTCCCTCAGGACACAGCCCCCGGAGCTAGGGAATCCCCAGTCTTTCCTGCTTCCAGGGGAACCATCTCTGTTCTCAGGTGTGATCACATTCCCAGGACTTCACACCCTGAGTCCCCATCTTCCCCAAGCTGTTCCCCAGTTTCTCCCCACGGATTTCCTTATATTCTCTCTCCATATGTGATAAACAGCTGACATAGTGATGGCTACGTTCCAGCCGCTGTTTCACATGTTTCAGGCCCATTGGTCCTCATATGTCCTTAAGCGGTGAGTTAATATTACCACCCCCTTTGCAGGTGAGGAGCTGAGCAGAGAGGATCTCCCAGGATCACCCAGTAAGAGGCACAGCCTGGATGTGACCAGGCAGCCCTTCTCCAGAAATCACACTGGAACTCACACACTCTGTGCCTCGCAAAAATTTGTAAACACTTCATTCAACAATGAGTAACTGTTTCCAGATACGAAAAATACCCCAAATTTCCTCAATGTCTCTCAAATCCAGTGGCCCGGGCTGTAGACGGAGATTCAAGGCCCATGGCACTACCTCCTGCTGGGCCACAGGGCGGTAGGAGGGGGTGCCTGGAGCCTGGAGCCTGGGACAGGAGACAAGGCCAAAAGGGAGCCACCCAGGGGCCTGCCTGTCCTGCTCACGTCTCCCTCCGCCTTCTCTGTCCCAGCTGAGCCCACAGTGACCGTGTATCCTGCAAAGACCCAGCACCTGCAGCACCACAGCCTCCTGGTCTGCTCCGTGAACGGCTTCTATCCGGGCCACATTGAGGTCCGCTGGCTGCGCAACGGCCAGGAAGAGGAGGCCGGGGTGGTGTCCACGGGCCTGATCCGGAACGGGGACTGGACCTTCCAGACCCTGGTGATGCTGGAGACAGTTCCCCGGAGCGGGGAGGTCTACACCTGCCAAGTGCGGCACCCCAGCAGCACCAGCCCAGTCACCGTGGAATGGAGTGAGACGTCTTCTGACCTCACATGCCTCCCCCCACAGGGGCCTTTGCTTGTCCCTGAGGGTCAGGGTCCCCTCTCCCCACACCCCGTTTTCCTTTGCTCGTGTCTCTCCTTCAGCACAGGCCACAGGGTAGCCCTGTGATCGCTTCTGTGGACACCCACAGCCCTGGGAGGCCACCATGCCTGCCCTGCTTTGAATTCATCACACTCTCCCCTCATGGTGCCCCTTGGCCCTGGGCACCATCCCCTGTGGGCTGGGCGGGTGCTTCTGCCTGCGCTGAGCTACCCACTGTGATCTGGGAAGAGGAGCGTCCTCCACAGCCTGGGGACCTTCCTGCTGCGGGAGAGACCTGTCTGCTCTGCCATCTGCGGCTCTGTCACCCCGGCCAAGTCCTGGAGGTCACAAGTCCCGGGCTCCGCAGCCTCAGAGGCCGAAGCAGTGGCCTTGGGTCAGGAGTGAGGGGACCTGAGGCCAGTGCCTGGGCCTTGTACCTGCTCAGTGTGACCTCGGTCTCTTTCCTGGAAATGGCTATTGTTCTGCTTCTTCTAGGGCAGCCTCCCCACTCCCCAACCCCCCTCCGCCCCACAAGCTCTCAATCCCAGAGTCTCCATTAGAGAAGTTGGTTTGGCTAAAACCCACTGAAACCAGCTTCTCTCTCAGGGGCCCAGTCTGGATCCGCACAGAGCAAGGTGCTGAGTGGAGCCGGGGGCTTCGTGCTGGGGCTGCTCTTCCTCGGGGCGGGGCTGCTCATCTACTTCAGGGCTCAGGAAGGTAAGGCGCCTGCTGGCAGCCGAGGCCCTGAGACGGTGGGGAGAACTGGGGCTTTGCTGGGTGAGCTCTGGGTATGGCAACGCCATAGAAGCCTCTCTTTCCCTGTCGGTCTCACGTTCCCTGGAAATGCAGAAATAACCAGCTCCCGGTTCTTAGGGTGGAGACATGAGGAGTCATGGCTGTGGGGTTAGAGAGGGGTTAACACGCACGGGATTTGGGTGCAGATCCTGGGGCACATGGAGGAGCAGGCCCTGCGGTCACTAATGACACTGGACGGTGACAGCTTCGGGTCCACTGCTCTCAGCTTCTGCTCTGGTCTCTGCTCTGGTGTCAGCGGGTGGGGGTGCTACTGGAGAAGCTCAGGTGGCCTGGGCGGGGACCCTCTGTTTGGGGACACACTTACCTTCATACCTTTTAAATGGCATCTTCCTTCTCTTCCCAGGACACTCTGGACTTCAGCCCACAGGTAACGCTCTTTAATCCTCTCTCAGGGACACATTCAGTTTCCCTAGAGCAGAAGGTGCAGGGGACAAGCCAGGGAACAGATAGCGGGGAGCCTGGGTGTGGCTCTGGCGGCCGCTTACACTGCAGGGTCTCCTCCCGCCTGGTGAGAGGCAGCTCTAAAGCAGCTTTGGCTCCTGTGGCCTCAGAGCTTTTCTTCTCACTTGGGAGCCACAGCAGGAGGCCTGGGAGGGCAGCGCCCCTGCTGGCTGGGCCTGGGAACAGCACTGTCCTCTGTCTGCAGGACTCCTGAGCTAAGGTGGCCATAACGACAGGGGCAGGAGAGAACCATCTGTCTGGCCCCTTGGCAGCCTGAAGAGGTTTCCTGCTGGGCTCTCACTCCACAAGGAGAGCCGCCTTGGACTCTGGCTGTGTCCTGGCTCCTGACCCCCAGCAGCTCCTCCCTGCTGGTTCCTCCCCACCCTGGACCTGGAGGCCCCAGTGTTTGGCTGCAGAACCTTAGCTCCATCCCTCCCTGTCCCTGTGAGTTCAATCCTTGCTGTCTGATAAGCACCTTAGCTCACCTCTGCCCACATTTCTTTACAAAATGTTCCTCAATTAAATATGGGGTTAGATCATCTGCCTCACAGGCTTCAAGGGCAGGAAGTAGGAAGAAAGGAGCTGCACAGGACCTAGGAGACTGGGCCCCAACAGAGCTGTGCAGGCCAAGGGCCCTAGGCCGCCTCCGAACCCCTCACATGCGGAGGAGGCACCTGAGCCCAGAAGCCCAGAGCCTCCCAAGTCACACAAGTCAGGATGGAGACCCAGGTTCCCACCCCAGGCCCACAGATCGCTCGGTGTGACTCCCCCAGGTCATCAGGAGCCAGGAAGGGGCTGGTGCAGGGAGTGTGGTCCCCGGCTACCCCCACCCCCACCCCAGGCTTCTGGAGCTCAGTCTGGGAGACAGAGTCAGGAGGAGTCCAGTCCCCTGTGGGCCTAGAAGCAGATTCCATGCTTGGGCACCTCCCAGTCTCCTGTTGGGACAATCCCACCCCCAGGAAGCTCCCGTCTGATGGGGACAAAAGAAACAGAGAACCAAGCGAACACGTAAGTCATTGGTGAGAACACACCACGACAGGAGAGAGTGGCTGGGCCCTGGCTGGTTTTGCTCAGTGGATAGAGCACCAGGCTGCAGACTGGAGGGTCTCGGGTCTGATTCCAGCAAAGGCACGAGCCTGGGTTGCGGGCTTGATCCCCTGTGTGGGGCGTGCAGGAGGCAGCCGATCAATGATTCTCTCTCATCATTGAATTTCTATCTCTTTCTCCCTCCACCCTTCTCTCTGAAATCAATAAAAATATATATTTTTAAATAGAACACTTGGAATTTGTGTTGGCTTCACCAAGGAAGGCTTCCTGGAAGAGGCTGAGATGTGAGGAGAAGGAGCTGTTTTAACAGCTTAGGAGAGGATCAGAGCCTGGAGCTGGCGAGGGAGAGGGCACAGGTTGAGTTGCCTCCGTGAGTTGTCTGAACCCTCACACAGGCTCACTGGTGAACATGGGGGCCTGTATGCACACACTCACGCCTCCATGCACACTCATCCATGCACACTCATAACCACAGGTCACATCCCAGGTGTAAACACACATAAGCCTTCTCAGACCTCCGTGCACACACATGGATGTGCAACATGCATTCATGTTCACACACATGCAGTCAGATACAGACCTACAGGGGCCAACCCGGCCTTTTCTGGAGTTCAGATGTGCTTTCCTCTGCACATCGGAAGGGGGCCTACACTGCCCTGGTCAAACGTGGGTCCCCAGCAACTGTGTCACCTTTCAAATGTCCTGGCCCCCCTGCCTGGGCTCCATCCACAGCCCCTGCACCAGGTCCCATGGGGGCGACGGGAGTGTCTTTTACGCCGTGCACTTCCCGGTCACTGCATGCAAGCTTCTTCAGGAAATGGGGTGACCTTGAGAGAGGAGGTTCCCTTCAGCCAAGAGCACTCACAGGGGAGAGGGCTGACCTGGCAGCTGTCAGTGGCTGGCACTCCCCCTGCTGGGAGGGTGAAGGGCTTGTTGGCAGCCCTGGCACAGATGCCCACTCCCCTCCCCCCAGGCTCCCTGAGTCCCTGGGCTGCAGCCATGCTCCTCCCTTGGGTTCTCCTGGGCCCTGGGCCCTGGGCCCTGGGCCTCAGGGCTCCTCCCACATTCCCACCTCCCTGCCTGGGTGCTGACAGCTCCAGGTTTCAGGCCCCTACACCCCCTCTTTCTCTCTCCCTCTCCTCCTCCATTCCTTGGTGAGTCCATCTCTGAACACAGGAAGCTAAGGAATGGGGAGGGGGTAGGACAGGTCCTCTGCTTGCCATCCTCTGTGACCCAGATCAGTGGCCAGGGGCTGACAGGCAGTGCTGGGCTGTGGCTTTGTTACCTGCAGGCTCTGTGGGTGGCGGTGGCTTTCCACGTTCTACTGACAGAGCCCCCTTCTCGCTCCCCCAGTCCTCTGGTGACAGCGCCCTCTCCTCTGCTCACACAGACACCTGGCACGAGTGAGTGGAGGCCTGTGGGTCCTGGTGAACCCTCATCCTTCCTTCCCAGGGAAGGTGTGGGCCAGGGAACCCTGGCTCAGAGAGGGGGGCCGCCCACCTGGACTCTGGCTGTATTTCATCTGTGATGCACATGTGTTTCCACACTCTAATATCCCCAAAGCTGTGCCATGTCTAACAATCGATGGTTTATCCTGATTTATCAGCAGCGTTTTTGCCCTTCATGGTCCCTAAAATGATGGGCACTCAAATGAATGGCCTCTTGGGTCGGATGACGTCCATTCTTTGCAGCCGCCTGAGAGGTGACGCCCCCTCTCCCCGCCCAGGTGGGGAGTGCAGGGGCCTCGAGTGGACACCTTTCAGCATCTTCTGCGTCAGGTTTTCTCGCCCAACTTCAGGACAGAGCCCCACCTTCCTCCCCGCCCCCCCCCCCCCCCCCCCCCCCGCTGCCCCCGAGGCCTCCGGCAGCAGGTGAAACAGAACCAGAGACCCGGGGCTGAGGTTTGCTTCCAGGGCCCTGCAGACCTCATCTGCTGGCAGCCACAACCCCCCTCTGTGGCCTAACTATTAAAAGTAGCTGGTATTGGAACCAAGATGGCGGCGTAGGTAAGCGCCGGTACTCACCGCCTCCCACAACCACATCAAAACTACAATTAAAATACAGAACCACCATCATCCAGAACCGCCTGAAAGCTGGCTGAATGGAAGTCCGACAGCTAGAGAAGTGAAGAAAGAGCACAGTGAGGCTGGCAGGAGGGGCAGAGGTGCAGAACGGGCTGGACGGCACCCACGTGTGCTATTTTTTTAATCAGGAGGGAGATCGTCCCTGTGGAGGCTGCCAGTGAGGAGCAAGGATCCCAGCTGCACACCAGACCCCCAACCAAGGGTCCCAGAGCTGGGAAGAGAGTCCCCATAACTTCAGGCTTTAAGAACCAGCAGGGGTTGTGGCAGAGGGACATGGAGACTGCTGGAGACCCAGGTGGTCCTCTTAAAGGGCCGGTGCACAAACTTACTCAGACTCACCTCCTCTAAGCTCCAGCTGCAGGAGGCGTTGGGGGACCCAGACACATAAGGGAGGAACTGGATTGTCTGGCATCAGGGCAGCAACTCGGGTGGCTTTCTCCCGGATGGGGGTCAATGCAGGGGTCATTGTCCTGTGCTGGGACCTCCCCTGTCACAGAGCTGATTGGCAGCCATATGAGTCCCCATCAACCTGGAGCACACTGTTTGCTCCAACCTGATGATTCCCTGAGACCCCACCCATCCAATTTGCAGTCTCACCCAAGCTGTTTGCAGCGCCTTTTCCATATGAAAGGCCTGTCCTGGCTCAGGCTTCAGACTTTCCTGAAATCCCTCAAACAAGCAGCAGCTGGTGTCAGCATGCCCCAAACCTATCAATTAAAGGCCTAAGACCTGGCACTAGCACCAGCCTGCCTTGCTTCACAGCTGGGCCTTACCTGGGCACTTCCAAACCCAATAGCAATAGGAGGCTTCTGAAGATCTCTCTGTAGCTCCTGCTGGGTGGCCCCTGGCAGTGGCTGACTTTGCACCTCCCTGGAGTCCCTAGAACCAGTGCACCCAGTGGACAGCTTCAGATTATACCAGATTGCAACTCTACACATCCACAAGCAACACACTCAAGAGGCAGACTCAGTGAGCACCAAAGCCCCACTGAAGCAAGTCCTGCTCTATAGGGGTGTCTCCTGCACAACAGCTCTCCCACTGTAGTTGCAGCTGGTCCTCACAGCCAGTGGGCCTGGAGGTCAATTCCTCCAGTGACACCAACAGCATTCAAGGCTCAAGCACAAGACTGTGCACATAACCCACACAGAGGCACACCTAGAGTGCCCAGCTCAGGTGACTGGGCCCTACAGGACACTCTACCACCTCCAAAAGACATAACAGCTCTACCCAATTCATAGAAACAAACACAGGGAAGCAGCCAAAATGTGGCGCCAAAGAAGCATGTCACAAATGAAAGAAATGGAAGAAAGCAAACTACTGCATACAGAGTTCAAAACCACCATTATAAGGTTACTCAAGGATCTTCATGAGAGCTTAAGGGACTTAGTGGGACTTTCAAGGTTCTTAGTGAGAATGCCAAACACATGAAAAAGGACCAGTTAGAAATTAAGCATACACTAACTAAAATAAAGAATAACTTACAGAATCACAATGAGTTGGAGAGAAACCAAGATGGCGGCATAGGTAAACACCGGAAATTGCTGCCTCGCACAACCACTTCAAAAATACAACTAAAAGATAAAACAGACATCATTCAGAACCACAGGAAGGCTGGCTGAGTGGAAATTCTACAACTAGAAGGAAAGAGAAAAGCACACTGAGACTCAGAGGAGGTGCAGTGTGGAAATAAAGTGCAGAGGTACAGAGGCGCACGCGGAGAGGGCTGGCGGCTGAGGACACGGTTGTCTTTTTCAATCGGGAGGGAGTCTCAAGCTCCCAACTGCTCTGAACTCCAGTTCCGGGTGAGTCTCTGGGGACCCAGACTCATAAGGAAAGAGGCTAGACTGTCTGGCATTGGTCGGACCTCGAGAGCGGCTTTCTCTCAGAGGTGCTTGCAGCGATTACCGGGACACTGAGAAACGGGGCCTCTTAGGGAAGGACTGAGGAGCAGCCATAGCTGCTTGCTCTGCCCTGTTGATCCCCTGGGACCCCGCCCAGCCCAAGCTGTGCACCACCTTTTGCATATGAAAGGCCTGGCCCTTTGCAATCTGAAAATTACCTAACAAACTGCAGCTGGACCAAGGCCCCACAGCAGCTTGCATTCCTTCACAGCTGAGCTCCTGCTGGGTAGCCTCAGGCAGAGGCTAAATTAGCACCTCCTTAGCGATCCAAGAGCCAGTGTACCCAGTGGTCAGAGGGGGACCATCCTGATTACAACTCCTTAGATCCATAAGGGACATACTCAGGGGGGCAGACTCAGTGAGCACCAAAGCCCCACTGAAGCAAGTCTTGCCCCAGAAGGGTGTCTCCAGCACAGAAGTTCTCCCACTGCAGACACAGCTGATTCTCACAGTCAATTGGCCTGGAGGTCAATTCCTCCCAGTGATACCTACAACAATAAAGGCTTAACTACAACAAGACTGTGCATAAAGCCCACAAGGGGGTGCACCAAGAGTGTCCACCTCAGGTAATTGGGGAGGCTGGGCCACTGGGCCCTATAGGACACCTAGCACACAAAGCCACTCTATCAACACAGGGAAGCATAAAAAATGCGGAGACAAAGAAACAGGTCACAAATGACAGAAATGGAGGAAAGCAAACTACTGGATATAGAGTTCAAAACCACACTCTTAAGGTTTTTCAAGAATTTTCTAGAAACCGCCGATAAACTTAGTGAGACACTAAAGAAATCTAGTGAGACCGCCAATAAATTTAATGAGATCCTCAATAAGTCTAGTGAGACCCTCGAGGTTATGAAAAAGGACCAACTAGAAATTAAGCATACACTGACTGAAATAAAGAATATTATACAGACTTCCAACAGCAGACTAGAGGATCGCAAGAATCAAGTCAAAGATCTGAAATACGAAGAAGCAAAAAACACCCAACTGGAAAAGCAAAAACAAAAAAGAATCCAAAAATATGAAGATAGCGTAAGGAGCCTCTGGGACAACTTCAAGCGAACCAACATCCGAATTATAGGGGTGCCAGAAGAAGAGAGAGAACAAGATATTGAAAACCTATTTGAAGAAATAATGACAGAAAACTTCCCATACCTGGTGAAAGAAATAGACTTCCAAGTCCAGGAAGTGCAGAGAACCCCAAACAAAAGGAATCCAAAGAGGATCACACCAAGACACATCATAATTAAAATGCCAAGAGCAAAAGACAAAGAGAGAATCTTAAAAGCAGCAAGAGAAAGAAAGTCAGTTACCTACAAGGGAGTACCCATACGACTGTCAGCTGATTTCTCATCAGAAACTTTGCAGGCTAGAAGGGAGTGGCAAGAAATATTCAAAGTGATGAATGCCAAGAACCTACAACCAAGATTACTTTATCCAGCAAAGCTATCATTCAGAATTGAAGGTCAGATAAAGAGCTTCACAGATAAGGAAAAGCTAAAGGAGTTCATCACCACCAAACCAGTATTAAATGAAATGCTGAAAGGTATCCTTTAAGAAGAGGAAGAAGAAAAGGTACAGATACAAATTATGAACAGCAAATACATATCTATCAACAAGTGAATCTAAAAATCAAGTGAAGGTTGGGACAGCCCCGGTGAGGTCAGGACGGCCCCGGTGAGGTCGGGATGGCCCCGGTGAGGTTGGGACGGCCCTGGTGAGGTTGAAACGGATAATGGGGACCAGTATAGACTGATGAACAGGGGTAGATGCAGAAGCAGAGCAGCATTGAACAGACTGTCAAACTACAGTGGGAAGCCTGGGGAGGGTTTGGGGAGGGCTGTTAAGAGGTCAACCGAAGGACTTATATGCATGCATATAAGAATAACCAATAGACACAAGACACTGGGGGGTAGGGGAGGCCGGGAGAATGTCAAGGGGGGGGGTGAGGGGGGAAGGAGACATGTGTAATACTCTTTGTAATACTTTAAGAAATAAAAATTATTTAAAAAAATTAAAAGAAAAATCAAGTGAATAAATAATCTGATGAACAGAATAAACTGGTGATTATAATAGAATCAGGGCATAGAAAGGGAGTGTACTGACTATTCTCATGGGGGGGGAAGGGGTGTGGGGGATGCGGGAAGAGACTGGACAAAAATCGTACACCTATGGATGAGGACAGTGGGGGGGGGGGGGAGGGGCAGAGGGTAGGGAGGGGAACCGGGTGGAGGGGAGCTATGGGGGGAAAAAAGAGGAACAACTGTAATAATCTGAAAAATAAATATTTAATTTAAAAAAAGAAATCACAAAAAAAAGAATAACTTACAGGGATTAATCAGTACTAGAGTAGAGGATTCTGAGAATCAACTCAATGATTTGAAGTATGAAGAAGCAAAAAACACCCAATCAGAAAAGAAAAAAGAATCCAAAAAATATGAAGAAAGTGTAAGGAACCTCTGGAACAACTTCAACCCTACCAACATTCACATTATGGGACTGCTGGAAGGAGAAGAGAGAGCAAGATATTGGAAACTTATTTGAAGAAATAATGACAGAAAACTTCCCCTACCTGTGAAAGAAATAGACAAGTCCAGGAAGCACAGAAAGTCCTAAACAAGAGGAACCCAAAGAGGCCCACACCAAGACTCATCATAATTAAAATGCCAAGGGTTAAAGACAAAGAGAGAATCTTAAAAGCAGCAAGAGAAAAGCAGTTAGTTACCTACAAGGGAGTGACCATATGATTGTCAGCTGATTTCTCAACAGAAACTTTGCAGAGTAAGACAGTCACCGGCATTTATCTTTTTATTTTTTGACATTTTTATGGGCTCAGAATGCTCGGTCCTTGTTGCATCTGCACACTCTCCCCCTCCACCTCCAATTACGGCATCAGCTGACGTCAGTAACAATAAGGCTCATGACTGGAGGAAGCCTGTTTGACAAGATACGGACAACTATGCACTCCCACGGCTCCCTCCTCGGCTGACTTCTGCTTATAAGATGCCCCTCAATTTTCAGTCTAATGGTTTTAGAAAAAAAATAGCATCTTATACACAGAAAAATACGGTAAGTCACACCACCATGCTGCACTCCTTAAACCTACACACTGAAGTGTGTCAGTTCTCAGTAAAACGGGCAGGAGGGGGGGTGCTGGGAGGGGCAGGGGCGTGGGGGGACTGTTAGCAGGGAGATGTCAGAGGCTGGGAAGAGGCTGGGCTGCAGTTCCAGGAGAGGCCTGTGACGTTGTTAACTGGCCTGGCACCGTCTCCAGGTGAGAGGACGCCCTTTGGGGCCAGATGGAAACCACCTGGGAATTCAGGCCAAGTGTCCACTGGAGCTGGACAGGCAGGGCTGGGAGGGCTGCGAGCTCAGCGGGAGGAGCAGCGTGCTGGGACCGGTCTGGCCACAGCCCAGGGAGACCTGCCCGGCCTCACGCTGCACCCGCTGGTCCCCACAGCCCTGGTGCACTTCCAAAGGGCCATCTGAGCTGACTCCTGGCGGAGGAGGTGGCAGGACAATGACACCAAGAGCTGAACCTCGACAACCAGGACAGATTTCAACTGCAGAGCCCGGAGGAAGCCATTCAGGCACAGGGACGGGTGTGGGCGAGACCCGAGGGGCACGCTGGGTGCTGAGGTGGCTGGGCAGTGTGGCCTGGGAACCCCACTATGCACCCTCCTCTGACTGGAGCCAGGGCCCACAGCAAGGAGCCCTGGGAGGTGTCATCTGTAGGAGCTGGCAGCTCCCAGGCTGGCAGGGCTCCCCCAGCCCAGGGGGCTCTCACTCCGCAGGTATGTACGCAGCACCCACTGCAGGCTGACACTGCTCTGGGTGCTGGGGATTCCAGGAGCCTGTGTCCAGTCAGGAGAGAGGTAATAAAATGAACAGAGAGTCAGGGTGAGGTGCCATGGGGAGGGGTCCCTGCGAGGAGGGCTGGCAGGGAGAGGAATGCTTTCTCAGGGAAGTCCCTCTGAAGTGAGCTGCCCCAGCAGGACGTCTGCAGACAGGTGCAAAGGCCCAGGGGCAGGAGCAAACTTACAAGAAGGCCAGTGGCTGGGGTGGAGGGAGCCAAGAAGAGGAGGAGGCGAGGACGGGGAGGACAGCCAGGGAAGAGACCTTGACATTCACGCTCGGTGAACTGGGAGCCTGCAGTGGTTTGAGCAGAAGGTGTGATCTGACTTGGGTTTCAGCAGGAGGACAGACGGGACGGGCAAGGAGCCAGGGCGGGGAGACCATTAGGCCATCGCAATCTTCCCAGGAAAAGGTGGCGGCAGTAGGACGGGGGGCGGGGGGGGGGGGGGGGCGTGAAGGGGCGGGGTGTCAGGAGAGCCAAGGGGATGTGCTGACAGGTGGGGTTCCGGTGTGTTGCAGTTACCTGTTGCTGCACAGAAACCACCCAGTGCCTGGAGCTTAAAACAACCACAGTCTTTTTGTTTTTGCTCCTGAATCTGCAGTTGGGCAGGACTCACCGGGAAGGCTCACCTGCTCCACGTGACAAGGCTGGGGCACTGCCAGGATGGCTCGGTGGCAGTGCTGGGCTGAGCCGGGGCCTGTCCCGGGCTCCTTGGGCACCTCAGACATGGCAGCTGGGTGACAAGAGTGGGATGTCCAGCTCACCAAGGTGGACGTGGGAGGCCCTGATGCAGCCTCTAGTCCCAGAACATCACTTCTCCCGCCTCGGATTGTCCATCAAGTCCCCAAGGCTAGTCCTGACCAAGGGAAGGGATTAGACTCCATCCTTACCTTCCAGTGGGAGGGGCCACATTGATCTGCCACAAGAGGGTAAGGCAAGAGGTGAGTGGGGGTGACTCCAGGACCTGGGATGAGCACTTACATCCTGACTGGGGCTGCCATTTACACCCCAATTACCTAACCCCCCAGAGATAAAGCTGTGTGACCTTAGCAAAAGCCCTGCCAGGTGCAGGGTGGATCAGCCAGCCGCCCCTCCTGCCCTTCTGGGGAGCATCTGCCTTTTCTTTCGTGAGGAAAAAGTAGAAAGATGGCCAGGGGAGCAATGACTAACCACCTGCCCCTCTTTTTTAAAGCAATTGCAGCAAAAAACATGTCACCACTGGGAGCATAAAGCCCATCCGATGGTTAAGGGAGGGCCTGGCTGCCTTCTTCGGGCCATATTTCACCCAGGCCCTGAGGCCAGGCTTGCCTGTGATCCCCTAAGAGCTGCAGGATGATGTAAATTACCCTCTGTTTGTCACCTCTCTGGCAAGCCAGGCCCTTCAGATGCTTAACCCAGAAGCACCAGGCCTGGTCTGGCCCATCCCAGTTCCACAGTACAACTGCAAGGAGGGAAACCGAGGCACGGCCTATTCCCAAGCCCTTTCTGGACCTCCAGACCTGCTTACTGTGCTGGCTTCCTGTCCCCACCCACTCATGGCCAGCAGGGACCAGCGTTGTCCTTGGGCTCCCGGATGACAGTTTTGAGGCCTCCTTAACGAAAAGAGAAACGGATATCTGCGCCTTCCTGTGCCCGCCCCCGCCCCCACATAAAAGCTTTCTCTTTGGCCCTCCTGGTGTGGCTCAGTGGACAGAGTGTTAGCCTGCGGACTGAAGGGTCCCGGGTTCAATGCCAGTCAAGGGCAGGTACCTCGGTTGCAGGCTCAGTCGAGTGAGGGAGGCGACCAGTCAACGTGTCTCTCTCACATCGATGTTTCTCTCTGTCTCTCCTCCCTTCCACTCTGCCTACAAATTAATGGGAAAAACATCCTCGTGTGAGGATCAGCAACAACAAAGAACCTTTCTCTTTGGATTTTTGCCAGAAATAGTTTTGTTGGGTGAGGCTGGAAGTGGGGAGGGACCTGGGAGGAAACACAGGAATGACGTCACTGCACTGCCCAGGGGAGAGGTTGGCATCACAGGCCTCTACAAGGTGCCAGGGCAGTGCGGGCTCAGCATTTGTATGGGGCCCAACTAGCAAGAGTTCTGGGCCAGTGCCCTGCCAGGCTCAGGTGGGGCTGGGCGCCCATCCCCTCCTGCACGGGGCTGCGCTGGGCTGGCAGCCGCTGCCACATCTTGACTCCCACTGTACCTCGGCCCTGAGTGCCCTCTCCCTCCCAGGCAGTTGTGAGTTACTCATCCAGCAAGGCTGAGCCACCTCCTCTGGGAAGCCTTCCAGCCCACCTACCCCCACCTCCCCTGACCTGCCTGGAGCCAGCTCCTAAAGCCGTGGTTCTCAACCTTCCTACTGCCGCGACCCTTTAATACAGTTCCTCATGTGGTGGTGACCCCCAATTTCATTGTTACAAATTGAACATAATTAAAGCATAGTGATTAATCACAAAAACAATATGTAATTATATATGTGTTTTCCGATGGTCTTAGGCGACCCCTGTGAAAGGGTTGTTCGACCCTAAAGGGGTCACAACCCGCAGGTTGAGAACCGCTGTCCTAAAGGGATTCTCAGGGGAAGAATCACACGGGCTGCAGCCAGTCTTGTCTCTTTCCAAACACACCAGGAGCCGCTTACGGGCAGAGCTGGCCCTAGCCCTGGCTCATGTGAAGGATGTTTGACAATCTCCTCTTCTGGTCAAGGGGCCTGATGCCTTTGTGAGTCCAGGCCCCGCCTCCCAGCTCTGTGCTCTGAGAGCCCTCCCCCAGCCCGGCCCTACCCTGCCCCCTATTCCTCTGCCTGGCCTTCCTCTCCACCAGATACTTCCTATGTCTTACTTCCTTGTTTATGGTCTCTCTCCTGACTAGAGGGTAAGCTTCAGTAGGTGGCTGGGTTTGCCTGCTTCCTCCACTGCTGATGCCTGGGATATGGACTCATGCCTGGCATAGAGTAGGTGCTGAGTAAACGCTACACCCAGTTCTTACAGAGTGAACTGAAGCAGTGCAATTTTTCTTTTCTTGATCCATAAAGCTGGGCAGCTGATGCAGGGGTGTGTTCTGAACTGGGCAAGTGCCGGGGAGAAGTGAGTCCTTTCGTACCACCCCAGGATCTGGCCCCACCCTTGAAAATCTGGACACTCAGGGCATCTCCCCCCTAACATGCCCTTAGTCTGGACCGAAGCCCTTGGCGAGCTCACACACAGCATTTTGTTTGCTTGCTTATGTATTTTGCTTGGGCACATGGAGGGTCTCTGGAGAACAGCCGCCTTTTTGAGAAGAGAGAAGTACAGCAACTTGTGCTATGTCACACAGCAAGTTAGCGGCCCAGCCAGAGCCCACCTCGCACCCAACCCCACCCCAGCCCAGAGGAGGCCGCCGGCCACCAGCCCCACTGCCTCTCTTCTGCACCCACTGGTTGAAGGCGGCCAGAGACAAAGAAGTGAAGCTGACCTTGGGGTTTTGCTCCAAAATAAAATGGGAGGGTCTGTGATGGAGGCTGCACCTGTCGCATCTCCAGTCCTGGCTGGGCCGGGGCCTCTGGGACGTGTGCACCAATGGAGCTGGTCCTCAGGCTGGGCTCCCACTGGCTCCCACCTGGAGGCAGGGCTGGGCCCCCACCAGCTCTCACCCGGAGGCAGGGCTGGGCTCGGGCCCTGAGTGCTGATCAGCAGGTCTGCGGCCATGGAGTTAGCCCGTGTTCCTGACAAAGGCTGCTGCTGGGAGGGGCACCAGCTTGGAGAACTGCTGGCCGAGGACATTCTCCGCTGTCGCAGGCTCATGCTGGGAACTAGGTTGGGAAGGAGAGAAGTGTAGGGACTTTTGCTTTTTATTTGTCCACTCCGAAAGGTCATGAATGTTTAAAAGCTCATAAGGATTCTTTTTCTAATCGTTTTAAAGTTTTAAAGAAAAACAAGCAAGTCGTGCAGGGTGTGAATGGCAATGATCTATCCCACCTAACAAGCATGCATTATACGCCCACTGTGTGCAGGGCAAAATCTTAAATGAATAAGACACAGGGCCTGGGCACTGAGGCAGATAAAATAACACTAATGCAGTGGTTCTCAGCCTTGGCTGCACATTAGAATCACCTGGGAATCTTTTTAAAATCCTGATTTCTGGGCCTCAACCTCGGGAAATTCTGTTTCTTTGTTATGGGGTGAGGCTACAACATTCGTAACAAAAAAAGAACCCACAGAATTTCCGGAGGATGAGGCCCAGAAATCAGGATTTTAAAAAGATTCCCAGGTGATTCCAATGTGCAGCCAAGAACCACTGCACTAATGGAACAAGGAGGGATGCAGAGAGGAGTTTCCCGCTGCAGCGGGAGCACAGGTGGCAATTAACTGCACCTGAGGGGTCGGGAAAACTGCCAGAGAAAAGGTGGCATTTTTGCTCGGCCTTGAAGGGCCCCAGCCGAGGGAACAGCGGGAGCAGAGCCTGAAGAAGCTCGGGGCCTGCGTTGTTAAGGAACTGGGCCAGGAGCCTGGGCAGCGGGAGCCTCGGGAGGCCGGGATGGGAGGCTTGGAGGCAGCCAGGAGCAGGTGGCGGGCAGTGGCTGAAAGTCCCGTCTATGGAGCTAAGTGGCTGCCACTTCACAGAGAGCCCTCCCAGTTCCGAAGCAGGGAGATGAGCCCCCTGCTGTGTGTTTCGGAAGGGCGCCTTGGTAGCCCTGCAGATGGCGCCCAGGGAGGAGGTGGCAGATCTCCCAGAGAGGGGAGACAGTGGGGAGTGGGCACGGAGAATGCCCCTGTGGCCTGGCCCTGGGAAGGGAAGGGAGAGGGAGGGAGGGATATGCTCCCGGGTTCCTGGCTAGACCACAGGGCTGTGGTGGCACCACCTTATCATATGACACCCTCCCCCCATTTCCCTGGCCAAACCGATTGGCCCACATCCAGGCACATAATCCAACTGGGTGGGGTGCTTTCGGGGGAGGGGAGAGATTCTGCCCAAAACCTGCCCTAGAGGATTCCTTTGCAAAATATGCATAATTAAGGGCTCAGTCCCAATACCTCCCACTGCTCCTGCAGCACAGGCCTGGGCCCAGGGGTGGGAAAGTCAGAGCTGGTGTTCATTGAAAAGGAAGGCAGGAGGAGCTGGTGCAATCAGGGAGGACTCCCTGGAGGACTTGGATTTGAATGGACAGAGGGAAGGGCCCAAGACCAGGCAGGAGCACAGGACCAGGCAGGTCCTCAGACCATCTCTCTCTCTCCGACCCGCTCAGCACAGGCGCCCTGCACCTCGGAGGAGCTCCGACTTCCCTGCCTCCTTGGCTCCCCTGCTTGGGGTCTCTGAGAGCAGCTTTCGGGGAGTGTGGCCTCCCAGCCATGGGAGAAATGAGTCTAGAGAGAGCAGCAACTCTCCTGTTGGTGGCCTGCAGGACCCAAACCTGCACTCTTTCCTCCGGGAAGTGGTCAGGGCCAGGCACACCTCGCACAGCGAAATCTCCCGGACTGTGCTGTGGACTGGCCCTGGAAGGCTGACTTGCTGCTGCAGCCGCCCAGACACTCCCACTCAGGCCACAGGCCCTGGAGGCACGGGCGGAGGCTGGGCCTGGGGGTCGGGCTCAGGAGGCTAGGCTGCTGTGACCTCGGGAACCTCAGCCCCACGCCTGCCTGCCCCCATGCTGGTAAGTAAGGGGCCGGGCGAGGGGGTGAAAGAGGCCCTGCTGATGCCTCGCCCATGGACCTCTCCTCGGTGCCAGGAATCTGCCTGAAGTGATGGCGGTGACAGGCACCAGCTGCCCAGCCTGCAGGTCCGCCCGGAGCACAGCCAGCAGGCGGGTAGGAGTCGCTTCACAGAAGGGGGTGCCTGTGCCCCACTCAGGACTCTCCCGCCCTTTGGCCCTTCTGGGCCTGACTGGCAGCAGGAGGCACGGCCAGCTCCTTCGTCTTTGCCTCCCTCAGTGTAAACTGCCCTCCCCCAGCCACACCTCCAGGGCTCTCTCCAGCCCGCCCCACCAACCCCTCCCCTCCCTCCTGCCTCTCCCATCCCTCCTCCTCCGGGAGGCTATCCCTGTGGGTTAAGCATGGCCCTCCTGGGTCCTCTTTTCAAACCCCGCCCTCCCCCCCAGGGAAGTTCTCAGGGACCATTGGTACTGCCCTTGACGGAGACAGACCTAGTCCTGGCAGGACCTGAACAGGGAGAGGGAGCAAAAGGGGGTGAAGAGCGCCTGGCGTCCTCAGCAGGACTCACCGCCTCCTCACACCCTGTGAAAGGCAGCGATCAGGGGAGAGGGGAGGCTGGGAACGCTGAGTGTGGGCACCTGCCCCGGGCGGGGGGCGGAGGGACAAAACTGGGCTGCCCCCCAATTTCAACCGCACAAGGGCCCAGAGCCGCACCCGACAGGGCAGGGCGCCTGGAAGAACCGTGTCACCTCCCTGATGTGATGCAGCAGGTGGAACGAGATCGCAGGTGCAGAGAGACCATTCCCACCGCACACCACACAGTGAGCAGATGTGGCCTGTCCGAGAGACTCGCCCAGTGCCCCTTCCGCGGCCGCTCTAGGGAGGCCACCG
Organism: Myotis yumanensis; assembly: GCF_028538775.1. Classification (NCBI taxonomy): domain Eukaryota; kingdom Metazoa; phylum Chordata; class Mammalia; order Chiroptera; family Vespertilionidae; genus Myotis; species Myotis yumanensis. Next base: position 93,491,554 of record NW_027223757.1, read on the forward strand.
AGTCCCCTGGGTCCCGCCCGCTCCCGGGAAGCTTGGTCAGTCACAGGGGTGGGCCTCAGCCCGCACACCCAGCCCTCGCAGCTTTGAGTCGTCAGATTTCCTATCTCGCTGCACGCCAGCCCAAGGCAGCCCCGTGTGAGCACGCTGTCCACACGTGCACTGCCATTTCCATGTCTAAAGAGGTTATTGTGATAAACAAAACACAAATTCGTCCCAAGTGCCTCTGAGTGGGGCGGGGGGGGGGCGGGGGGGTTCTCATCACCGTGCATTTCCCACAGGGCCGCAGATCACTAAAAGCACAGCTGGAAGCTGTTGTTTTCAAACAAAGTAGTGCCGGGTTTTATGCATTTGTGTGTGTGTGTGTGTGTGTGTGTGTGGTTTAATTCTCACCTGGGGATGTTTATTGACTTGAGAGACAGAGAGAAAAAGAGAGAAGAGAAGAGAGAGGTGAGAGAGAAACATCTATCAGTTGCCTCCTGTATGTGCCCTGACCGGGGATCGAACCTGTACCTTATGGTGTATGGGACGATGCTCCAGCCAACTGAGCCACCCAGCCAGGCCTTTATGCATTTTTTCTTCAAAACTTTTATTATGAAAAATTTCAAAAATACAGAGACTGGTCTAACTATCCATCACCCAGCATCAGCTTCATCAATTCCTGGCCACCTCTGCGACCACACCCCCCGCCCCCCCACACACACACACACACCAGTGGCGGCCACACCCACAGCCCCGCCCACGCCAGTGACTTTCGAAGGCGATCCCAGCCATCACATCATTTCCTCAGTCAGTGTTTCTCTGTGTGTCTCTGAGAGGTAAGGACACTTCATTGCTAAACAGAATCAAAGTGCCATTATGACACGTGATGTGATTCTTTTATATCCAGTCAGTGTTCAAAGCCCTTGGAAGTTTTCATGTCAAACATGGATCCTTATACTTGCAAAGGCAGGGAGCCTTGGGTCCTCTTGTCGGCCCCGCATGTGATTGTAACAGCGCTCCTCTAGTCCCCATCCCTGCCCCCCCATCCCTGTCCCCCACCCCCACCCCTGTCCCTCGCCCACGCGGCACCTGGGAGCAACCTCAGGCCAAAAACCTCCTCAAAATCCTCCCCTCGCCCCCCTCCCCACGGAGAATCCGGTTGGGATCGCCACCCACGGGCTCCACGGTGGCTGCTCCATAAACATCTGTCCAGGTGCCCTGAACTGCACCCTCAGGCTGCATCCAAGGCCTCAAAGCTCGGAGGGCGGTGAAAAGCAGTGGGCACCCCTCTCTCCGCCCAGCAGTGGGGGCCTGGGCTCTGGGTCACAGGGTCATGGCAAAGGCACTCTCATTAAAAGTATGAGCAGCCCACACATGAGGTCCAAGCCAAGGAGGGAGCCGCCCTGAGGGAGAGGGGTGGGGAGGTGCCCATGGAGGCACAGGCCCTGCAGACCCCTGGGCCCACGTACCTGCCAACCCATTTTACTTTCCCACTGACTAGGCCCAAGTAAAGCTTGCTTGAACTCCAAGCCTTGTCTTAGCCAGGGCGTGTGAATTATGAGACTTCCCCATCTCATGGGGGAAAGGGGTTTGAGGAGGAAAAAATTGGCCTGAAATTGGAAGAAATTGGCCCATGGAGGTGGGGTGGGCAGAGCCCGGAAAAGCCCTCATGTGGACTGAGATGCTGAGGAAGCCAGCACCACGGACTGGGGGCTGCGCAAGAATTCCTCAGGGATCCCAGTAACTACCTGGGAGGGGATCCTGGGCAAGCCTGGGCTTCCTGCAGACAGGGGAGGGGCTCCAGCGCTGTGGGGCAAAAGGAAGCCCAGTCCCCCACCGGAGACTGGAGAAGCAGGAGGCAGCGGCTTGCTACACAGGAGAAACCCGAGGCCCAGAGAGGCAGGCTCCCCGAAGGCCCTGCTCCGAAGAATGCAGCTCCTCAGCCCTCCTGGCCTTCAGGGGCACCAGACCCCCTCAGGCTGAGTTCCCTTTGGTCAGCGTCTCCTCCGGCTCAGCCAGAGGCTCCTCCACCTTTTCCTTCCGAAGGGACCCGGTTCCCAGCTGCGGGGAGGGGGGGGGCAGCCATGGCACTCTACCCTCTACCTGGGCTCTGGGCTCCGGTTGACTTCCCCTCCTGTCCCAGCAGCAATCAGGACCTTTCTCGCACTCAGCAGCTGCCGTAACCACCTCGCGGCGCCCCTAATCCTGTTTCTGTGGTCTCCCAGAGAAAGGCAGAGGGGTGCTGGAGAGGAGGCTGACAGTGACAGAGGACGGGTGGCTTTCTTAGAATATGAACAGCGGTTCTGACTTCCAGAGGGACCGTCCTAGAGGGAATGAAAGGTCGCGGCCGATCTCTCTGCAGGGAAACTAGAAGAGGCCCGCACGTGCCCCTAACTCGCCTGTCCCTGGTGCCGGAACCTCCCATTAGAGATTTATCCCTTTAAGTAGGACATGTTAGAAATACAAATATTCGCAGTGACTCCAGTAGTCATCTGTGCTGGCCCTGCCTGCATGCTGGCCCTCCCTCAGCTCGGCCCAGAACACCATGTGCCTGGCCTGCTGGCTTCCTGTCGATTCCGCCCATGGAAGCTCCTGGCTGGAGACTGGGAGCCAAAGGAGCAGAAGCCACAGTGTTTCTTCTCTCTCTCAGGCTTGGATGTCTGACAGTGGCTGCTTATCTGCAGCTTCCCCAGTGTGGCCCCTCCACAGCTCCAGATCCTTCTCCACATCCCAGCTCCCACCGGCACAGCCCCAGGTCCTGGGCTGGCACAGGACCTCTTTCCTTGCACGGTCACGGCGGGCAGGGGCGGGAGGGGGTGGGGGGGGGGCGGAATCATCTCCAGGTGAGCTCTCCCAGCACCTCTGCAGCTGGGCCGCCAGCACGCTGTCCCTCTGCAGAACCGCCTGCCCAAAGTGCTCTTCCCCTGCTTGGACTCTCACTGGCAGCAGCTCACACGTACAGAGTTCGATAAGGAACTATCAATTCCGCCTCCCCCAGCACACATCCCTTCCTCCCCCAGTCTCCTCCAGCTCCCTGACCACACAGGGCTCGAGTGGGAAACCTAAACGCCACCCTGAATCTTTCCTGCATGCACCCAACCTGTCACACACCCGTGTGCATGGGGAGTCCTTGGCTTTCGTCATTGCCGTTCCTCGGGGCTGCAGCCTCCCTGCCTCTTCCCTGGCTGCCCGCAGCCCACCCCACCGCCCACCCCACCGCATCCAGGGCGATCTCTAAAGACAACCCTCCATGTCCTCTCCTGCCCAAGACTCCTCAGTGGCATCCCAGTTGAATCAGACTCCTGCCCAGTCATGTAGGATGCGCTCATTCCTATGTCGCCACCCATTTCTGGCTTTAAAAAGGCCCTGCTGGAGGATGGGGGGGCCCAGCAGAGCCCCCATATCAGCAGATCTCTGGCTTTGGAAACAGGCAAGAAGCCTCATTTGGCAGGAAGCCAGATGGAACAGGTCCAGGGCTGCCAGGCCCCGCATCCCCCATTACAGCCCAGAGGAAGCCTGACTTGAGTATTTGAGACTCAAGGAGGGAGCAGTTGGCCAAGCCAGTCAAGTGCCATATCATAGCCAAATGAGAGAGAATCTGGCCCCTCTGGCTTCCCACTCTTTGCCCCAAAAGAGAAACAGGTGGATGCTGGACAGCCAAAGCAGGATACGTTTCCATGGGTGGCCTTCGGGTGCTGCGTGATCCAGCTCCCGCCTCCGCCTCCTCATCCCCAGCTCATTCGCACACACCTCACCCCCCCTCCTGGGTTCATGCCACACCTGTCAGTTTCTAGAACATGGCCAAGCTCCTGCCTGTCCTTATGATCTCTGTCAAGGATGCCCCTTGAAGAGGAACAGTGCCCTTCACCCCAGCAGCCCACTGCCTCTTAACTGCTCCATTTTCCCTGCTGAAGGGGTGGGAGGGGTGACTAGAAGGTGCCCGGGCCACGCTCCAGGCAGCTGTGGTGGGCGACTAATCCAGCCTCCGGGGCCAGCACATTCACAGAGCCTGGGCGTTGTCTGGGCAGCCCCGGTCCTGGGCTGCTCCCATAGGGGAGCACCCAGCCCAGCACCTTCCAGGGGGCGCTTCCCCAGAGGCAGGCTCACCATCCTCAGCCGCACCACAGTCCTGTCCCTCTGTGTCCCTTCTCCCACACGCACCTCCTTCCACCTCCCCCACCGCCTTCATTACCACCAGCTGCAAAATTTCAGCTGAAAACATAAAATACAGGTTCTTGGCTTTGGCTTTTTTCTTTAATGAAGAGACAAACCCTAGGAAATCAAGTGTGTGTTTGGTCGGGGGGGTGGGGGTGGCGTTCTGGGGAAATGTTAACCCAGGGATGAAAGCGGGCCTGCAGGTGGAGCCTGTCACACCGCACTCCCACAGTGACAGGTGGTGACGGTGAGGGGGGTGCAGGCAGCACCTCCATTCTGCTGGCTCCTGAGTCCACCCACCCCGTGGCTCTCCCTGGCCCTGGGCCCTCCTGTCTCCCCTGGAGCTTAGACAGTATGGGTTGGGGCGGAGGTGGGGCTCTCTTACCTCTGCCCCTCCCCCACGAGTTGCACTTAGGTCCCCCACATCCCAACATCACGGAGGAGAGTGCCCCCTGGTGGAGCTGTGGCACTGAGATGCACAGACAGTTGGTCTCCCCCTTCCCGGCACACAGCTCCTAAAACCCTTGAGTTTCCTAAGTGCCGAGAGCAACGGGAGCATCCTTTGTGGCAATATTGAGTCTTTTGTCCTTGGTTCCTGAAACAACTCCAGAGTCATAAGGGTGAACAGAACGCCTGTTTTCACAGCGAGCTCCTTTCTGCTGTGCCTGGGTTTCTGTTAATGAGGAACTGTGGGAAAGCGCCTAAGGGTGGGCTGGCTGCCAGGGGAACTGAACACTTGATAGGAGGGATGGCTCCCAGGGAGGGGAAAAGGGCCAGAAATTGAGTTCAACCGCCAAGGGCAAATGATCTGATCCATCACACCGCTGTCATGAGCCTCCATTACAAAAAAAAAGACAGGGGTCAAAGGGCTTCTGGGTGGGAACGCACCCACACACCTGGAGGTGGCGCACCCCCACTCCATGGAGACGGAAGCTCCTGAGCTCTCACCCTTGCAGACCCCACCTTAGCACCCCTACATGTGGCTGCTCCTCCGCATCCCCCATCCTGCTCCTCATCATAAGCCGATAGCCCGGAGTGCATGCCTCTCGGGGCCCTGAGCCGCCCTAGCTAACTAACCAAGCCCGTGGAAGCGGGTGGGGCCTCCCATGTACAGCCCGCCAGTCAGGAGCACCTGCACTTGTGATTGGCATCTAACGTTGGGGAAGGGGAGAGCCTATTCGACGAAGCCCTTACCTGTGGGATCTGACGCTACCTCCAGGGAGAGTGTGTCAAGATTGCGTTAAATTGTAGGACGTTGGCTGGTGTTGCAGAATTGCCCGGTGGTGTGTGGGGGCGGGGTTGGGGGGTGGGGACATGCTTGTGCTGGGGTGGCCTCAGCAAGAGATTGTGGCCTCCGGGGCCCCTAGGAATCCCCGCTCCTGTTACTGGACAGAGGGCCTGGCCTGAGCCGATCTGCTGGGACCAGCAGGTAGTATTCGGGTTCTTGACGTCGTGCAGGAAAGATTTCACAGCACGAGTGCAGGTGCTTGAGAGCGCTCCAAAGCGGAGGACAGCGAGACAGGAGGAGCTTGGCATAGAGGCAGCCACAGGAGAGCCTCCGCAGAGCTGCCCTGCCTCTCTGGGAGGCCAGAGAAAGGGGGCCTTGGGGGCAGGTCCGGCAGTTAGCCTGGGACGAGCTGCCGCTGCCCAGGGCTCCCCTGATTGCAGGCCTCACTGGGTGGCTTAGGGTTTAGGAGGTGTGTGTGGAGCGGGGGGAGACAGGGGGGTGGGCCTGCTCCCAAGAGGGAGAGGGCATGCTTGGTCCTTTGTCTTGAGGCTTTATCTCTCTCTTTCTCTCTCTCTCTCTCTCTCTCTCTCTCTCTCTGGCTGGAATCTTAGGGGAGGTCTCAGGGAGGGTTTCAGCAGAATATTCATCCATTTTCCATGTGTGCCCTTCAGGGTTGTGGTCTCTACTGATTGGTCAGTGCCAGGGCAGGGGGTCATTGGTCATTGCAGCTGGTCCTGGCATGGCCCACCTGGTTTTGCTACTTTTCTGGGCCTGGAGCTGAAATACAACTGAGGCCTAGATGTTATCTCTAGGGAGGCGACCTTCTGCATCTGCTGTGAACTGCTCTGCCAGTTTGTTCAGCTCTCATTTTCCCTGTTCCACTTGCCAGGGCTTCCTAGCTTCTTACTCTCCTGCCTCCGTCCCAGGGCTGGGACCTCCTAGATGGGAAGCCTCTGTCCTCTGTCCCAGGGAGAGGTTAGCCTTCAAGGGGGTGGGCTGCATTCCTGTTTCCAGGGCACCAACACTCATCCCTGGTCACTGACTATGACCGTGGTCTACTGGGCACAGAGGGCTCCAAGTGGACCAAGTGCTCAGGGTAAAGGAAGAGAGAAAGAGGTGCCTGGCATCTATGGAGAGGGGCCGAGCAGATCAGCTCCTTGAGGCTAGGCTGTGAGGGGGGTGAGGGAGGGAACAAAGGATGTTTGGAGACCAGAAAGCAGAGAGGCAGCCAGTGAGATGTAGCAGTGGCCAGTCCAGGGAGGGGGGGGGGGGACAGGGACCCGTCCCTGGCACCTGAGCTGGACCCAGGCCTAAAGGGCTCACACAGGACCTGGGCTGGAGCCTGTGAGTTGGAGGGAAAGGCCTGCTGCCCCCCGAGCAGTTACCTCCACACCCGGACTGTCTAACCCTAATGAGCATCTCACCCCACACAGCATCCGCCCACCAGGCCTGCAGGAGCCTGGCCCCTCGAAGCGGCTGTGCGTCTTTCAGGACAAAGTGGGGCCTTCTCCTCAGCTCAGTGCTCACTGTCATCATGAGTTTTGAGGAAAAATGATGGCGGGGCAAATTGGACCCCTCCACTCCTGTCAAGGCCAGAGGCTGAGGGAAGGCGGGCTGGGCATGCTGCTGGCTGGCTCTGCATTGCAGGGCTCTTCTCCCCTGAGAGCTCATAGCCGGCCTCACCCACAGCAGGGAAGCCAGCCCACTCCTCTCCGTCCTCCCAAATCTCCTTCTCGGAGCTCCCTGCAGGGCCACCCACCCCCTCGGTCATTCCAGAGACGTGGCAGGGGAGGGCTTGCTGCCCTTAGGGAAAGGGCATTTGTTTAAACAATTCAGCCCTCCCAGTCCCAAACGGGAGCCTGGGTAAGTGGGAGGCCTCTGAGCGTCAGCACCACGGACAGCGCCACGGGCCCAAGCCGCGCAGGAGGATGGGGAGGGGCGGCGTTAGGCCTAGGGAACCCCACTCTTGAGCCCGGAGGGCCTGCCCTTTCACTGCAGCTCGAAGGGACATTGGCTCAGGAGTGTTACCGCTGGGCCCAGGGCCTGGTAATCAACCCTTCCCAGTGCCCTGCATGGGAAGGCAATTAAAGCAAGAATTAAAAAGCCATAGTATCACTTCAACTCCATGGACTGGCCTGAAGTGTGTCCTCTGTCTCTAGGGAGGGTGGAGGCAGCATGGGGGGGACAGGGCAAAGGAAAGAGAAAGAAGCGTAAAGGGAGTTGAGGGCATGAGAATGCAGGGTTCTGAGGCTCACACGCCTTCCCAGCACATGGCCAAAGTCGGCTCTCCCTCCACCCCACCACCCGGAAGCCCCCCTGGTGGCTCTGGCCTAAGGAAATTCTCTCCTCTGGAGTCTCCTGAGCTACCACCACCTCACGGGTGGGTAGCCTTGCGTCCGTCTCCACCAGAGCATGTGCCTCACCGATGGGCTGTGCTATGTCACCAGGGCCCACCCCGACACCTAGTGCCTGGTGCAGAGCGACACTGGGTAGGTGATCGTTAACTACTTGTTGACTGGTTCTTTGGCTGAAGCTCTTAATATAGTCCCACCCTTGCCCCCCCCCCCCAATACCGCTCAACAGCAGGGCAAGGCCATCCCAAAATGAGTCATAAAGCTCAGCACCCTCAGGAGCCTGTTAGACACAGAGCACCCCCTTTGTCTCCAGGGTCTAACGAGCTCGTGCGCTTTCTTTCATGGAAAAGCTCTGGATTGGCTTCTCACTTCTGGGAGCCAGAAAATTCTCATCTACTGAACCGCTGTTAACCCTTTTCACGTCAACAAAGCCTCCCGCGGGTCCTCCTCCCGTCCCAGGCGACGGCCTTGATGGCTTGGAAGTGAGGGGGGCACTGGGCTCCTTTCATTCCCATCCTCCGGGTGAAATCCTAAACCGGGGATTCAAGTTTGATTGGAGCTGTTCTAGCAGCTTATGCCTCTGCCCCTTGGGAGCTACATGTGTCTATTTTAAATAAATTCCCCCTTTTTCACTCCTTTTTACAAAGAACAACTGCAAATCTCCTCTGAGGACAGCTTTTCTTTGGGGTGGAATTCAGTTCTGACAGCCAGACGTTCATGAGACAGGCCTGGGGTGAGTAATGATTACATGAACTAGCTGTGTGATTGGCTCTTGCCTGACCCTTGGGGTGCTCGCTCAGCATCCTGCAGTGTTTGTGGCTGCAGTTTCCCAATAACTTGGTTGCTCTTTTAAGAAAAATATGATTCTAAGGAGTGAAAGGAAGAAGGAAAAGAGGGCTGAGTGCTGCAGGCGAGGGGCGAGTGAGCCCTAACGCCCGTCTTCACAGCTGCCCAGTGCTCTGTTGCTTGTTTTATTTAATTTTTTAAAATATATTTTTATTTATTTCTAGAGGAAGGGAGAGGAAGAGAGAGAGACAATGAGAGAGACTCATCAATAGGCTGCCTCCTGCACGCCCCCTACTGGAGATGGAGCCCGCAACCAGGATATGTGCCCTAACCAAGAATCGAACCATGACCTCCAGGTTCATGAGTAGAAGCTCAAACACTGAGCCAGCCGGCCGGGCTCAGTTCCATGTTTTAGATGTAGGTGAGCATCGCCAAGGTATGCACTACCCACACTGCTCGCTCCAAATGCCCATGTCCTGGGTCCCCAGGCCTGAAGACAAGCTGTGCCTCTGGCTTACCCTCCTATCCCGACGGAGACTGGAGGAGCTGGCCATGTGGCGCACATGAGAGTCCGCGGGGTCCAGGCCTGAGGAGCATGCTCACCGTGGTGGTGGATGGGTCTCTGCTCAGCCGGACACCGATGAAGGGGCTGGAGCCAGGAATGGCCCCTGAGCTCCAGACCTGAGCAGCAAAGGCCCCTCGACCCCTGGTGAACTCCTCCTCCTCCATCGTCCAAGCTCGACCAGACCCCGGGCCACCCAGCCCAGCCCAGCCCCAGGCCAGAGGAAACAGAATCCCCCTTCTTTACTGCCATCGCCTCCAGGGAGGGCTGGGGGCAAGGAGGCCTGGGTGACCACCACTGATGTCATCGGCAGAGGCTGCTGGAGACTCGCCGCTCCCATTAGCAGCCACCATGGCAGCCCCCCAAATCCAAACACCGTCAGCCTAGCAATGTGGGGAGGGTGCCGCCGAGTTAGAGATGCAATGGGAGAGAAAGCGTTTGGCCAGCTGTCTCCCTTCACCGGACCTGCCTGGATGGGGCTGACCTCTGAACCACTGTGCTCCCAGCCACACGGTAAAACCTCAACCAAGACTTCTCTGCTTCTTCACATGAAAGCACAAACTTCCCTCAACCGCAGACTTCCGCAGCCGTTTATGAACACGCATCAGCCCCCACCTTGTTCTCGCTCCTCGTGTCCTGGGATGGGGAGCTGGGAGCTGCCTGCCCGGGAAGGTGAAGAGGAAGGAGAGGATCTGGCGTGTGAGGGGCCAGGCTTTCTCTATCATTAATGAGTCGCTTTTGAAGCCATCTGCTTTCTCTCCGCACACATCTATCATCTCCATGCAAACACCATAGAAACATTTAAAATGCAATAAAAGGAGACCGCGTGCCACAGAAGGAGCAGAAAAACAAGTCCTGCTGAAGTCCCGCCACAGACCCAGCTCTCAGCCGCATAGCCTGTCCCTGGAGAAAAAGTCATGCCGCCGCTTCTGAGCGTTTTACAGCAGCGGCTTGTGTGATAAACCCCCATAAATAGAAAGGGAGCCCAGAAGCAAGTTGGTGACGGGGACATTTCTGGGCGTCTGTCAACCACCCGGGGAAGTACTGACAGGGAGTCGGCAGGAGAGCTGCTGAGAAACTCAGCCGCGCCCACAAGTTCCTGGAGCTCTGTCCACAGTCCGTGAGGCGAACCGAAAAGGAAGCACTTTATCAGATCTTTTCGGGTCCAGGCTGTGGTGAGCACTGGGCACATGCCACAGGAGATGGGAGATGCAGGAATGTCACTTCGAGCAGCAGCTGTAACACAGACAAGAGCTCTGCTCCTTGGAACTGAGCTTTGGCGGGCCCTGCCTTTGTGTTTTCTTTCCCCGTGCCCTGCCCCTATGCCGGGTCCTGGGGTTCGGCAGTGTCGGCTGTGCCCCAGTTCTCAACAAGTCACTGTGAGTTCTGAAAACAGACCCTGAGCCACAGAAGGAAAAGAATAAAAATACCCAACAGGTCACCGAAGCCGTGTACCCTGGGCCAGGACACGGTTGTTGTTTGAGATACACCTCTCAGGGCTTGGCTTACCCAGTGTTTCTGCCCCTGAGCCCAGCCCCTGGCCCCAGCTCTGTGAGGGATATCGGGGACCCCACACCTGAGCAGAGCACCGCCCTCCCCCCGCCGCGCTGCCTGTACTCCAGGAGCTGGACCTTTCGCCGCCTTGGCCTTTGCTGCCGCCAGCAAAGCCGTTTCATTCTTATCAGCACTCTGGGCAAGCCGACCCTCTACTAGTAAGCCTTTCCTTTCTCCGCTTTCACCGGAGCTTCAGCGCTCCCAGCATCCCTGACTCTCCTGTCTCTCAGCTCTGTCGTCCTCGACCGCCATCTGCCTCTGAGGGGCCATCGGGAACCGGGCCCTGTGAGCCCCTTGCCCCCCCAGGCGCGCCCAGTTCCAGCTTTCTGCCTTCGCTGGCCCCTCCTGCCACCTGTGTCCTCCACCTCGTGTCCTCAGGGCCTTGGGGACATCGATCCGGCCGCTCACCTGGCCTTTCCGCTGTGGTTTGAAGCCGCTGGCATCTTGCTTTCGGGCTCTGTCCTGCCTGGTGCTGGCTGCATCTCCCAAGGTAGCAGCGTCTGCAAATCCAGTTGCCACGCGCTGCCTCTCTGTTCTGGGCCTTCATGAGGACGCTGGGGCAGCGTCTCAAGGTCACGAGGAGAGGAGAGGAGAGGAGAGGAGAGGAGAGGAGAGGAGAGGAGAGGAGAGGAGAGGAGCGCTAACGTGCCTGTGCCACTGCCCATCTGGGGAAAGAGGCCCCGGGTGCCCACGTGTGGTCTGAGTCGTGTCCTCTGGGTTTTGTGAACTTCCCTCCCAGCCTGGGCTGGTTTCCTGCTCCCTCTGCCTCAGCCGCCGCACATTCGTGGAGTTCCCCTTTGAAGAATGAAGAGCTCAGAGCATCTTTCCTTTCATTTTTTGTCCAATTTCTAGCAGGAGAAATAGCCACTAATTGAGGGTTTGAGGGAGAGACGTGTACGTGGGAAAGATGAAGTAGTCGTGACTAGGCTTGTTACCCGCCTCCTCTCCATTCTGACTTACTAACCATGACTGGAAAACACACCTCGAGGGCCAGGCACCTGGGAGAGGGGAGAGGAGAGGGGAGAGGAGACGTCCCGGCGAGACGGTTCAGAAAGAACCGGCCCACAATCTGCAGCCAGAGGGGCACCACGGAGAGGCCCTTGGTCCCTGCCGCCCTGTCGGTGGCCCACAGCGGACCGTGAGCCTCGTAAGGCACGTGCCCTCTGCACTCAGGGAGGAGCCCCTGTGAACGCTGCCAAGCCCGCTCCGCACCCAACTGCAGATGCCAGCCGCAGTGCTGCCGCCTGCCTGGCCGGAGTGCCGCATCGCAGGAGCGGCCCAGCAGGGTATGCACACCCAGAAAACCGGTCTCTTCCCTTCTCCCCCCTCACAGGCCTGTCCCTAATCGTGTCTCAGTGTCTTGAAGGTGTCTCTGGGCCAGAGCCCAGGCTGCCCAGCAGAGGTGAAGGGTGGCGAGCAGCCTCACACTTCGCCTGCTGCTTGGCGCGAGGTCTGGCCGCCATCTGCGTCCTCCTGGGTCCAGACTGGACTCCCCAAGCCTAACACACACAGAACAACAGTGTTTGTCTGCCGCTCAGCTCAGACTCATCGCGCTCAGACACCTTGCCGGGGTGGCTCAGGGAAGAGGGCAGGTTTGAAGAGTTTGTACCAGGCCCGTGCTCACTCAGCAAATACTCAGGCACAAAGCACGCCGGTCCTGAAGCCAGACTCTCAAGTTTGAATAATGGCCCTGCGTGTTAAGAGCTGTGTGACCTTAGGCCAGTCCTTCCACCTCAGCTTTCCCACCTGTAAAATAGGACAATAGCCACCCCCACCTCATAGGGGTGTGAGATTTTTAAAACTAGGGTGTGTCACGTCTGCCTGTCATTTTCACTCCTGGGGCACCACCCTCCCCCAGACACTGTCGAGTCAGAGCCGGCACTTTTTCTATGAGGTCCACGTCATAAACATTTCCAGCTTCGTGGGCCGGACCGAACTCCTCCGAGACAGTTTCGCCCACACGGGCGGAGTTCTGACCTGGTGTCCGTGGCACAGAGACCAGCGGGGAGCCTTGCTGACCCGGGAGGGGTGACAGGTCATCTGGCCGGGCTGGAAGCTTACAAACCTTTGCTCCTTTCTGAGGGGAAAGCCAGGGCAGACAGACGGGCTGACGGGAGAGGCTCCTGGACAAGCCGCCCCATCTGCATGTTGGGCTCCTCAGGGACCCACACGCTGACCCCAGGGCGACTCTCCTAACCCACACGGGTCCTCTGTGACGCCCCTCACGGGTCCACTGTGCCATCTCTGCACCTGCGTGCGGGCACTCCCTCCCTCTGCCCGCCTGGCCACGCCCAGCCTTGTATGAAGAGACCTGTAGTGCCGTCACAGAGGAGCGATTCAGTTGTGCCTCAGGTTCCTTATCTGTAAACCGGGGGCATGAGAGCACCCGCGTGGGCTGCTGAGCTTTCATGCGCTCACACGTCAAGCACTCCCTGAGCGGCCAGCCTGTCCACGGCAGAATGCTTTCGCCTCTCCCGCCTCGGTCCTTAAGTTACCGTTAGAATCACACGGTGACCACAAACCTCCCGGTGGGTGTCCTCCCATCCAGGCTGCAGGCGGTGACCCTCCTGCCCCACACGCCGCACGCATGTGCCATGGTGACCGGGCTCCCCGAGCCCCTGGCGCTCGGCTGGTCTGGACTGTTGTTTTCTTTTCATTCATGGATGAACCGAGAGGATCTTAAGGGGGAAAACTCAACAGAGACTCCAGTCAGCAGGGCTGGCCTGGTGACCCCACATGGAAGGGACAACAGAGAAAGGGCTTTCAGTAGAACGACCCTCAGCGGGCGCCGAGGTCTGCGTGGGCAGGAGGTCTGGTGGTGCTGGCCGCCACCGAACCCTGGCTGTGGCCGGCAGAAGAGGCCTCCGGGAGAGCCCCAGCCATGGCGTGGCAGGCCTGCCGTTGTTTCCACGAGCTCTAAGAATCCAGGCTCCCCACCCAGCACCCCCAAAGGTGTGGCCAAAGGTCAATGCGCTCCAAAGGGGAGACTGGAGGTATATAAGGGCCCGTCAGGCCAGGCGGACACAGAGGACGAGCAGCGACTCCGCCAGGCCCACGCTGACCACGCTCGCACTGTGAGTAGCCATGGAAGGGGGATGAGCATGAGCCCCAGGGTAGCCCCTCTGCCACCTTCCATACTTAGCGGGGTCCAACTGAGTGCCCCACGCTGGTTTCGGGTGGCAGGTAAAGGCTCGCAGGTAAGGAGAAGCGGGGCCGCCCTGAGCGTGGAGGCAGGAGGGGGCAGGTGGGTGCAATTCCTGGCAGCAGCGAGGCTGTCTGGGGTCAGTGGTGCCATTGACTGCCGGCCAGAAACTTCAGCCCAGACCTCACCAGGGCCCCAGGGCCCCTGTGGTATGGAAGCTTTGCCCTGGACGTGAAGAGGAAAGACGGGTCCCCAGGGCTCCCAGGCCTGGCCTCCTCTGGAGGGGCAGTTGGGGATGGGCTGGAGGCAACACCCGCCCCTCCAGTGCTGGGATGAGAAGTCAGCCCTCAGGCAGCGGAGAGCTCAGCCTGCTCCCCCCTGCGCCCAGGACACAGTGCGTGTAGGAGACATGCCGACTGCCAGTTGGATCAAGAAAATGAGCAGCAATTGGATTCTGCCTTTTTTATTTCAAGTTTTTATTGATTCTTACGGAGTGGATTAATGCCAACACAGAATGAAAAGGGTCTGCAGCATCTCCGTGAAGGAAATGGAACGGCTTCACTGTGACACAGGCGTCTCCTCTAGGAGGGGTGGGGGTCAGAGTCTGGGAAGGGGAAGGGTAGGAACAAGGGAGGAGCTGAGATTCAGGGCTCCCCACCCCCACTGGCCTCTGTCCCCTCAGGTCCTCCCAGAGAGGGGTCTTCAGAGGCTGGTGGCCCTCCCCGCCCTGGGGAACCCGTACGCACCTGGCCCGGAGGCCTTGGCTGTCTGGGTGCCAGTGTTCTTGCTCATAGAGTTTTATCCAGACGAGGAGAGAAAGTAGGGTAGGCACCAGGGTAGCAAGATGCAGAGGAGCGTCTGCTGGACACAGGTGGCCTCAGAGGACTGAGAGAGAGGGCCTGGCAGAGGGGCAGGACACAGCCTGGAAGATTCTTTCTGGGGAGAGACAAGGCAGACCCGGGAGAAGCAAGAGGCCAGCTCAGGCAGGGCTCTCCTGTACAGCATATCCTGTCCCACCCCCAGGTGAGCCCCGGAAGCTCATTATCTGAAACCCCTCCCTGCCTGGGGCCCGGCAGCCCACCCAGCATAGGAACGCTGGTACCAGGAGTCCAGTCGCAGGCCTGACCCGGCGAGGCCCCTCCCTGCCTTCTGTGGCCAGAGGCAACATGCCGTGGGGACTGGGGAAAGCATCCCGCCTCAGAAGGCCAGGCTCCAGCCCTTACTCCCCACTCCCCCACCCCTGAATGAGTCCCTCCACCTCCCCACGTCTCCTCCCTCCCCAGGTCACACCTGCTCCCAGGTGGGCATGAGGATCACAAGGGAGGGCTAGGAAGGAATCACCCAGGCCAGCACCCAGCAAGCAGACCACATCCTCCTCCCCCCGCCCTCCTGGCCGGCCCTGCCCCCGCCCAGCCTCTGAGTCCTGTCTCAGTCCCATGGCCACCACACCCACTGCTCCCTGCCAGGTCTCTGCAGCCCACCCTCCTGCCTGCATTCCAGACAAAGCCACTTCCTGGATTTGAGAGGGGCCCAGGAGGTGTGGGGTGGCAGCTTGCAGGGAGGGGTACCCCTGTTGTTTCTCATGACAGCGAACAGGCAGCTGCTTCACTGAGCTGGGCAGGGGCTGGTTCCAGAGCCAGTGCTGCCCAGCGGGTGCGCCTCACCCCGGCTCTGTCTGGCTCTGCCTCCACTGGGCAGGTCTCAGTGCTTTTCCCTCGAGACCTGGAGTAGAGCTGGGCATCTGCACCTGGGTCCATCCTTCCAACACCCTAATCGGCTCAGGGGGCGGGGCAGGTTCCCCAGGCCTCAGCATGGTTCTGTGGTATCTAGGGGTTTTTTTCTCTAAGACACGAGGTCCCTCCCACATCAGGAGCCTCTGGGGCCCCAGCATTCCTCACCTATAACAAGAAGGGCCCACGTGGGATGAGTCTTCCCTGGTGCGGGCAGGGGCCGGGCGGCCTCGCCGGGGGCGTGGTCAGCTCTCAGGGCTCTGGGGCAGAGAGGGGCCTGAGTTCACCTGGTAAAGCCCCACGCAGGCCCTGTCACAGGGGCTGAGCAGGTGCCAGGGTCACACAGCCCAGGCGGGGCCTGGACCAGCGCTCCCGCCTCCAATGCAGCCGCCCATCACTGCCCCCACCAGTGACAGCAGCCCCTGTCGCCCAGCTCCAGGATGGTGTCCCGCAAGGCCCTGGCTGCCCTGCTGGTGGTTCACGTCGCCGCTCTGCTGGCCTCCCAGGCAGAAGCCTTCGTTCCCATCTTCACGCACAGTGAGCTCCAGAAGATGCAGGTAAGAACCCCTGCGGCCCATTGCCCACCTACATGGCCCACTGCCCATGGCCCACCGTCCAGTGCCCACCGCTGTGGCCCAGGTGACACAGCCCTGCTCGCACTGAAGCGGTGTTAGGTCTAGAGTCGACCTGCGTTTGATCAGCTCTGCCAGGGGACAGCATGGGGGCCGGGCCCAGGCTCCAGCGCCGCCCGGGCCTCCACTCCTCTAGAGCCACTCAGTGTCAGGGGGGCATGTCTTCCCACCCGGCCACCCACCTCCCGAGGAGCCTCCAGTTACCACGTCAGTGCACATTCGCTCAGCATCTGGGTGAGAGGCTGACGTACAGGGAGACGTACGGGGAAGTCCAAGGCCTCCGTCTTCAGGAGCCGGCTTGGGAGCCAAGACAGACCCGTGGGGAAGTCACTAGCCGGTTAACTGCCCAGTCGGTGCCCTGTCCTAAGTGCTGAGTCCCAGGAGGGGAGGCACTCGGGCTGGCACCTGGGAAGCCCCGGGGGGGGGCAGGTGAGACTGAGCTGGCGCCTTGGGAGAGCAGGAGGGACCCCGGTGGGCAAACGTCCGGCAGCAGCCAAGGCCTCCTTCTCTTAGAGCCCAGGCGACACCAGGTGGCAGCTGCAGGACAGCTGGGCGGCAGGACTGCCTCCTGGTGACTCTATTTATTTTTTTAAATATATTTTTATTGATTTCAGAGAGGAAGGAAGAGGGAAAGAGAGAAGCACCAATGATTAGAGAGAATCATTGACCAGCTGCCTCCTGCACGCTCCACACTGGGGATCGAGCCTGCAACCCGGGCATGCACCCTGACCTCCTGGGTTCATAGGTCGGCGCTCAACCACTGAGCCACACTGGCCGGGCCCAGTGACTCACTTTATTTTTTTAAAATATATTTTATTGATTTTTTACAGAGAGGAAGGGAGAGGGATAGAGAGTTAGAAACATTGATGAGAGAGAAACATCGATCAGCTGCCTCCTGCACACCCCCTACTGGGGATGTGCCCGCAACCAAGGTACATGCCCTTGACCGGAATCGAACCCGGGACCCCTCAGTCTGCAGGCCGACACTCTATCCACTGAGCAAAACCGGTTAGTGCCCAGTGACTCACTTTCGACACAGGGGTTCTGAGTGCCCATGCGACACGGGTTTCTCTTTCACCCGAGGAGATGAAGAAATGGAACTGGCACATCCCACCCGTCTGAGGCCGAGGCCCCGCTAGGGACAAACACCAGAGTCAGTTCCCTGTTCTCTGGGAGGTCGCGTGGGCCTGGGGTCGGCTTCCGTATCTGCACCCTCTGTCCCGGGCAGGCGTCCACGTCCCTGCGCAGCGGCCCTTGCAGAGCCAAGGCTGGACCCAGATCCCTTCTTCAGGGACACACATCCCTCACCCCGGTCCCTTTCCAGAAAAGACCACCGTGGTTCTAGAACCACCCGTCAGGGCAGGCCCAAGCTGAACCCCAGGGGGAAGGACACACCTCCCTCACCCTGGTCCCTCTCCAGAAAAGACCACCACGGTTCTAGAACCGCCGGCCAGGGCAGGCCCGAACCGAACCCCAGGAGTGCCATTAAGAAGCCAGAGTGCAGAGGGGTCTGGTCTGAGTGCTCGGGCCTGGCCAGTGGGGTGCCAGGCAAGATGGGGGCTGGACAGAAAGAGCCAAACTCAGTAGAACATAAACTAGCAAAACGGCAACCACAGGATGCTTTGCGTGAACCTGTTCTGCGGTCTTGCTCCCTGCAATTGCCCGGCTCCGGGGTTTGTATGAAGAAGCTGCAAGCTCCCTCCTCCATCAGTCATCTCCCTGTCTTCCCTCTTATAAACCCCCTCCCAGGGACTCCAGCTTCGGGCCCCTGGCACCCTACAGGCTAGGCTGTCTACCATCTTTTTTATAGGCTCTCTGCTAAGAAAAACACATTTTCACACTTAATATGCATGCAGGGCAGCCATTATTTTCAGCTTTTTAACTTAATTAACAGTAACAATCTGGGTGCAATGTTTGAACTTCAAAGGACCAGATTCCTCTGCAAGTTGACCTGCTGGTGGGCAACTCGAGGGCCAGTCTTGGGCCACGGTGTCTGCGACTCGTGCAGGAGGCACGGGAGAAGGGGGCTGTGGCCTGAGGGAGCTGGGGCCATTGGCACCCTGGGCAGAAGCAGGCGAGGGCCATCTGGGGAGGAGAGGGAGGGCGGGTTTTGTGCCATTTGTGCTCTGCCCCTAGGAAAAGGAGCGGAACAAGGAGCAAAAGAAATCGCTGGGCGAACAGCAGAGGTCTGAAGAGGTGGGTCCTCTGGACCCTGAAGAGATCACCGAGGAGGAAGACGACCAAGTTATCAAGGTGAGCGGACAGGCGGCCAATGCAGAGACACCTGGTGGGCGCCCCTGGCCAGCCACCGGACGCGCCAGGGCTCAGCAGCAAGCCAAGGGTCTAATAGTGAGCTCCATGCGGTGGGGAGGCAGGCCCCGACATGAGACAGTGCACCGTTTCAGGCACCGAGTAAAGGAGTGTCAGAGAGTGAGAGTGGGATTGGCAGTCAGGGAAGGCCACTCGGAGGGGGTGGCATTGCCTTTGAAACCTGAATGACAAGGAGCCCCTCCATGAGAGCTAGAGCAAGGGCTTCCCCGCCGCAGGAACAGGGAGGCGACGGCCCCGCTCAGGAAGCACCTGGTGGGTGTGCGGTCCTCGAGGCCAGGAGCCTGAGAGGCAACAGGGCCGCAGAGCCTGCTGGGCCAGGCCACAGGGGTCCCAAGCAGGGACTTGACTCTGGGCAGCACAAGGGAAAGCAGGAGACTGTCAGGGGGAAGCTGCAGGCCCCGACGGGAGAGAGATGACCCGAGACAGCTCGTGTGGAGACCCGGGCCCAGGACCTTCAGCAACAGGTTAGGGTGCCCAGACCATCCGGGCCGGCGAGCCTGGACTGTGTCCAGCACAACTGTAGTTTCACACTCATGTATTCCAACCATGAATACCCCTGAGCCCTCTGTGTGTGTGGCCGGTTCTGGGCCCGGGAGATAGAGCGGTAGACAAAACGGATGCGTCGGCTGCCCTCCTGGCACCCTGACTCCAATGGGGGACCAGAAACAGATGCCAGGATGGGCAACATTCCTCGAACAGGATAATAAGCCCACTGTGCCCCATGGCAGGTAGGATAAGCGCTACGGAGAAACAAAGCAGGGAAAGCAAGGGGGTGGCTGCCATTTAAATAGGGTGATCAGAGCGGGCTTCATGATTGGGTGGTATTAGTGCAAAGACTTGAAGGAATGTTTGGGGAAAGAGATTCCAGGCAGAAGCAAGAGCCGTGCAAAGGCCCTGGGGCAGGAGTGGGCCTGGTGCATCCAGGAAACAGCGAGGAGGCCAGAGGGGCCACAGGGGAGAAAGAGGGAGATGAGGCAGAATGTGGACGTCATGGGCCATTGTTTGGACCTGGCCTTCACTCTGCTGACTGGGAGCCCTGGGGCCTTTGAGCAGAGGAGGGACGTGATGTACATTGAGAACAGGCTAAAGGGGTGAAGGCTGAGCGAGGGGGACCCCTGAGGAGGCTGCAGAACCCGAGAGAGAGTGGTTCAGCCCAGGTGGTCATGGTGGAGGCAGAGCAAAGGTCAGATTATGGAAATATTTTGGAGGCAGAAGCCCACGGGACTTGCTGGAAGAATGGATATGGGATGTGGGAAAGGGGAAAAAAGAAAACCCTTTTTCGGCCGGGACACGGGAAGGATGGAGCTGCCACCCCGGGAGGGTGAAGCCTATGGCTAGCTGCAGGGTGACAAGAGGAAGGTCAGGAGGTCAGGGGGCCTGTAAACTGAGATGCTGTTGGCATCTGGGTGGAGACAATGCAGGCAGGTGGGTAAGTGAAGTGGGCACTTCAGGAGAGGCCAGGGCTGAGACATCACGTGGGAGTCCCCAGCGATTAGATGAATTCAAGCCGGGACAGGGCGAGGCCGCTGACCAGCGCGGGCAGATGCAGAAGGGAGAGGCCCCAGGACTGAGCGTGAGGCACTTCCCTGTGGAGGCCTGGGAAGGAGGAGACCAGTGAGGACTTGCCAAGGTCACCCAGGGTCAGGGGAGAACGAGCTGGACTCCATGCCTCCCGCCTCCCCCGGACCCTGGCTGTGATCTTCCTGACCCCTAGGTCGCACAGCATGCTGTCCCCAAACAGTGAGGTCCAACATGTAGCCCAGAGGCTCCTCTTGGTGCTGTGGCCCCACATGGGGCTCCTTGGGCTCTGAGGAGGGAACGGGAGTGAGTCCTTCCGCTGGTGAAGGGAGGCTGGCTCGGAGCTGCCCTCTTCCGAGCACCGGGGCAGAGTTAAGGCACCCATTGAGGTTTCCACAGCACAAGCTACATCCGATGTAACATCCGGGAGGCTTGGGGGGCAGGGGGCACCTCACGTCCCCTGTCCATCTCCCTGGAACCATGCTAGGCAGGCCAGGGGCCCTATGGATCGTCCAGCCCAGCCTCCTCCCTTTACAGAGGAAACTGAGGCCTGGAGGACAACCACAGCCAGGGGACGGCATAGGCCGGGCTGGACCCTGAGCCCCACACAGGCCGCCCAAGGCTGCCCTGCAGCATCCGAGCCCATTCCCAGCCCCAGGGAGCCGGTGAGGGTGGGGAGCTGGTTTGGCAGCAAGACCAGTGAACCAGGAAGCTCTGGGGGTGACAGCGCGATGAGTCTCCAGACACATCCCTAGGGGCTCACTGTGTCCCCAGAGGGCCAGAGCAGTAGAGCCTGGTGGGCACTGGCACTGACCCTGGAGACAGGCCCGCTGGTTACCATTTTATCCCTCGATACTTAGTACCTGTGTGGCCTCAAGCAAGTTATTCAACCACTTCATCCTCAGTTTCCTCATCTGCAAAACGGGGACAGTAATGGTCTCTACATCATAGGGTTACCGAGAGGCGTAATAATATGCTGAAGGCCTTAGGGTGACACCTGGTGCGTGGTGGCATAGCCTCAGGAGAAGGGGAGGCGTGTGTCCCCCACATGAAAAGCCAGGAGGGTCCTGCCAGCCCCGCCCCTCCTGTGACCCCACCCCCAGAGGAGGTGTGCTGATCCTCCTCCCAGAAGGTCTCAGCACCTTCCAGGATCCAGCCCCCTGGTTAGATCGGGGGGTAGGGGGTGGGGGTGGGCAGAGTTCCCAGCAGGCCCTGGAAGCCCAGAGGATCCCAGAGGATGGGCAGGGTGGGGGCCGAGCGGCGGGGCACCCGCAGGGCACCCAGGGGTCCTCGGCACTCCCCCCTCCCTCTCCGCCCCTCCCTCCTTGTTAACTCTGCCTATTTCACAGCTCACTGCTCCCGTGGAAATTGAAATGAGGATGAACTCCAGGCAGCTGGGAAAGTACCGGCCGCCGTGGAAGGGCTGCTGAGCGAGTGCTGCCCACCCAGAGCGGTAAGGGCGGCGTCACCGGCACTGACACCACCCACCCGTGTTAGCATTACAGGAGCAAGCAGCGGTCTGAGCAGGGTTTGGGGACAGCGATTTGCTTTCCTGCTTTGCACCCGAGAACGAGCTGTTTTCTCCCACAAGCGTGCCCTCCCCTGCCGTGGAGCAGGCGGCTTGATGGCTGCGGCCTCCAGGAGCCCAGCCCCCAGCCAGGGCACCTCCCTCAGTGGCTCAGGCCCGCGTCCCAAACACCTTTCTGGTGACAACCCACCAGCCCTCCCTGCTTCAAAACCCCACTGAGCCGCTGGGTACTCTGAGGAAAACAATGCTGTCTGGCCGCAAGCCTGCATTGTGTTCATCGTTCTGCAAATCGCAGTCCTGAGCCCCATTTGGCCTTGCCCAGCCCAAGGTTGCCCCAGTTACTTGGGCAAAGCTAGGTCTCTGCTGACAAACAGCCACTAATTCCTTCTCACCTGGGAGCAGGGAAGGCAGCGAGGGACAGGGAGGCTAATTGACTTGCCCCAGGCTACAGAGAGGGTAGAGTGGGGCTGGCTGAGCTGGCCAAACCCCTGGGAGGGGGGGTGCCCCTCCTCCCTGGAGCGCAGGCAGCTTTAGAAGGTGGTTTCATAAGCTCCTGGGGACCTGCTGCCACTACTCAGCTGCAAACCTTGATTTTCTCCAGCAGCCAGGTGACCGCCGCTCTGCTCCTGGGAGAACTGGCCGCGGAGAGCCTCCGTGGAGGGCTGCATGGCCGGCGGCTGGGCTTGGGAGCAGGGCACCCGCTCCCCAGCAAATCCCTCTGCAGCAAATAAAGCATGAAATATACAGAAACAACTCTCTTATTTAATGTCGTAATATCCAAAGGTCAAACTCAGGTCAAGCCATGGGGGGGCGGGGGATGAAGTTCTGAGGGAGATGCATACATTAGCAAATCATGGGACTTGTCTACGTTCTGTGTTCAAATATTCACTTAGGCCACAGAACTGGGAGATTTGCACTGGCCCTTCCACGACTGGTGAGAAAACTGAGGCCCAGAGAGATGGTGTTTTGTCCACACACGAGTCTGTGGCTGAGCGAGGACTGGAGTCAGGGCTCCTGCATCCTGATCCGTTTTCTGTTTACCAGCGAGGACAGATCTAATGGGCCAGCGAGTCTGAAGGCCTCTGCACTCAGCCCCTTGCTGAGTGGCCTCCAGCTGGTCTCTCAACTCAATGAACCTTTGCAAAAGCAGTGGCAGTAGCCACTGAGATGAGGGCATGGCGCACCAGCAAAGAGCAAATAATCGTTATTATCCCTGTGAGTGCACGCTGCCGCGGCCGCAGCACATACACAGCCCCCGACTTAGCTCTGCCTTCTAAACACAACTAGATGTGACGTTCCATTCCAACGCCATTTTATATTAATGAATGTTCACTTATGTATAAGCCAGGGCCATGCAGGAACCATCGGCCACCAGCAAATTAGGCACAGTGCCGTTCCACGTCTCCACCCACCCCACCCCACTGCGGGGGCAGAGCCACGGGTGGCAGTTACTTAAGAAGGACACTCCCCTGGGTGCTCTGAACGCTCCGAGGAGCACCCAAGCCCGCTCACTGCACATTCAGTTCCCAGTGCACAAACTACGAAGCCCAAGCGCAGCTGCAGGGTCCCGGGAAATGCCGCCGACGCCAGGCAACGAATGGCGCGAGGGCCGCAGCGGCAGGTGGGAGAGAAAGAGACACCACGTAATCAGCTGGTGATTAGTAATAGGAAGGAGCAAAGGGGAGGCCAGACATTGCAAGGGCGGCCATCTGGGCAGCTTCACAGGAAGCTGCAATTTCACAACCCAGGGACTCACCGCCCACGGCCCAGTCCCAGCAGGTCACTGGGGGAGGGGCCCAACTACGGGGAGATGGACACAGGCACGGTGAAGCGGGATGACAGGGAGGATGCCTGTCCGTCACCCTGGGCACAGAACTGAGGGCCAACGCCAGCCGTGGGAATACATAATCCCTAGGCTCTTGGCGACCTGGCTCTCCGGGTTCTTGGCAACTTGGCTCTTGGCTCTCTGGTTCCTTTGGTTTTGCTCCTGCCCATGTTCCCTCCATAGTCACATGTCCTGTGGACCCCACACGCAACGGTCTGATGAGCTGCAGTGGGGACCCAGCCTGGTGCTGGGCTGGACTGCGCCCCCACAGTCCAGTGGGGCGGGAGCTCTGGGCAACGTGGTAACTCCGGCCCCACTGAAGCCACAGCTTCACCTCTCCCGTGGCAGGACAGAGGGAAATGGACCTGGGAGACTCAGGGTAATTCACAGAAACAAGCTTTCTACAGTACCGCACCCTCCCGTGGGCCTCTGGAAACGCTTCTTCTAGCAGCATGTGTGTGTGTGTGGGGGGGGGGGGGGGGGGGGCGGGGACGGGCGGCGAGGAGCGCTCCCCACTGGTAACTAAAGGAGGAAGAGGCACGGGAACCTTAAAGCTGCACTGGGAGGAGCTGAGTCCAAGACCCCTGCCCCTCCAAGGGCCGTGCCAGCCGGGCAGCATCTGTAACTCAAGCCAAGAAGCAGGAAACAAAGTGCTCACTGTCTCCCCACAGGGAAAATGGATTTCACGTGTTCCTCCCGGCTGCTCAGGCCTGCCCTGCTGTGGGCCACGCCCCCTCAGCATCAGGGGTGCCCATCTCTGGGGCTGGGGCTGGAATCTTCTTTAGGATCCTGGGGTAGAGAGCAGCCTTGGAAAAGGTGCCGGGAGAGAGCTGAGGCCCCAAGAGAGTTCACCAGGGAGTCTGCATCCATTTGTGATGGGAACATGGGAACGGGGTCAGCAGGCACAGGCCTGGGAGCGCGAGGGCGAGGGGGCCACCTGCTCTGCGGAACAGCCCTGCACAAAGCCCAGGAGTAGCTGCTCATGACCCTGTCCCCGAGACCCTCTCCCGTGGCCCCTGAAGGTGCTGGGTAGGAGCTGCCACCCTGGCCTCTGTACCCGCTGTACCCAGGGCTGTATAGAGGTGCCGGCTCCTTTCTTCCCCCCTTTTCCTCCTCCCACACGGTTTGCTTTCTCACCATCTGCAACAACCCTTCCTCCCAGCTCCTCCTGTTTCTAGAACAGCAGAGCATGGGCTTCAGGGCCTGCAGAGCCGGGAGATTAAAATTGGGGAAGGTTGGGGGCGGGGGGGCTTCTGTGAGCTGAGCCCAGAGGAAATGCCCCCCTGTGTCTTGAAAAGAGAAGTAAGGGGCCCGCCCCTGGTGAAAGCTCCGGGTGCCTGGGCCCTGGCGGCACCGGGTCAGGTGGGGAGGCCCGAAAAGCGTGGCCGCCGCCCTTCCTCTCGCTCGCTGAGGGCCACCCCGCACAATCGGCAGGCTCTCTCTAATTCCGGAGAACGACAGATGGCCTGTCTGCCAGTGGAGTGGACGGTGCACGCGCAGGACCCCGGGTGATGGTAGGGACCCTGACCCAGCTGCACAAGTGCAGGCGAGGAGGCACGTCGCTGCAACCACATCCGTGTGACTTTATAGTCCTGAGCCACGTGGACGTGCCGTGAACTTGGACAGTTAAAAGCAGAGGAACTGCCTGGTGTCTGTACTCTGTCATTTAGCAGGATCTAATCATGGACAAAGCCCAAGAGAAACGGTTTGGAAAGCGTTACATTTCTCTTCCCACAGCCTCTGTTCCTGACCCCGGATGTACCCTCGCCTGGGCAGGAACGCTGCCCCACAGGCAGCAAAGTGCGAGGGGCCGGAGAGTGAGAGCTTTGTTCCCTTGTCACCTGGAAAGCAGGTGACAAACTGCCCGTTAAACCCATTCTGGGGTTGCTCTGACTCTGCCCGTCACTGACCCAGAGATGGAAAGGGCCCTTCACTCCCTCACGCAGAGGCGACAAGATGTAGGGCAGCTCGGGCCCTTCCAGTCCCTCCTGCTCAGCCACACTGTCCGCGCGCCGCCCGTGACGCCTCCGGCCTCCACGCAGGGTTTGAAGGAAGCCCAGAATAGCTGAGGGACGCGTGAGGCCAGCGACGAGGTCGATCAAGGACAAGTCCCTGGGTCCGAGCCATCTTTAAGGACCTGATAAATGCGTGCAGGGCTGGGGAGGAGGAGGAAAAGGAGGAGGAGGAGGAGGGCGGAACCCACTAAGATTTATGGCTGCTATTCTCACAGGCTCTGCCGAGGCGGGAGGTCAACGGGCAGGGGCGGGCGGCCCCTGGGAACACAGAGCAACCCCCCCGCCCCCCGACAGTCCCCGCCACCGCTGGCTGTGTGGCTGTGGGTACGAGCAGATTTAGACACTGGGGCTTGTTTGTCCTCTTCTGTCTTTAATAGGAAGATGGATCGCAGCCTGAGCTGCTCACCTCAAAAAAATCACAGCAAAGTGATGAGAGAGGAGAGCACAGGGACAGCTGTTACTTTGCAATATCACCCTTTCCTGTAAAATATGGCTGCCCAGCCCAGCGCGGTGGCTCGGGGGTTGAGCGTTGACCTATGAGCCAGGGGACCACGGTTCAATTCACGGTCAGGGCACATACCCAGGTTGCGGGCTCGATCCCGTGTGGGGCGTGCAGGAGGCAGCCAATCAATGATTCTCTCTCATCATTGATGATTCTATCTCTCTCTCCCTTCCTCTCTGAAATCAATAAAAATATATTTAAAAAATAAAATAAAATAAAATATGGCTGCTCATGCTGGACCGGCCCAGCTGAGGAGGCACGTGAAGACAGGAAGGCAGATCAGAGAGCCCATGGGGAGCCGGCCCTGGCGGGGACGCAGGCTCAGGGAAGGAGTGGGGCCAGCCGTGTGGAGGAGTGTGCACAGCAGCCAGCTGGCTTCACTAACGCAGGGGAAGAGCTTCCGGGGGCAGCAGGTGATGGAGGACCAGAGGGGTGAGTAACCCGGGAGGGTCGGGACTGGAGCCGAGAGGTCAGAAGGAGAATGGAGAGGCGGAGGCCGGGGAGGAGGGGCTGATTGCTCAATAAGATGGTGAGGTTTCTTCTCGCAGGGGGAGGAAGCACTGATGGGCAAACATGCCCCAGGTGGTGGCACACGGCCTCACCAAAGGCTTGCAGGGCCCGCAGGCCGGGCCGGGGCTACCAGGGCCGCATGGAGGCCGGAGGGTGGACCGTGGGGGATGGTGGTGCTGCTGGAAACATGAGGGCTCCAGGCCAGAGGGAGGCACGGAGGAGGGGGGAGAGGGGAGGGTCACCTGGCCTTAGGTGTGGGAGGCAGCAGCGTCCTGAACCAAAGGAAGGCTGACAAACCGAGAAGCCCACACTGGGGCCCGCGCTGGGCGGCTCTAGCTCTGTTTGTATCTTTAAATCGCCCCGAGAGCCACTGTGATGAAATGGACCGCATCTCTGCAGCGCTGTGACTGTGGTAAGCATTTGTCTCAGGCCCCCTCAGTACGCTGGCCAGTGCCGCCCGAAGGCTTGTTCTTTACACACTGAGCAGCACAGCTGTGAGCAGGTGCACGAATGTGACCAACTCATCTGTCATGCAAACAGCGCTTCAGAAAGAAATAAAATACTATTGTGTGGTATTTGTGTTGGGCAATCACTATATCAAATTCATGGCATTCGGTGCAGACACAGGCAGGGAGAGGAAAACAGCACTTGGTGAGAGAAGGCGCCACCTGGGAGCAGCTGAGTCGGGAGTCGGGAGGCGGGAGGCGGGAGGCGGGGGGCGAGGGATGGAAGCCTGGCCAGCCGAGGCTGTGATCCCCCCATGTGGCCAGGGTCCAGCACCCCTGTGGGGGAGCGAGGGCGGGCATGCAGACCACGGGCAGAGGGGCCTTGCCCACTGACCAGACTGGGAGGGGCCAGGAGGCATGAGGTGGGGTGGGCAAGGGGACCGCGGGCATTGGAGCAGGAGAAGGGGGACTGAAGTGGAGGGTAGACATGGGCTGGGACCAGAAGGCCTGGGATATGTTTGGGGAAGGCAGGTGATGGGTGTGGAAGGAATAGAGGGAGAGGGAGGCAGAAGGAAGACTAGGAGCCGTAGCTCTGTTTCCAGTTGCCACTACCCCAAGACCCCCTCGGGCTTTCTCACTGAGAGCTGCCCTGCGGGGTCTACACGGCGGCAAGGGGCACCTGCTAGGCACCAATACAAACCACCTCGCCTTGCCTCATCCTCCGAAAGCCAAGGTTCCCAACCGCAGGCCGGCAGCTCCCCGGATGTGATCACACGGAAAGCGGTGCCCCCAGGACCCCGGGCCCTGGCCCACCCGAGCCCCCCTCTCCCGGATGTGATCACATGGAGAGCGGTGCCCCTGGGATCCCTATCCTGGTCCCCCGAGCCCCCCCTTCCTGGATGTGATCACACAGGGGAGAACGGTGCCCCAGGATTCCTGCTCTGGCCCCCCGAACCCGCTTCTCCCAGATGTGATCACATGGAGAGCGGTGCCCCCAGGATCCCTGCCCTGGCTCCCCGAGCCCCCTCTCCGGAGAAGACCCTGCCGCCCTGGCACAGCCTCCCCCGGACCCCACTGCCACTCACCCTCTGTGGATGCCCGCGGTCAGGAAAGCAGCCTGAGTCCTTGCCCCGGGGCAGCCAGTCTCCTCGCCACGGGGTCCACTCAGGCCCCAGCCAGGCCCTTCCCTGAGCAAAGGGAGCGAGTCCGGCCTCAAGCAGGAGGGAAGGGCCGGCCGGGCAGGCTTGCCTCTCCCCCAGCAGCCCGCCCGCTCGGGCAGCACGGCTGAGGCCCCGCCAGGGTGGCCATACTCCGGGGTCGTGGGTTCCATTCCAGGTCACGGCACACACAAAAAGCAGCCAATGTTTCTCTCTCTCCTTTCCTCTCTAAAATCAATAAAAACCAACATGGCTCTATTGAGTGCCCAGCATGTGAGGGGCTGTGCAAGGGGTGGAAGATTCAGACATTAACACCTTGGAACTAAGCAAGGAGGAGAAAAGGAAGAAAAACAAACCCCTAGGGCCGTGGTCGGCAAACCACGGCTCTCGAGCCACATGTGGCTCTTTGGCCCCTTGAGTGTGGCTCTTCCACAAAATACCACGTTCGGGCGCGCACATACAGTGCGATTGAAACTTCGTGGCCCATGCGCAGAAGTCGGTTTTCAGCCTGGGCGAGTCTATTTTGAAGAAGTGGCGTTAGAAGAAGTGGGGGGTGTCGGTCGGGCAACGGGATACGCAGCGCGGGGGAGGCGCGAGATTCATGCCCGAGTTGAGTGAGCCAGTCAGTCCGCAGTCTCATGTGCAATGGTTAGTGCTAGTGACGTCCGCAAATCGCTCGCGGGTGACAAAAGTACCTACTCGAAGCATAAAGTTACCTGTATTTTCCCAACCAGCTGCAAATCCTACAGGTATTTTTGTCATCAATTTAAGAATTGTAATTCTTTTGTGTTGGTGGCTTTATTATTATAAAATGAAACTTATCTGCGTAGGGGGGTTTAAATGCCTAACCTTGCTAAACAACTTCTCTCGCTTACTGTTTATCTCCTTCCTTAGCACTCATGACAACTGCAATTATTTGATGTGACTATTTATTTATTTGAAGTTGATCTTTCTCACTACAATGTAAGTTCCAGAAGGATGTCATGTTATCTCCAGCCTTAGACACATAATAGGCATTCCATAAATATATTAGTGTATTGAACTCAGGTTGTTAATACTAAGTACTCAAAACAAAATTATCAAGTTAATAACAATGTACCTACCTATATAGTTTAAAAATTTGGCTCTCAAAAGAAATTTCAATCTTCGTACTGTTGATATTTGGCTCTGTTGACTAATGAGTTTGCCCACCACTGCCCTAGGACCTCCCCTGTGTGAAGACGACCTCCTTATCATGGCGCCCCCACTGGTCCCTCCTCAACATGGCGCCCAACGACCTCCCCATCATGGCGGGCCCATCAAGGAGGCCATATGTGAGATGACCTCCTCATCATGGCGCGGGCCCATCAAGGCGGCCATATGTGAGATGACCTCCTCATCATGGCGGCCCCTCCGTCCCTCCGACCTTCTCAACATGGCGCCTGGGACCTTCCCCTCCTGGCGCGGGCCCTTCCGGTCGGCCCGGCCGGCGGGAGCAGTTCCGGGCGCGGTGCATGCCGGGGCGGCTGCGGGCCATGGCCGGCCTGTCAGACCCGGAGCTGCGGCGAGAGCTGCAGGCCCTGGGCTTCCAGCCCGGCCCCATCACCGACACCACCCGGGACGTCTACCGCAAGAAGCTGCGCCACCTGCGGGGCGCCGTCCGGCTGCGCGAGGAGGCCCGGCCGCGGGGCGAGGAGCGGCTGCGGGCGGAGGCCCCGCTGCGCGCCCGGCCGACCCCGGCCGCTCTGCGGGCGGAGCCCTGGCCGTCCCCGCTCGCCCCGAGCTCGGCTTTCGCCACCGCCGGGGCCTACGGGGACCTCGGGGCGCCCGCGGCCGCCTGGTCCGCGAGCCGCGACCCCGCCCCCGCCGCCCGCCCCGCGCCCTTCCGGCGCCGCGCCTCGGTCCGGGGCAGCTCCGAGGACGACGAGGACGCCCGGGCGCCCGACCGGCCTGGCCCCCGGGCCCGTCGCTGGTGGGCCCCGGCCCGGCCGCCCCCCGCGCTCGGCCCCGACCCGCGCCCCGGCCTGCGGGCCACGCGAGCGGGCGCGGCGGGCGCGGCGCAGGCCCGGCCCGAGGCGGGGCGGCGGCTGGAGCGCTGCCTGTCCCGGCTGCTGCTCTGGGCGAGCCTGGGACTGCTCTTCGTCTTCCTGGGCATCCTCTGGGCGAAGATGGGCCGGCCCTCGGCGCCGCGCGAGGCGGAGGACCACAGTACGTGAGCGGAGGCCGGGGGCGGCCGCGGGTCGGGGCGTCACCTCCCGACGGGACCCCGCGGTGGGGGGCGGCCAGGGCCCGAGTGGGCGGCTGTGAGGCCCGCTCTCCCCGCTGCCCGGCCCGCCCTCCGACCCCCTCTGCCTTCTACCCTGGAAAAGGCCGCGCCCCGCAGGCACACGCCCCTCCCTCTCAGTCTCAGGTCTCAGCCCGCAGGCGGGCCTGGCGGGTCCCGGCACCAGAGTGACCGTGTGCCCGCTTCGTGGCGGCCCGTGTGGCGGGTGTGCGGAGCCTCCTGGGGTGCCTGCGGGAAGGGGGCCTTGCCGTGGCCGCAGGGCCTCGGAGGGTCAGGAGGGTCCTGAGGTTCAGGGACTCCCAGCCACGCTCCTGCCCGCGCTGGGCGCGGTGAGCCGGCCGCGGGGCGCCCGGGTGGGAGGGGAGCGCCCTGGAGGCACAGGCGGCGCTGGCCCTGAGCTGCCCGACCGGACAGGACAGCGCAGAGCGCTCGTCTGCCGGAGCCGATATAAAGTGACACTGTTCACCGCAGGGGCTGTTCTTTGCAAGCGGGGCTGTGGCCAGTGCTGCCCCGGGGCTGTCCGAGGTCACACCTTTCCGCGTGGGTGTGGACACGGGGACCCCAGGGGACCCCGGACTGGGCACGCGCTCTATTCCTGACTGTCCCCCGCGGCGACCAGCAGGCCGGGCACAAACTTCCTGCTGGAACAGCAGCCAGCGCTGGCCGCATCCCGGGTTCCCGGAGTTCCCCTCCCGTGATGGTGCTCGTCCCTGTTCAACGTGTCATCACTCACAGTTTATAAACTGTCACGGATGTTGCCTGGTTTGAGGTCCCTCCCCGAGTCAGGCCAGGACAGCTCCATGGATCCTGCTCCCGCTGAGGAGTGGGGTCCAGCCGTCCGGAGCCCATTAGACCCGCTGTCGTTCCCAGTCCCGGGCTGGGAAGCTTGCATTTTGCTGCCTGCACGTTAGAGTGCATCCGTCAGCCCACAGCTTTCCCACCCCCACCCCCAGGCTGGCCGCGGTTCACTCCCTGGATTTTGAGAGGGTCCTGTTGGTATTCCTTTCCGCAGCCACACTTTAATTTTCTGTTTCTTTCTGGTCTCAGTGAAATTGTTGCCAGTGGACTGCGAGAGGAAAAATGATGAGGTGAGTGTGTTTCTCTGTCGTTCCTCCCCAGCACGTCTGCGGTCCTTTCGGGAGCCCTGGCGTGATGTCGACACCTGTCTGGGTGCGGCCCGGTTCTGTTCGTAGCACCTGGGACATGGGTCCCCTGCGCAGTCCATCCAGGGGGACACAGCCACCGGAGAAGGGCCTGTGCTCCCTGCCTGGGGGAAGGGCCGGAGGTTCCTAACCGACAGGAGGCCGTGTTGTCATTTCCCCTTCCCTCCAGGAGTGCTTTGGTGGCTCTGAAAATGCCCTTCTGATTTGAGACGTTGTGGGGAGGGGGTGTTTGGAACACATTTGAAGTGGAATTGGCCCTCTTAGTCTCTAGATTCGTTTTATGAAGCCTTAACGTTCCCTACAAATAGTATTGGGGGATGGTGAGCAGCCCGTCCACTGTGACGAGAGCGTGCGTGAGGAGTGGGTGCTGAGAGGTGGCCGTCAGGGGAAAGCCCCAATTCCCAGCCGGAGGAGCAGTCTCCTAACTAAGCCTGCAGCAGGGCTTCCACTCCGCTCACATCTGCACCCCCCCCCACCATGCCCCTGCGCTGACGCTTACCCACGTTCTGAAGGACATCCTGGTTTCTCTTGGCTTCTGCTGTGTCATATTTGAAGTTTTGGGGGTTTTTTTACATTCATTTATTGCATTCATCCACCAAATATCTTTGCTTCCCAGTTGTTTTGTAGAAACATATTCATAATAAGTTTCATCTTCCATCCTAAAAACCACGACTGATGACTAGAGAAGGGAGCCCAGAAACATAGGCGGCAGCTAGAGGAGGGACTAGAATTTTGAAGACTGAAAACCGAAATAGGAAAACAGGCGCTTTCTGTGAGACTTCTCTGGTGATGCTCATTTGTTGTCTTTTAATTAGAAACATCTCCCTGGCTTCTGTTTCTTGACCCTTCACGTCTCTAAATGGATCAGGCCTGCGGCTGAGGGACAGATTCGTTCCCTTCGTTCCCTGGCCCTCCTCTGAGCAGACAGGTACAACCCAGGGCCTTGCTAAAGGTGTGCCCAGCCAGCCAACTGTGCCGGGAACATTGGCGCCTGGAAGGCCAGCGTCTGGGCCCCCACCCTGGGCTCCGTGGAGCTGAGAGTTCATGGGGTGCCCTTGGCCTGCCTGGGAACAGCCAGGTTGGGAGGCACGTCAGCTTTGCTGAGGCTCTTGCTGAAAGTCTCATTCTTTTTGTGGCTCCGCCTCACCCAGGACCCAGCAGGGCATTTGTGTTTCTTTCCCTTCTCAGCAGACTTGACACTGTATTTTCTTTCTGCCTTTTTGCTACTGAAAACATGGGCCCAGGCTGAGAGCAGGCGTGTTGTCATATCCGCTGTCCTGCTGGCTGGAACCTTGTGTCCTGTTTCCTTTCAGTGGCATCACCCTGCTCGCCTGGATGTTGGGGACGTGCAGCAGTGGTCCTTGTTACTGCCTGTTTCCTGGTGTGACAGTAAAAGATGTTAGTGTAGAACGTTTGAAAAGGAAAGTCACCATAACTCTGCCACCTAGAGATAATTACTGTTAACGTTTGGGGATCTTTCCTTCCCGTCTTATCTCTTATGTGCGTCTATAGACTTGGATTCTTGGCGTATATTTAGTTAGCTTTAACCCTTACTTCACCATTTCCCACACCTAAAACGCTCTTTAAAGTAGTTTGGGTACCTAACTCTACATGAGTTGTTTCTGACCATTTGCGGTCGCGTGTACTGCAGAGGCTCTTGGGTCTTTAGGCAGCGTGAGGGGACACATGTTGCCTCAGAGTGTTGGACACCAGGTCCCTCCCATTCGGGTGAGGCAGCTGATGAGCCTGGGAGGAAGGCCACGTCAGTTCCTTCTGTAGTTGCGGGGCCAGGCCCCAGGCTCTCGGCTCAAAGTCCAGGGCTTTGCCCAGCGACACCAGAGGCGGCCTGAAGTGTGGGGCGTGGTGACTGCTGGCCTGACCCCACCTCTCTTGAGCTGTGGGACCTTGGTGGCTTACCTAAGGTCTCTGAGCCTCAGGCTCCCCATCTGAGAAATTGGGGTACAGTAAGGAGTGTGGTGACAATTCAGTGCGCACTCACATATAACCACCCCGCACAGCACCTGGCTCTCGGTCCATCGAGGAGAGCAACCATGAGTAGATGGCCTCAACTGTTACAGGGGCTGGAGGGCTAGGTCTGCATGTGTTCCTGCTCCCATTTTCTCGTGCAGATGGCTTTTCTCCCCTATGATTTCAAAGGTTTCTAGGGATTTTACTTTTTGCAGCAGATACTCCACAAGACAGACAATCGATGGGCAGATTGTAGACACTTGAGTCTCCACCACGGGTGGGAGTGGCCCCAGGGGGAGAGGACGCAGCGTGGGTAGCTTTCCGGGACTGCAGGGCTCATTTCCCACAGCAGCCTTGCTGCCTCTGCTCCTCAGCCCCACTAGTGGCCGTTACTCCATCAGCACCGGGGAAGGGCGCAGGCCTCCAGGATGGCAGCCCTTCGTGACTGTGCCTTCACTCTGCCCTGCACTCACTCAGCCCCACATGTATCGGCCCTGTCCCTGGGACCACCATTTGCAGAATTGGTTTTTAGTTTTTAAAAGTATGAGGTGTTGCTTACTGCTTAGTACTTGACAGCACAGCTGACGAGGTAGAGCCACACTGCCTCCTTGCCCACCGCCCTGCTGACCACTTGTCCTGTCCTCTCAGTTCTGTCAGGCCAAGCAGAAGGCGGCCTTGCTGGAGCTGCTGCACGAACTCTACAACTTCCTGGCCATCCAAGCCGGTGAGTAGGTCTCCAGGCCCCGGACCTCACGAGCCGCTCGTGGGCCGATGGTGGGGAGGCTGAGGCGTGCTGTGGTCTCCGACCAGAAGACACTCAGAAACCAGTCCCTGCTTCCCCTCTGACATTTGTTTAAGCCTTGCATTTGGGCAAAACCATTTGGTTCTCACCTCCCTTTGAGGGTCTCAGGGCTCCTGGAACATGCACAGGCCTTTCTCTGGATAAGCCCCACCTCAGGCTTCGGGGCTCCCTGTTTCACTGGCGGGGTGAGGGGACAGGCCCTGGGTCTCAGAGTCTGGGTGCTTGCACCTGGAGTCCTCCCTGCACCGTGTGGTTGGCCTGGGTAGGTGGAGAGGCCCGTGCAGGTGACGGGTCCGTGGTGGGCTGAGCACACTCAGGCCCGTCCAGCTGCCAAGGCCCTGGTGTCACATCTGGTCCCGGTCGCCCTAGCTGGCTCAGGACCTTGGACAAGTCCCTTTTAGTCTCAGGTAGTCTCGGGGCCTCCATCTCCCTGTTACTGAGTGATTTTGGGTCTCTCTTTTCTATTTTTAAATGTGGTTCGGGGGGGGGGGGGGGGTAATTGATTTTAGAGAGAAAGGAAGGGAGAGGGAGAGAGATAGAAATATTGATGAGAAAGAAACATGGATCGGCTGCTACCTGCACACCCCCTACTAGGGATCGAGCCCACAACCCAGGCATGTGTACTGACTGGTACTCGAACTGGCGACTTCTCAGTGCACAGGACAGCACTCAGCCAGCTGAGCCGCATCAACCAGGGCTCTCTTCTCTTTATAACATAAAAGCCAAGTGCTGTCCTCCAGAGGAGCACTCTCGGCACCCCGGGAAAGACCCTGAACACTCATCCATCCAGGCTCCCCTGCTGTTTTATTTGGTAAACAGTCCTCAAGGCTAGAGATGTCGCCTGCATTGTGTCCTTCCCACACCTGGCGTCTAGGGAGGCTCAGAATCACTTGCTGATGGCATAGGCCAGTGGTCGCCAAACTGCGGCTCGCGAGCCACATGCGACTCTTTGGCCCCTTGAGTGTGGCTCACGAGCCGCAGTTTGCCGACCACTGGCATAGGCGAATGGGCTGGTGCTGAGTTAAATATACTTGGCACGAGAGCCAGATGGAGCTGGTCAGTCTTATGGGATGTTCAGGAGGCACCTCTTACCTACGGGGGACAACCTTTGGCCATTGCTGGGGAGACAGGTTTGGGTGGACTGGGCCCTCAGTCCTCAGGGCCAAGCTTGTGGGCCTCAGTTCTGCCACCTCCTCCCTCCTACTGGTGGGAGACTGGGGGTGGTCAGGGAGCATCTGCGCTCCTGGGAGGAGCGGTCCTATGGGCATTTCCCTGTGGCCCAGGTGCTTGGGATATACCGTCTGGCCCACGAGGGAGTTCTAAACGGTTGTGACTCAATTGTGGTCCAAGCAGCAGCAGCAGCAGCTGGGAGCTTATTGGAAATGCAGAATCTCGGGTCCCATCCCAAACCTACTGAATCAAAGCCTGCGTTTTAATAAGACCCCAGGGGATAAAGTTGAGATGCTCTGCTCTTAAACAGTGAATCCTAGTAGCCATTTCTCCCCCTCCCACCTCCACATGTGGTCCTCATTATGCCATCAGGGGGCCTGGCTCCCGCTGTCCTCTGACAAGCCTTGCAGGGGCAGCCCTGCGGGCGTGCATCTCACGGAGGCAGCTGCTGGGGAGTGTGTGCTCTCTGCTGGGTCATCCTCCCTTCCCCCCTGTTGGAGTCCGCTCTGGCCAAGGCACTGTAGGATGCAAGATGGGTTCAGGGTCCTGCCGCAGGCCACCTACCTCCCTGACCACTGGGTGATATAGGATGCCATTGGAGGAGAGCTGAGGGCCAGAGGTCCCGAGAGGCACGATGCCTTTTAGTTAGAACAGCCAGGAAATGGTCATGGGAGGCCCTGAAGTCCAATAGGATGGGTTTTGTATGTGTGGGGGGAGGTGGGGCCACCAGGGCAGGAGATTACAGAGTCAGGATGGAAACGGCTTCATGGGGGAAGGAGAAACAGGGAATGGAGTTTGGAAAGGTCAGTTGGGTCCCACAGATGCCAGGCCACCGGGGCTTAATGTTGTGGGCAGTGAAGCCCAGAAGGCTTTTGCGTAGGGAAGTGACATGCCGAGAGCAGGTGCCAAGAAGGCAAAAGTGGCAGCAGCTTAAGTGGAGTTGTGGCATCTGAGCAGACTTATTTTAAAGCTTTAAAACATGTGAATGAGAAGGGAGGCGGAGGAAACCAGTCGGGGCCTGGCGATGGTCCAGTCAGGCCTGGGCAGGGAGGGTGGCCTGAGTGGAGGCAGGAGGATGGGAGAAGCCAGCTTGGTCCCAGACGACCCAGAGGGTCAAGATCAACTTTGAAGTAGGAAGGACGGGCTTCAGTTCATTTTTAAGATTTTTAATATTACCTTCAGCCACTCTTTCCCCAGTGCGCGCATGTGCGTGCGCGCGCGCGCACACACGCACACACACACACACACACACACACAGGCCATTTGAAGCCCAGCTGTGCTAGGTGAAGGACAGTTGCACTATGTGGAGAGTGAAGGATCTTTACGTGCCCAGCCCTGCGTTGTCCCTGCTCAAGGGCTCTAGTGGTGAAGCAGCTCACAGCAGGTGAACCACAGCGGCATTGAAAGCCAAGAGGTGTGGCAGGCCTCCGAGTTCGGAGCAATCTGGCCGAACAAGAGGCCCCCGCAGGCTGGGGGCTTTTCAGAGGAGGTGGCCTTTGGGTGGGACCCAAAAGGCTGGCAGGACTCAGGGGAGGGTCCCAGCTCCGTCCAAGGCGGGAGCTGGCCACCCAGGCTACTTAGAAGGGAGCTTTGGAGCCCTACTGAGGCCCCGCTGTCCAGCCGCAGACGCCCCCTTCCTCCACGGGGCATGCTGGGCATCGTCCCACGACCCCTCACACAGTGGGCCTGGCAGTCCAGGTCACCGACCTGTATCTGTCAGAATCCCCGCCTTTCTCCCTCCCAGGCTGTGTGTGTTCACAGCGCCATCCGGTACCTTCCAAAGCTATCTGTCTGATCCTGTTAGGGATCAATTGCAAACAGACCTGGTATTGGGCAGCTTTTTAGTCATTTAATGCAAATCACTGCACTGCTTTGCAGGTCAGGTTTTAATGATCTGGAATCGACCCAAGCTAAGTGGCTTTTGATCGTGCTGCAGAGTGAGGATGCCCCAGAAGCCGGAGCGCCAGGCCGCATGCTCCCTCTCCGAGCGGAGGGCTTGGTTCTTGCTGCATTTTGTCGTCTGTTTCAGAGTCATCTTTTCATCTTCCTTGTGTTTGAATGTTTTTCCTCCTAGGGAACTTTGAATGTGGGAATCCAGAGAAGCTAAAAAGCAAGTGCATCCCTGTAGCGGAAGCCCAGGAATACGTAGCAGTAAGTAGGGTGGCGCCCACCGCCAGGAGGGCCTGGTGCTTTTGGGTTGATTTTCAGACCCTGCGTTTACTTCTCTTCCCCTTTTTATTTTGTTTGGTGTTTGTTTTGGTTTGGTTTGTGTGTGTGTGTGGTTTTGTTTTTTTTGCTTTCTTGCCCTCCCTCCCTTTTTTTTTTTTGCCTTAGTTGAGTGCTAGGCTACCTTAAGTTAAGGCAACACTGGGGGGTGACTGGGCCCAAGGTGAGCCATGAGCCGGAGCAGGCCTGCTGTGTGTGCGTGGCTCCCTGCTGCCCAGCGTGCAGGCCACAGCAGCTGCCCCTTCTAAACTGACCTGTCACTTGCTCCTCCCTCTGTTCGTTTCTTTTCTCCCTTCTCAGCAGCTTTAAGGATGCATGTGTCGCCTGCCCTCCTCCCCCCTTGCGTGCTGTGTGGATTGTCTGGGGTCCATTTGACTTTCCGCATGGCCTCAGGATGGTAGAGTTGGGGATATATGGAGCTGGCAGGGACGTGGTCACCTAGTCCAGTTTTCACTTCACAGGGGAAGACACTGAGGCCCAGGGTGGGGCAGGAACTTGCCCCAGGCCACGTTGCTGGGCCCCTCACCCCCACACTTTTTCATTTTACCCAAGAGGAGCTGCCACCTGGCTGGCTTCAGTCCTTTCGGCTGCCTCAGCCCCGCATTGCTTTCCCGCGTGTGCTTCCGCATCGCCCCCTCCCGTTATAGCCCCTGCCTCGGCTCTCACCAGCCTCAGACTTCCCTCCTGCCAGTTTGCTGCGCGTTGAGCAGAGCAGGGCTGTGAGACGTGCAGAGGACCCAGGAGAGGACTTCCGTAACCCAGCAGCAGAGCGATGCTGCCTAGCTGCTCTGCCCAGACGCAGAGCTAATCTCCCGCCCCTCCCACAGAATGTGACCGGCAGCTCCACCGCCAAGTTTGAAGCCGCACTGACCTGGATACTAAGCAGCAACAAGGACGTGGGCATCTGGTGAGTGTGGTGGGGCGCCCATCAGCCGACTTCCTAGCTTCCCGCAGGTGCCCGTCTGAAGGTGGAGGGCGGGTCTGCCTGTGGTGTGGGCTGGGCTGAAAGCTGGTGGAGAAGGAAGAGCGGCAGGAATGAGGGCAAGGAGCCGTTCCAGGGCAGACACAGAGCAGGTGCCAGGTCTGCGCCTTGCCATCCAGCTCTGCGCGGTTTTCTGGCGAAGGCAGCTGTCTATGCGCCTTTCCTCGGGGCTAGTTTTCATTTGCAGATGAAATGATTCTGTCTTGGTTTCACTCAGTATGGCAGTTGCACAAGGAAATGCTGGATTTTATTCTGACTGGGTAGTTGCGCCTCATTGCTCTCTGGTGAGCACCGTTAGCAGACAGCGAGCCTTTCGCCTTCCTGAAAGGCCCCAGGGGACGGGCGGGGGTGGGGCACCGGCTGACGGCTGGACACCTGGAGTCTCCCTGCCAGAGAAGCATTCCCCTCATCACCCCGCTCCCGTTTCTCAGGGTTCGTCAGGGGTTCTGTTGAGGTTACAGCTCCTGATGCTAAAACACACTCAGGTTTTGTTCTCTTCCTCTCTGATCCACCAAATTACGAATTCCCTCAGCTGTGCACCCAGGGGAGCCGGGCAGCTCAGCCTGAGCCTGCGAGCTGGATGCAGGCCCCACTGAAATGCGCTGGCTTACAAAACAAAGCCTCCCTGAGCGGCTGGCGATCCCTGTTAGAAAAGGCGGGGACTGGAGGCACCGAGCCGTGGCACTGGCCTCTTCATATGGGGGAGGTGGCTGAGCTGGCTCAGAGGACCAGGGTGAAAAGTGGGTCACAAGAAACCAGGACACTTCAGGTACCAGCCACTCAGGTGCGAGTCCAGCGCATGGCTTGCCACCTAGAGGTGTGGCTGTCGGTGTCCCGGGGGTCCTGGCACCTTCTTGCAGGAACCAGGGCGGAGGCGCTGCGCTGGGGCCTGGCCTCCGGGCACCTCCTGATCTCTTCCTTAAGCAGCTTCTGTGCCTCCTCGTCCCCGAGGAAAGGCACGCTCTCCCAGACACACGTCTTTCCGTTTCTACCTTGCAGGGCAAGACGGCGACTCAGTAAACATTTCCACTGCTCTCTGCTGGGAGGGGATCCAGTTTATAGTTAATCCTCCGCACACCAACGGGGCTGTCAAAGGCCCAGTAGGGGGAGCCACTTTAGTGGCTGGGGTTCGAGCCTGCTGCCTCTTGACAGCTTTATTCCTCCTAAGTAGCCAGCGGGGGATTTCCGGGAAGAGTGCAGCCAGGATATGTCTGTCTCACAGTAAGGAGAGGCCTCGCAGCCCCTCTTCTCCTCCTGCTTAAAGTGGGGCATAGACTGCAGCTCCTCAGAGCTCTTGGACGCGTTTACAACCCTTGTCCTGTTTCAGTTTGAAAGGGGAAGACCCATCTGAATTGGTGACAACCGTGGACAAGGTGGTCTGCTTGGAATCCGCCCGCCCCCGCATGGGTGTGGGCTGCCGCCTGAGCCGGGCCCTGCTCACCGCCGTCACCCACGTGCTCATCTTCTTCTGGTGTAAGTGCTCGCACACAGCGCGGCCCCAGCCCAGCTCCAACAGCCCTGGCGGGGAGTGACGAGTGACGGGAAGCGGCCCCTGAGTGTCCGTGTCTCTCGTGGGCCTGAGGTCTGTCTAATAAGACGGAGGGCGTGAGCAAGTCAGCCTCTGCCTGGTCATCTTCCCCTGGGGATCGGAGCCAGAGCATGAGGCTAACCAGAAAGTGTCCCTGTTCCTGAGAGGGAGGCTGCCCTGGCCGGAGGTGGGCGTTGTCCCTTCCAGGACCCCAGGGTGCAGGCCGCTGCGAGGAGGGCACAGCAGGAGCTTGGCCTAGTTTTACTCCCTGAGCAATGTAAACCTCTCCTGGGAAGCAGCAAGGCCCCAGCCTGTGAGCCTCAAGCAGAGCTCAGGCCTGTCCCTGACAGCAGGGCTGCCTCTGAGCAGAGGCCGAGTTGCAGAGCCATTGGCTCTGCCCAGAGAGCCGCGTTACAAATCCCAGGCACCTGGGCATGCACAGCGTGTGTGTGTGTGTGTGTGTGTGTGTGTGTGTGAGAGAGAGAGAGAGAGAGAGAGAGAGAGAGAGAGAGAAAGAGAAAGCAAGCCCGGGTTCTGGTTCACCAGGGAGGAGATAAAAGCCCTGGACTAAGGCTAGGAGGTTGGGAGGAGCCGAGTTCTGGACTGGGGAGGGGCCTGAGTGACAGCTGGCAGGGAGGGAGAGGCTCACTGACTAGCCTGTCCTCCCTTTGCATTCCTGCATCCTTTGTTTCCCGCATGCTAGCCCTGGGCCCGCCACATAATAGGTACTCAGAACACATTTGATCACCCACAGCCTCCACACAGCGCCCGGCCCATGGTGAGACCCAGGGAGGTGTGAACGGTTGGAGCGATGTGAGCCTTTAATGGTGCTCTGTTCCTGCGCAGGCTTGGCCTTTTTGTGGGGGCTCCTGATCTTCCTGAAATATCGGTGGCGCAAGTTAGAAGAGGAGGAGCAGGCCATGTATGAGATGGTGAAGAAGATTATAGGTGTGTGGCCCAGGGGAAGGCTGCCGGCCTCCGCCAGGAGTCCTGGCCCTAACCTGTGCCCTCTGTCCTGCAGATGTGGTCCAGGACCACTACGTGGACTGGGAGCAGGACATGGAGCGCTACCCGTACGTGGGCATCCTGCACGTGCGCGACACGCTCATCCCTCCGCAGAGCCGGTGAGTCCAGGGTCTGCCCCACCCGGTGCCTCTTGTCAGCGGCCAGGATCCCGGGTGCGGGCACCATCCACACCCCCGCTCCAGCGCCCGCTCCTCCAGCGCTCGGCATTTGTGGGAGAACACTCGGACAGTGTAGAAGCACGTCCCTCTCCTGTGCTAGGACCGCCCCTGCTCCAGGGGCTTAGGGAGGGAAGTTGGATTCTCTGGTCTTGCCCTCCGTGAATGCTGTCGGCTGGAGTTCCTCACGGTCACAGGATGCTGGCCAGCAGCAGCGTCTCCCTCGTCCCAGCCAGCAGGGGAGGGGCTTCCTGATCTCACGAGCAAGGGAAAACCTTCCCTGAAGCCGCCAGTGGCCACTCCCCGAGGCCCCACTGCCCAGAACTGGTGACTTACTGTCCCTGAGGCCTCACTGGCCACTCCCCAAGGCCCCGCTGCCCAGAACTGGTGACTTACTGTCCCTGAGGCCTCACTGGCCACTCCCCAAGGCCCCGCTGCCCAGAACTGGTGACTTACTGTCCCTGAGGCCTCACTGGCCACTCCCCAAGGCCCCGCTGCCCAGAACTGGTGACTTACTGTCCCTGAGGCCTCACTGGCCACTCCCCAAGGCCCCGCTGCCCAGAACTGGTGACTTACTGTCCCTGAGGCCTCACTGGCCAAGAGGAGACTGTTTTCCACACGTCTGAGTATGACCCACAGTCAGACACACTCATTACCTAAAACAGGATGGTCCGGCTCCCACCCGTGAGCACATGTGCTTGCGTGCAGTTGAAAGCAAAGTTTCAGGGCACGGGCTGCATGGGAGGGACGGCAGGCTTGTCACACTTGACACCAGGGCCACCTTCCACATAAGACGGAGAACACGACTGCTGGCAGGGCCTGTGGCGGAGGCTGGCGTGCGTTCACTCAACAAGCGTTGGTTGGCGCCGGCTGCCTGCCGCACTGTCCGGGTTGCGGCGAGGGGCGAGGCGCAGGGAGGGGGCCTTCTGGGCGTCGGTTCTGAGGAGGACATGGGGAAGGTGCATAAGGAGAATGTGTACTGTGGGTGGTGACGAGTCCCAGGAGAAGGAGCGGGTGTCGGGAGGCGGCCTCCTAGCCCACGAGGTCGCTGGCGCACTTGGGCGCACATTGCATCTGAGGGCAGCTGCACTGCTTCGGCTTTAACTGCAAACACACTTCACTGAAACGAGCGTGGGAAGTGGCATTGCAGTCCTAGCCCAGCCACTGCGCCCCAGCCCCTGCGGTCAGCAGAGGCCCCAGGCGCCACCCCAGGGTCCGAGGGACCGGAGGCTCAGGGTCTTGATTCCTCTCCAAGCCACTAAGTCCGTACGGCCGAGCTCCTGCCGGCCCAGCCTGGGCGCAGACAGTAGTCAAGTGAGGGCCTGCTCCTGAAAGACAGGGACATGCGGGAGCGCAGGAGCTGGGGGAGAGGCTGCTGGCCGCCTGCTCATTACCTGTTAATGGGCAGCTCGGGGAGGATGACCCCATACCCCACACCATGCCGGCTGCCTCCCCTCGGGCCCAGCATGGCCAGCTCAGCCCCTAGGCGTGTGTGGCCTTGGCCAAACCAGTCACACGGGGGCTGCTAACCAGACGTGGGGTTTGGTCGGTGGCAGGAGCTGCCCCCTCTGGCCTCCCCAGGGTGAGCCCTTCTGCTCTCACTCGCACACACGCTCCCTCCGCACATGCAGCGAGGTCCGTGGGCAGGTGGTCTGAGCTGACAAAAGCAGGGGCTCATGAAGCAGCCTCCCCGGCGGCCCTGGAGTCTGGTCTGGTTGGGAGGGGCGCTCAGAGGGGATGCAGGACCTCTGGCTGCTGGCCTAGGCCTGCCAGCCGGGAGGGGCTCTACTTGGGGGCTGCTGCTTCTCAACTCCCCAGCGGGATGCTTAGCTGTGGAGTTTGGGCTCAGCAGCCAGCAGCCACACTTTAATTAGCCCACAGGAGGCATTAAGAGGCAGACAGCACTAGTTGGGGGCCGCCTGGCCAGGCTGTGCAATAGCAGGTCCGGGGCGCGTAGCCCCATCCCATGCACACACAGGACTGCTCCCGACACCGCTGGCCCCTTTCAGCTCCC
Organism: Myotis yumanensis; assembly: GCF_028538775.1. NCBI lineage: Eukaryota > Metazoa > Chordata > Mammalia > Chiroptera > Vespertilionidae > Myotis > Myotis yumanensis. The sequence continues at coordinate 93,534,805 of NW_027223757.1, forward strand.
TTCAAAGCAGTGGTTCTCAACCTTCTGGCCCTTTAAATACAGTTCCTCATGTTATGGTGACCCCCAACCATAAAATTATTTTCGTTGCTACTTCATAACTGCAATGTTGCTACTGTTGTGAATCATAATGTAAATATCTGATATGCAGGATGGTCTTAGGCGACCCCTGTGAAAGGGTCGTTCAACCGCCAAAGGGGTCGCGACCCACAGGTTGAGAACCGCTGCTTTAAAGGAGTGCTTTGGGAGCAGAAACCGTGGAGTCATTTGTCTGGGGCCCAGGAAATGCCCCCTGCAGGAACCCTGTGGAACCTGGAGCTCCGCCTCCCTTTGTACAGGGGCGTCATCCACAGACCTGCTGGCCTCCCTGGGGAGCCGAGCCCAGCGGGCCTGCTGAGCCTGGCCCCTCTCTTTGCAGGAGGCGCATGAAGCGGGTCTGGGACCGCGCTGTGGAGTTCCTGGCCTCCAACGAATCTCGGATCCAGACGGAGTCCCACCGCGTGGCTGGAGAGGACATGCTGGTGTGGAGATGGACTAAGCCCTCTTTCTTCTCCGACTCAGAGCGATAAAGCTCGAGGGGCCTGTCCCCTCAGGGGCTCGAGAGGGCCACCGACTTGCTGGTGCTGAATTCACACTTGCCTTGACTTTCACCTCCTGACTCTCATCCAAAGGTCTCTGCAAACTCCAGAGCCTCGCTTGTGGGAAAGCCGAGCTTCCCTGGAGGGTGGGGAGAGCCCGGCAGAGGGGTCGCTGTCCTCTGCGTTGTCCCATCCTCTGCCGGCAGAAAAGTGGAGAAAGGTTTATCGTTCACGAATAGAAGAGAAGCAGCGCCTGAGACCCTGGCGAGCACATGGGGGTTGGGTGTGGAGGGGCTGGGGCGGCCGGGGCCGGGAGCAGCCGTCCATGTGCCTTCAGGGGTTACCTGGGAGCTCTACCGGATGGGGCCTCACCCTGAAGGGGAGGGCCTGTAGGAAAAGTCCGGCCCTGGACACTGGCCCTCGTGCCAGGTGTGAGCTGCTGCTGTGGCCTCCAGGGAGGAGGTGGGCTGCCACCAGCCACCATCTCCGCGGCCCGCCTTCAGTGGGGCCTGTCACAGTAGATGAGGTTTTATAGGCCAGACCTTCAGCCAGGCACCGAATCCGCCGAGGGTGCCTCGCACTTCCAGTGTGGGGAGGTCTTGTTTACAGCAACCGCAGCCTCCCCACTCGGGGCTGGGGAACCGGGACCTGCAGCGCCGTGAGGCGGGGGCCGCACCACTGCCCGGGCTGGCCACAGGAAGCCTGCCTGCCGCCCCTCAGACCCTCCTGGCTCCTGGCTCAGCAGTGGCCTGCGGGTGGGAGTCTCCAGAAACAGGCCGGAGGCACCTTATTAAGTGCAGGAGCCTCTCCAACGGAGTCTCATCCCCAGATGTTCGCATCTGCAGCAGGTGGGCAGGTGGGGAGACGCAACAGCTGCCTCCAAAAGGCATTAACCACCCCTGCTGGGCTTACTGGTATTTCGTTTCTTAATAAAGCTCCAGTCTCCCTCGTTTGAGCAGCACTCTCATTTCCTCTGACGTCTGGATGGTGGCGGGCCCGTGGCAAAGAACCCGTCTCATAATCAGGCTCCGGCCAGAATAAGACGCAACAGCATCACCATCAGGGTTGAAAGGGATAAACGCTTTATTGAGAATGATGAGCTTCTCACCTGGACTGGGTTCCCTTCCCCGCCAAGCAGTGGGCGAGGAACAGGTGAGCACTGGCTGCATTGGGAGAGGCCCGTGGGCTGGGCAGGGTGCCTGAGCCTTCCTCTCTCAGGGCTCAGCCTCCCAGGGCCGGGCCCTCCAGCAACGGGGACCTCGCAGAGCCTGTTTCCACATTTAAGCAGAGTGGCAACCTGCAGGCGGACTGGCCAGAAGCCTGGTAGGGCCTCTACTCTTGGCCTTGTTTCCTGTGCCCCTCAAGGCCCTGGTGCTCAGACCAGCCCTGGGGGACAGGCAAGAGCAGTGTGAGGCTGGCGGTGCCCCAGAGGAGGCAAGTGTCCTCTGAGGTGGCAGGAGGTCATGCTGGGGGCAGAGGTGTCCTGGAGGAGAGCACCTGCAGGGCGGCCACCACAGGGCCGAGGTTTACGGAGTGGGCTCAGGGCCTAGCGCCCTCCCCCAGCACCACCCTGCCCTGCGACACAGCCGGTGTGGGTGAAGCTGCAGGCGTGGGGGTTGGCACCGAGATGCGAGATGGGAGAAGGCAGCCTGGGCTGTCCCGCCTGTGGGCGGTGGCTGGTGCCTGAGCATCACCCTCTGTCCTCCCATCTGCTGGAAACGGTGGGTAAATTGATGAAGGCCCCAGAGGAAAACGAGCCCATCTTCCCCTTTCTGTTTTGCAATGAAAGACTTTCCCTCCACTGTGTTTTTGCCTTAAGCTGGGGAGGGAGCTAGCGCAGACCTTAGCTCCCTTTCTGTGAAGCTGGAGAGCAGGAGAGATCAAAACACGAAATAACAAGATGCCCTGCCAGCCGCTCTTCCTTTATGGTCCGGGCGCTGGGCCCAAAGGCCCCAGGGCATCCTCAGATGGCCCAGACCTGCAGCATAGGGGCCCTGGAGGTGCTGGGACCGCCCTGGGCAGGTCCTCGGGCGTCTTTGGGTGGGAGCCCTTGAGGGGCTTTGGTTTCTCCACCCAATACCTTCCCAGCGCTCACGGGGCCACAGACCCGTCTCCTCAGTGACAAGCAGCCTCGTGGCCTGGTGGGCCCCGATGAGGAAGGGGGTGCTGGCGGGGGAGGTGTCCACCCAGGAGCTCCAGGCCGCCTTCCGGAGTCAGCTCAGGAAAAGGTAAACACGGCCATTTGTCACTGGCTGATCACAGGAACTGCAGCAGCAGCTGTTCCCTTAATTAAAACACCATTGACTTTGAGCCTCAAAAAAAGCCCTTTGTTGAGGCAGGTGTGTGGACTCAGATCCATTATCCTGTCATCGCCCCAGAGGGAAGGGCAGGGAGTGGTGGTGCCCAGCTGGCCCAGCTCTTCAAAACAGCCCTCTCCACCCGGTGCCAGAGAACACTCTAGAGACAGAGGGTCTGGCGAGGGTCCCACCATCACCAGGGGACAGGCAGAGGGCTGGGTGGGGCATTGCCGCCCGGGGCTGCAGGGGCAGCATGCAGTGGGCCCAGTGTCCTCAGGACCCGCTCTGTCTTTTCTGGCTGGACCTCGGGCGAATTGCTTTATCCCGACAGCAGGGAAAGTTATTAAGAAATAAATTATTAAAATTAGCCCAGAGGAGGCAAGTGTACCCTGAGGGGCAGGAAGCACATATAGTAGGCACACGTGCTAGTAAGGCACACGTGACAGCATTATGGCGCACACAGTAAGTTACACATAGCCCCTGAAGCCTCACAACCACCACACGTGTGGGTGTGTTGTTAATCCCTGTATAGGGGGGAAACTGAGGCACAGGGAACTCAGGGAGGTGGGGAAGCCGGGGTTTGAACCCAGACATCCCAGCTCCAGAGCCCATGTCCTCAGCCCTGCTCTCTTCCTTCCTCCAAAGAACAGAAGGGGAAGCCATGCTCAGATCTGCTGTGGCTTTGCTGGAACAGAATAAAACCACCTCGGTCCCGAGGAAGGGGCCTAGAGGCCCCTCTCACCTGCCTCTGGTCTCCCCCCTCTGCCTAGGTCACGCCTTGCTGCCCTCACTCACGAGCCCCCACCTGCCTCTGAGCCTCGGCACTTGCTATTCCGCCCCCTCCCCCGGCTCCCGCCTCTCCAGACCACGTGCCTGTTGGAGGTGCAGCTCCCTGACCCGCACAGCCTCCAGGGCCCAGCCCTCCTTTCTCTCCTAACATTTCATCTGACAAGATGTACTACATTTTCACTTCCTTGCTTGTACTTCCCCCTGCAGGCTACCAGCCTGTTTCCTGTCTCCCTCATGGGTCCCTGTCCCCCTGCCCCTGGCAGCGCTGGCCCCCTGGACTGCCCGAGATGGGAACCGGCTGGACTGCCCGAGATGGTGGAGCTCGCAGGCAGAGAAGCAGAGGAAACCGGCCTTCCAGGACCAGGTGTGGGTGTCCCCACATGGGACGCTGGAGGACCTGCCAGTCGCAGCATCCTGACAGCAGGCCCCTCCCCTCTGCCAGGCACAAACCAGACACGCCCAGGCCTCATGCTGGCCGGGAAGCCCTCTGAAATGTGACCTCTGCAGCCCAGGTGAGGGGGAAAGGCAGGGAGGAGATTTCACAAGAAGGATGGGGGTTTCTTCCTGCCAAAAGTGGGGGGCAGGCCATGGCAGAGGCCCTGTGAAGTGATCCTTTCAACCTCACAGGGGTGCGTGAGCATGGCGTGGGGAGCAGTGCTGGAGCGGGAGGAGCTGCGGGCTCGGAGAAGGAAGGGCAGAGAGGCATCCCTGGGGATTACAGCCCAATTTCCACTCGGCTTCTGTTTGCTGAGGAGACAGGGGAAAGTACAGTAATTTTCTTCAATGAAAACAGGCAACAGAATTCCCTTTGCCGCGTTCCCTTTGCAATTAAGCCCTTCTCTGCAAATGAAGTGATTTGGATTTCATGGGGACTAATTTAAGCACAGTGGAAGGGCCGCTGAACTTTCTGATTGCACACACCAGCGCATGCAAACCCCCCACGCAGCAGAGCCAGGCTGGGAGGTGGCCCTGCGAGGGGCGGCGCCAGGGGCGGGCTGAGGAGCCCCGGGTGGCAGTCCACCTGGGCCCCCAAGTCCATCTGTGGACTCTCCCTCTTCCCCACGCAAGCCTCCACCCCAGCCTCCCGCGTGTGGAGGTGGGCCTGGCCCTGGGCAGATCCACAGCCCTCTGACACCCGTGGCACCTCCTGAGCTAGTGGTGCCACGTTGTCTGCACTCCTGTCGTCCAGAGCTGCCGTCCAGGCCCTCTCCGCTGAACGGGCCGCCCGTGACTGCTTGACCAATGGAAGGTGGCCAGTTAGGAACCAGGGTCTCAGAGGCCTTGTCACTTCCACTCTCACCCCTTGGGCCCGGGCCCACCAAGGAAAGAGGAAACAGCTGCCCAGCTGCCTGTGGGGAGACGCACGCCCGCCAGCCCCCAGCTGTGCCCACATCCCAGCTGGCACACCACTGTCCCCGCCCAGCCCGGCCCAAATGGCAGAATCATGATTCACACAACACACGGTTGTTGTGTTAAGCCAATAAGTCCGTATTGTTATTAAACTTTTAATTTGAAATAGTTTACAACTCACAGAAGATGCAAAACAGTGGGGATTTCTCGTGTACCCTTCACCCAGCTCCCCGCAATGATGACATCCCATGTAACCACAGCATAGTATCAAAACCCGGAACCCTCACAACATTATTAGGCACAGACGTTATTGAGGCCTTATCAATTTTAGTGCACTTCCTGGTGTGTGTGTGTGTGTGTGTGTGTGTGTGTGTGTTTCTATGGGATTTTATCACAAAGCCACAGAGTTTCAGGGCTGTCTGTTCCTTGTAACAGATGACTGACACTGGGACGGATGAGGTCCCCGGAGTGCGTATCACTCAGCATTTCTCAGTTGAAAGTGACAGAAACAGCTCAGACAGACTTCAGTGCCAGGTGACCCACTGGCTCACGTAAATCAATGAACTGAGAGGCAGGGGCTCGGGCCAGAGCAGCCGCATCCAGGGGCGGGACATGCAGGCTGGATGCCGGCCGCTGTTCTCAGAGGGCTCCGGCACCTGTGCCGCCCAGTTGAGAACACCAGGGGAAGGGAGAGAGCAGAGGGGCCACCTGCAGGCCCGTCAGTGGGTAGAGCAGGGGTCAGAACGGAACCTGGGCCTCCCCGCACCGCAGAGCAGGGGTGGGGCCCCGAGGTGGAGGAGAGAGGAAAGCCTAGCTCTCAGCAAAACAGGTGAGAGATGCGGCCAAGCCCGGGGCGGCCCCAGCGCAGGAAGTGGAAGGACATGCCACGCTACACTCAGAGAGAGGCGGGGTGGTGGGAGCGTGTGGTCTGAGGGACAGGGCAGCTCCTATGCAGAGCAGTCACTGAGGCCATTTGCCAAAACTCCTGGCACAAGGAAAGGTGAGACTTCCCCACTCTGAACCCAGCGTGGCCAGGGCCTGGCTTTAGCCCATGGGATGGGAGTGGCAAGTCGCTCTTGAGGCAGAAATGGGAGGAGCCGGGACGCCTTGCCTCCTCCCCTGCCGTGGGGTGATGCCCCAGCCGGGTCCCAGAGCGGCCATGGCTGGGCCCCGCACCCAGCTGGCCCACCATGCGGCAGTGTAGCAAGAAACCCACCTGTGTTGACGTAAGCCACCAGGACTCCGGAGTGTTTGTCACTGGAGCGGCTGAGTGACTCAGGTAGACAGCGGGGTGACAGGGCACGAGTCCTCCGCACTCCAGCATCAGACCTGGAGGCTGGGAATGGACTGGGCGGCTCAGGGGGGTGGGGGGCTTCCCAGGCCTGGGATCTTGGCGCCCTGCTAAGGCCACACCCAGTGGGCTCCGTAGGGAGCACCTGGGTCTCCCCGCCACGCAGTCACTGCACAGACAGGGCCTGGGTCCCCTGGCGAGAAGGATAGAGCAACAGCAGGCAGCGAGGAGCCTCGCCCCACATTGTCGTCCTGGGCCCACCCCCGACAGCCACCCAGGAGGCATCTGGGGTGTTTAGAGTGGAGGTGAAACCAGACACAGGGGTCCGAGGCCGCTGGTCACCACTTGAGCCACACTAGCAGAGACAGGGTTGAGTCCTATAGGAGTGCTTATCCCAATACTGCCGGCAGTGTGGAGGGCAGGCGCTCACCTGGAAATTCTGCTCTGACCCCCCCGTCAGTGGCTGATTACACACACGAGGGAGAAGACAGCTACGTGCAGCTGCGAGCTGCAGTGTGACAGGGAAAGGGGAGGGAGGGCCTGCAGCCCGGCCTTCAGGAGCCAACACTCGATAACAAGGTGGCTAATCTGTGATGTTACAGACAGCTCAGCCCGGGCCTGGACCGGAGGATGGTCAGCGTTCCTGAGAAAAACTCCCGGAGGGGGTCAGGGTCCAGGCACAGCCACCAAATCAGAGTGTGTCCTGTCCTTGGTCTGTTCTCAGAATTTATTTCTTTTCTGAGACATGTACCCATCAGGCATCTTATGTTTTTACAGCCTCGTTTCATCCTCCAGTGTCCCAGGGTCTGTAAGGAACCTCTTGTCTATAGTTAGTAAGGTGAGTAATTATTACACAGCTGCGGCTCTATTCTTACTAGGTGCCCTCCCTCCCCCACTGGCATGTCCCCGTTGATATTATCAGCTCATACCTACGAGATTAGTTTTACCTGGAAGGTGGGTTGAGCTGTATTAGTCCTGGCCTGTTAGGAGGGAGCCGGCTGGCCGGCCTGGACGCAGGCGTGGGGAAGGGGCCTGCGGGGCACGGCCAGGTCAGAGGCTGTTTAAACAGCAGCCAGCGGAGGAGAGGCAGCGTGTCCTGCAGTGTCCCATCCCCCACGGGACACGTGCACGAGTGGCTGCTGAGCCCAGGCCCTCTTGGGGCTCAGAGTCCCGGGATCACACGGGTCCTGCCGGTGGCTGGACGGGGCTGCTGAGCAGCCAGAGAGGGAAGAGTGTGTGTGAGTGTGTGTGTGAGTGTGTGAGTGTGTGAGTGTGTGTGAGTGTGTGTGTGTGTGAGTGTGTGTGTGTGTGAGTGTGTGTGAGTGTGTGTGTGAGTGTGTGAGTGTGTGAGTGTGTGTGAGTGTGTGTGTGTGAGTGTGTGTGTGTGTGAGTGTGTGTATGTGTGTGTCTCTGTGTGTGTGTGAGTGTGTGTATGTGTGTGTGTGTGTGTGTGTGAGAGAGTGTGAGTGTGTGTGTGAGAGAGAGAGAGAGAGTGTGTGTGTGTGTGTGTGTGTGTGTGAGAGAGAGAGAGAGAGAGAGAGTGTGTGTGTGTGTGTGTGTGTGTGGCCTGCACGCACACCCCCGCACACGCCAGTGCCCTGGCCTCCCAGTGCGGGGAGCGGGCTTCCTCTGAGACAAACACGCTCCACGTTCTTTATCAAATTTGCGGATGCCACACAGCTGGGGGGACGATGGCAAATATGCCAGATGACAGAGTTGGGATCTAAGGAGAAGCTGACAGGCTGGAGCGATGGGGTGGATCTAATGAGATGAAACTTAACAGGGACAAACGCGTGCATTTCCTTCTATGTATTTATTTGTGCCCTGCCTCCATGCCGGGAGAGATGCGGGGGACCAGCTGCTCACAAGAGGAAGGCAGTGGCCCTGACCGGTTTGGCTCAGTGGATAGAGCATCAGCCTGCGAACTCAAGAGTCCCAGGTTCGATTCCAGTCGGGGGCATGTGCCTCGGTTGCGGGCGCATCCCCAGTGGGGGGTGTGCAGGAGGCAGCTGATCGATGATGTTTCTCTCTCATCGATGTTTCTGGCTCTCTATCCCTCTCCCTTCCTCTCTAAAGAATCAATAAAATATATTAAAAAAAAAGAGGAAGGCAGTGAACCACCCGCACGGCCCTCGGGGCCCAGACCTGGGGGTGGGCAGGGCCGGCTGAGGGGTGATGGCTGTGCCTGGAGCAGCAATGGGAGGTGGTCTGGCTGCATGGAGCTCCTGCAGCCCCAGGTGGAGGCGGGTCCTGGGAGTCAGCGCTGAGGCGGGAACTTTCAGACATTAAGCCCAGCCCCCTGCAAGGCCCGCCCAGGAAAGGCCAGGATCCCCGGGCAGCCTTTCGCTTTAGACACGTCCCAGCAAGACTCAGGCCTGGGCCTCCGAGACCCGCCCCCCCCCCAAAGAGGCGGGGACACTCAGGTCAGCTCTGCTAGAACTCTCTTCACTCTGCATGCCCCCCGCCCCACCCCGGGATAGGCCGGGGCAGCTCGGCTGAGAGTGGGAGTGAGCACCTCGCTCTCTCTGATGGACACCCCAGTCCTGAGGGCTCTCTCACTGGCCCCCTCTCTCGGCTTTGGCTAGAGAGAAGACTCAACAGGAAGCTGGTCAACTTCCTCCAAACATGGTAGAAAAGGGTTATGCTGGTTCTGAGGGCCCCTGGCGGCAGGGCCGGGCCTCATGAAGGAGGCCTCGGGGAGATAAACCTCGGCTCTGCGGGAAGGAAGCCCTCCCTGTTTTGAGTCTCGGGCTGCCTCGTAGCTAATGAGCCTCCCGTCACTGGAGGTATGTAAGCAGGGACTGCATGGGCACCCAGCATGGATCCAGCACGGGGTGGATGAAGGAGCCCGGTGGGTTGGAAGGTTTGCCCTGCACCGAAATGGCGCGACACTAGGCAAGCTTTCGGCTGGAGCTTGGCAACATTCCACCCGTGGGAGCCCTGACTGGAGCCGCTCCCTGGAGTCTCAGTGGTTAGACGGAGAAATGGAAGGAGCTTGCGGTGGCAGCCAAGGCTGAGGGTGCCTGGCATGCCCAAGGGCACTGTGCCTTGGGGGGTGGCTGGGGTCATCAAAGGGCTGGGAAGAGTCCGTCCCCCCTCACACAGCCACAGCTTCTCACCCCGCATGTGGCCTGGTGCTCCCGGGGAAGGTGGGGTGCAGGAGGCCCTTGTCCTTTGAGAGGCAATCAAGTCTGCTCACCCAGCTCACCTCTCAGCACTGCTGAGGTCCCATAGAAGCTGGTATTCATGGGCCAGCCCGGCCTGGCCTGCAAGAGGATATGACCCCTGCCAAAGGCCCCGCATTCTGCCGATGGCCAGCATGAGAGCAGGTCCAGGATGCCCCTCAAAGGCTGACTCCCGGGGCCCTGCCAGGCAAGTGGGGGCATCCGCCCGGCCTTGAGGGGACAGGAGCAGCAGGCACCCTCCCCACTGTGTCACCACAGATTCACTCACATCGCAGACATGGCCCGTCACCCCCTCCCCTCCTTCCCTCTCCCTGTTGGAAGGAATGCTCCCTCCCTACCCTTGCTGTGACAGGAGGGCTTCCTGGAGGAGGAGTGAATTCCCACAGGGCCAAGGAAGGTGTGTGTTTCTGTGGGCAGCAGGGCCTGGCAGGGAGGTAAAAACAAGCTGGAGGGGAACCCAAGCAGGGGGTGGGAGGGGGTGGGCCTGAGGGGCCTGCGACTTCCTGTCTGTGTGGCACACTAGGCGACACTCTTCCTCTGAGCCTCAGGTCCCCGTCTGTGTGATGGGATGACACAGGTCTCAACCTCACAGGTGTTGAAAGGATTGAACAACACAATGCACCTGGTACATCGACAGGTGATGGTGAGAAGGATGATGAAGAAAATGTGTGACTCCAGAGGCTCTGACTATGAATAAACAGGTGGATGTTGTTAGGTCGGAGGGAGCCCGGGATCGGATACATGCGGACATGGGATGAGACAATGGACTTCCTCTGGAATTTCTCACAGATCTGGAATCTCTCACGGGTCAGCGTGCCAGACACAGATACCTGCTTCTCCTTGAAGTTCACAGAGATCCCCGCACAAGATACTGACCCATTCCTGAATGTGCCGCCCACCCCCTGCGGCCGAGACTCCCTCAGTTGAATGTGTGATGATCCCTGCTGCGGGCACTTCCTCAGTTCAGGCCCCCGCCCTCACCAAACACCTGAATAAAGAGATGTCCCTCCCTCCCTGAAGTCGCGAAATTCACTGGCCCCACCTTTTGGGCCGGTGGGTCTCGCCCGAGAACGCAAATAAACTTCTCCTTTTTCTTTCTGATTCACTCGATTCTCTTTCTTTTCCTCGCCGCCGCTTTCCTGGGCCACCTAACATTAGGTGCCTTGAAACCCGGGTGGCGCGAGCACCTAGTCTTGCCGTCCCTTCACGGCTTGAGGTGCCCGCCTCTCCCTCCTTGTGGCCCAGGACCCGTCGGGACCTCGTTTCTTCAACTCTTCAGCCTCTTCCCGGTGGCAACATCAGCGGTGAGTCTTGCCCCGCCCCGTGCCGCTCCCCCGTGGCCACACACCTGCCGGCGTCTCTGTCCGTAAAACGCGGCCGCGTCAGAGACTGTCCTCCGGACCCTTCCAGGAAGGTTCCTTTGGGCCTCAGGAGATAGTGGAGACGTCCCTAACTCCTTTGGTCTACTCCGTCTGTCCGTGGCGTGGTTCAAATCGCTAGGACGCTAGCTTTTTGGCCCCGCTACTGGCCACGGGGAACCAACCATGGGCAATCAAAATTCCAAACTGACCCGAGCACACCTCTAGGGTGTCTGCTCACCAATCTGGCTGAACTGGGCCTGTCGCAGGACCTGCGTCCGAAACGTCTCATTTATTTCTGTAACATGGCATGGCCCCAGTATGAATTGGATAATGCTTCTAGATGGCCTAAGAACGGGACATTTGATTTTACCGTCCTCACCGACCTCAGTAATTTCTGCCAACAAACCGGGAAGTGGCTCGAGATCCCCTACGTTCAAGCCTTCCTCTGTTTGTGTTCTCGTCCCACCCTCTGTTCTTCTGTTCTTCCTGCCCCACGACCCAGGTTCTCCTGGCCCGTGGGAAACCTACTCTCCCTACTGAGATCTCTTCGTTTTCCGCCTTATCTGAACCACCCGAGAATCTTTCCTCCCCGCCCCAGCACCGTCCGCCCCAGCATCCTCACTCTCCGCACTCTCCACTCCTCCCTCCCTGCTGGACTCTCCTCCAGGCAAGCCTTCTCCACCGCCTCCTGATCCCACCTCCCCTCTTCCGCCCGCCCCGCGGCAGCCGGAAACTCAAACCGCCTTTTACAACCCCGTGCCCCTGTACGCTGCGCCGCCAATGCCACTGCTGCCGCCGCGCGCACTGTGCCCCAGTCCCCGTTCCACCGCCGCGCGGTCTGTCCGTCTGCCTGCTCTGCCCCCACCGCCGCCGCTAACGCCGTAGCCGCTGCGGGAGCCGGAAACTCAAGTCCCCTGCCGTCCCGCTCCTGCCTCCCTCCCCAGTAGGCACACAGGCGTCCACAGGCTCCACCTTCCTTCTGTCCCTGAGCCTTCGTTCTGCCCTGCCCCTGGGAGGTTGCGACTTTAAACCGCAATTGAGAAGCACCTGGTGTCTTTCTCCTTTCTCCGCCAACCCCACTGTGTGCATCAAAAAATCCCAGTGCCTCTCCCACGCCCACCCAGGCCACCTCTCCTGCGCTCTCCCCTCCCCTTACAGGCCTGCCTTAATAACCTGTACCCCACGCAGTACCCTCTCTAAGTTCTAACTGCCCGCCTTCCACTGCGCTCTGCCGAATCTCCTTCCCCATGACTGCCAACACTTTAAATTCACAAGTGTCCGGCCAGTTCCCTTTGCAAGAGATTGCAGCTGAGCTCTCTTCAGACCCTTTTAACAAGCAGCTTCCTTCTCCCCTAGGGCCCAAATCCTGAGAACGTTAGCTCCAGAACAGCCTCTTCCATTCCTGCGCCCATTCTACCCCTGAGGGAAGCAGCGGACTGAGGGCATAGTCTGCCCCCACTCTCTAAACCCGACCTTTAAGGTCTTTATTGGTCCTCAAACTCCTGTCCGAGATTTAGTGAATATGGCATTTAAGGTATTTAATGCCCGTAAGGAGAAGGCAGAATCAGAACGGGAGGCCCACCTTAGACAGAAGGTAGACCTGCAGACGCAAGCCTTGGTTGCAGTCCTGAGGCCGGCAGCAGCTGCACATGGTCCCAAGAGGGCCGTGCGCAGTGGGAGTGCAACGAAAGGACGCACACCGCCTGGACAATGCTTCAAATGCGGCAATGAAGGCCACTGGGCAAAGCAGTGCCCCCAGCCCTGGGCTCCGACCAAGCCCTGCCCGGCGTGCGGTCAAAATGGTCACTGGAAGAGTGACTGCTCCTGGAAAAGTGGCGAGCCTTCCACGTCTCAACGTGGTGGGGTCGCCCTTCCGGGCCATGACGCACCGCTGGCCATGCTAGGATTGACTGAAGACTGAAGACGCCCGGACTCGTCCACTTCGATCACCCTAGCCGTGCCTCGGGTTGAGATGAAGGTAGCGGGCGCACGAGTCTCCTTCTTGATCGACACGGGGGCTACCTTCTCTGTCCTTCCCCCTTTATCCTTCCAAAATCTCGGACATGGGTATTGACGGCAAATCCACATGCCTTCTGGCCACCAGACCCCTTCCTCGCCTCCTTCATCATAGCCCTATAACCCACTCGTTCTTAGTCATGCCTTCATGCCCCGTGCCCCTGTTAGGACGAGATATCCTCACCATCCTAGCGGCCACTCTGCCCTTCAGCCTCCCTGCTCCTTCCACTCCTGGCCCCCTCCCTTTACAGGGACACCGATCCTCCACTGCCATGCGTCCTGTCATGGGGCCCAGTTGTCCCAGACCACAGTCGCCTAGCTCAGTCTCTCAGTCTCCGCCTAGCTCAGTCTCTGTCTCCGCCGTGAATGCCTTATCTCTTTATCTCCTCCACACTGTCTCCTCCTTTGAATTGAAAACTGCTCTAATCTCCACCCATCCCCCTCCACCCTTCCCAAAGGAAAAAATGCGGCAGTTTTAAAATCCAAGCGGCTAGAGACCTGGGAACAGGCTGCGCGACCTGCTCCCTCCCTCCCAGCCTTTTCTCCAGCCTCCAGGTCCCTGGCTTCCACTGCTCCTTCCATTTTCCCTTGGATAACAGCGTATTCTAACATTTCCTCCCACTTTCACTGCAATGCCTACCTCTCTCAGGCTCACCGAGTGCCTCCCACCATCCCCGAAGAAGATTCGACGACACCATCCAGGACCGGATGACTCATCATTCCTCACAGGCTCTTATCTGGCAAGCGACCCTCCAATTTTTCTCAGGTTTTTCATATTTTCAGGTGAAATAGATACGGAATGATGAGGGAGTCATCAATTCTACTGTCTGGGATGGGAAATCCTCTAGTGTCACTCTCTATTCGCAGCTCCTGGACCGGACCTCCTGCCCATGGCCCCAACCAGAAATCCGGGCTACACCAAGGAGTCCCACCTTCTTGAGCCCTTTTGAACCGTCTCCTTACTGATCCCCCTCCCCTGGGTACGTATCTCCCATATCTGTCTTTACCCAGGCAAATGCTCTGAGAACAGAGAATAGGTTTCTGCCCAAGCCAGAGCCAACCGACCAGGACTCCCAGGACCAGCCCTTCACCCTGGTGACTCGGTCCTCCTTAAGAACCTAATTGCAAACCTTGGAGCCGAGGTGGACGGGACCTCACATCGTGATCCTTACAACACCCACCGCGGCCAAGCTGCATGGCGACCCATCGTGGCACCACCTCTCCAGGCTCAAGAGGACCCCGGAGCAGCATGACTTCTATAAATGTGATGTATTGGGTCCCACTAAGGTCCGCCTTAGCCACCCTCCCCCTCCTCCTTCTCCTCCCGGCCCTGAGCAACCTACACCAACCCCCCACCCGCTTATGTGTGGAGGTTCAAGGTCCGTGAAACCTACTATCAGAACGGCAAACAAGTCACCGGGCAGGTAGGATCTCAGGACTGCCCTCTAGCGGGATGCCAGACAAGGATGCAGATGGCTGTCGACATCCGGTCAGTGTACCATGGTGGCCGGCCCTATGCTTGTTTTGCTTACGACCAAGAGGACCCAGACAGGTGTAATCAAGAGGTCGACACCTATGGGGGTTGCCGCTGGAGGGGCTGTGTTATCAATGATGCCTACAGGGGTGGCTCCTTTATCTGGAAGGATGGGGCCTTCCACATCATAATCCAGGATCCCTGGGACCAGCGGTGGGTTACGGGTGTCGTGGGAAAGCTATACTTAAGTAGTTGGAGCTCAACCCCCTCAGGGACCATTTACATCTCCCGGGAATATGTCCTGGCCCAAGAGGCCCAAGTCCAGGTCTCCAACAGCATCCTACAGGCCGAACAGTCCCTTAAAGGGAAGCTGCCTGACTCCCCCCGGGTAGAAGTCCTGTCTTCTTGGCTCCAACTTATTCAACACACCCTACTATTCCTCAACGAGACCCACACCCTGCCCAATGTCTCCCACTGCTTTCTGTGTGCCTCTCTCCGAAGGTCTTTGCTGGCTGCCGTCCCACTCACAACTTCTCCAAGGGCCCAAGGGAAAGGTGAATGCCAGCCTCCCGTGGCTGGCATTCCCCTTTGGGAACCTGAAACTCCAGAGCCCACCCTGCCCCCACGGATATGCTACCAGACCAGTAATCCGGTAACTGGGGGACGAGTCACGTGGAACTGCACCCAGAACTACACTGCATCCAGCCTCACCAAGGCCAGTCCGGGTACCTTCTTTTGGTGCAATGGCACCTTAAGTAACTGCATAAACTCCTCTGACCCCGGGCCCTGCTTCATCGTCATGGTAGTTCCCCAACTAACCTTATATGGAGAGTCAGAGCTCGCCTGGCTGCTCCCTCCATCCCGCCCCCGGACTCGCCGGGCAGCCTTCCTCCCTGTCATGTTAGGGGTGAGTATCGCTACCTCGATAGGCCTTGCGGGGGGGGGGGGCCCTCGGGAACAGTCTGGTCACTGCTCAGGACTTTAATGACAAGCTCCAGTTAGCCCTGGAGTCCACTACTGCTTCTTTAGCTTCCTTACAGCGACAGATAACATCAATAGCCCAAGTAGCCCTGCAGAACCGGCGCGCCTTAGACCTTCTGACTGCAGAAAGAGGAGGAACCTGCATATTCCTTCAGGAGGAATGCTGTTATTACATCAATGAGTCTGGAGTAGTGGAGCAAAATGTACAGACCCTAAGCTGAGTGAAGAACTACATGCAGGACACTTCCAGGACAACTCCCCTTTCAGCTGGTTCCAAAGCCCCTTAGCTACCTGGGTCCTGCCCATGATAGGGCCCCTGATTCTCATCTGTGTCTTTTTTCTCCTAGCCCCGTGCCTCCTCAAGTTCATCCGCTCCCGGATCGCAGAGATGTCACGGGTGACTGTGAATCAGCTCCTGCTCCATCCCTACACTCGGCTCCCCTCCGACCCGACTCTGCCTAACCCCTAACCCCGGCCTTTAACCGCCGCCCCCCTCGTCGTCCCTGTTCAGCTGGAAGCAGTCAGAGAGTCGCCGACCCTTATCACCAAAAGGCCGGGATGTTAGGTCGGAGGGAGCCCGGGATCGGATACATGCGGACATGGGATGAGACAATGGACTTCCTCTGGAATTTCTCACAGATCTGGAATCTCTCACGGGTCAGCGTGCCAGACACAGATACCTGCTTCTCCTTGAAGTTCACAGAGATCCCCGCACAAGATACTGACCCATTCCTGAATGTGCCGCCCACCCCCTGCGGCCGAGACTCCCTCAGTTGAATGTGTGATGATCCCTGCTGCGGGCACTTCCTCAGTTCAGGCCCCCGCCCTCACCAAACACCTGAATAAAGAGATGTCCCTCCCTCCCTGAAGTCGCGAAATTCACTGGCCCCACCTTTTGGGCCGGTGGGTCTCGCCCGAGAACGCAAATAAACTTCTCCTTTTTCTTTCTGATTCACTCGATTCTCTTTCTTTTCCTCGCCGCCGCTTTCCTGGGCCACCTAACAGATGTAACCGGCACTCAGACTTCAGCTCACTTCAAAGGACTTTTCTAAGAGGCGGAAGCATCTCTGCCTGGAGCAGGCTGCTCCGCGAGGTGGTGAGCCCCCTGTCCTCAGAAGCATGCAAGCACCAAGGCCCTGGGGAGAGGTGCCTGTGCAGGGAGGGGAAGGCTCCGGGGAGCGTGGGGATGGCCAGCAGGGGGCAGCAGCGCAGCAGGGGAGAAGGGAGGTAGCTCGCCAACCTCCCCACCAGCTCTGGGGCCAGTGTCTCTGGGCCAGGCTGCCTTGCTTCGGGGCAGAGAGGAGCCCTGGCCACGGGTTCTGGCCCAGACTGAGGCATGCGGTGCGGGGCCAGGCCCGAGTCCTGACACCCGGGAGCTGGGCTGGGTGACAGGAAAGGAGGGCTCCGAGGCTTCAAGTGAGGAACCCCAACGCTGAGCACGCGGTTGGCCTGAGGGGCTCTGGGCAGACAGGGGAGGCCAGTGAGCGGTGCCGCATCCCAGGAGACAAAGGCACAGACCATAGGTGGCCGGAGCTGGCTGCCCCGGGAGATGCTCTGGCACCTGCTGGGAGAGCCACCGGCCAGCAGCGTCCAGGAGGAGCCTGGGCTTCAGGGCTCCTGGGCCACAGGGAAGTTCCCTGACAAAACCAAACCAGAGCAAACAAGTGAAACCTCTCCTAAGAGGAGGCCTGACACCCACCATCAGACTCACTCCTGTAGCTTAACCCTTCGTCCTGTCCTAACGCAAGCCCCTAGAGCCTCACCAGGAAAGAGAGAGAATGCAGAGCATCCGGTGAAGAAAATGTGAGGAGGCCGAGTTGGGGGGTGGGGAGGGTGCCCAGGCTTTACCTTTGGCCAAGGGCCAGCTCTAAAGACAATGCGGGGGCTGGGGAAGCCATTCCTGTGTGCAGGGAGCAAGACTGAACAGAACAGGCCCATCCTCCACCCAAAGACAACATTCACACATGCACACGCCCCCCATATGTGTAAACCTGTGCACACATGCATGTGTGAGAAAGTACAGACACAAACATGCACCCACCACTCTCACCCTCCGGATGCTGCACATGACATGGAACCCAGGAAAAGAAGTCTGGGCCCAGGTGACCCGAGGGGAGGCAGGGAGCTGCCACCACTGCCCCTCCCAGCAGGCGCCAGGAATTGCCCTGAGCTGCACACACACACACATACCCCGCCCAGGAAATGCTTTCTGACTTATGGTCTGTGCCGCCGCCTCCAGTGAACATGTATGGAGAGTCTTCAGGAAGCTTCGGGAGACCTGGAATACCTGAGGGGTGGAGAGATTAACCGCTTATAGAGGATATACTTCTCATGTTCACATCTGCCGCCAGCATCCTCAGCCCACCCCACCTGCACAGTGCACCTGCACAGCGCACCTGCACAGCACACCTGCACAGTGCACCTGCACCCCACACCTGCACCCCACACCTGCACCCCACACATGCCCAGCACACCTGCACAGCACACCTGCACAGCTCTTTCCTGGGCCATAGCTGGGCAAGGCCTCCTACTTGGTGCTTCTGTCTGCAGACTTGGGGCCTCTTCCTTTCCTTTCATTTCTTTTCCTTCCCTTTCCTTTCCTTTCCTTTCCTTTCCTTTCCTTTCCTTTCCTTTCCTTTCCTTTCCTTCCTGTTTCTTTTAAATTGTAGTAAAATATTGTTCCCTCCTTTTCAGATAAGTTTCCTTTTTTATAAAAGTAACACATAGAGATAATTTATGAAGAAAGAGCAGCTAGCGCTGCCCCACCCCCAGGCCTGTTCTCCCCTCCATGGCCATTCTCTGCTCAGTCCGATTTATGCATAACGTTCATATACTGCAGATTCGTGATTTTCCATTGTAGGTTTTACCGAGTGACTTATTGTAGAAGATTAGAATTTAACTTCCCATTAAGATTCAACTACCCATCGCCCCCTTCTCCTCCCCGACCCTGCCTCGGTACTTACACCTTTTATTAAATCAGCACCCCCTGTTTACATTACTGCTCCGACATGTTAATGTTATTCCAGGTGAATCATACAGTGTCTCGGCATTAGATTTATTTCCTATAAAACTTCCTTTGGTGCTTGTCTGTTTCCTGAGCTTTCTATGTGCCGTCGTCACCCGCCCAGGCTCTCTGACCAGACTTTCCGCCTCCTCCGGAGCCGGTCCCCACCTCTGGTGATCTGACCAGGCCTGAGGGCTCTGCAGGCCTAAAGGACCTATGGCACTGGCCACCCCCCCAGATGGAGTCCCTGCTGGCCACGTGCCATGTCACTCTCCTCCTTGGGTTGTGTCCTCATTTCGGTGAGGGTCGCCTTTGAGAGCTTTCTGACTAAGGCTGCCGGGGATTAGGTCTTTTTTTAGGTAAGTCTGCGCTTTTAGCAGCTACGTGAGAGGGATGAAGCGGGAGGAGTAGGCAGCTCCGATGCCAGGCTGGCTTATTGGTGATGGAGAACTCACCCCGTAGTGGCCCATCAGCTCAGGCTTGATTTCCTGGTTGAAGGTCTTGCCGACACACCCAACACGCTGCCACCGTCTCGTCCCACAGGTGCAAGGTGGTCACGTCCTGCAGGTGCGAGTTCACCACCTTTGGCTTCCCCGTGGGCAGGGCCTCCCCGCCTGGCGCAGGCACAAGGAGAGCTGCTTCCTCGCCTGAGGGGTGCGGGTGGGTGCTGCACAGCTGCAGCAGCTGCTCACAGGTGCTGAGGCCGCTGGTGGAGAGCCAGGCCGCGGTAGGAGAACATGGGGAAGGTCCGCTTCTGCTCCACTCCTGCCATCTTGCCGGTTCTTGGGAAAGGACAGGTTAGATCTTTCGACACCTTTGTGGTAGACAGCTGACGGCCACCAAAAGCCACTCTCCTCCCTCCACGTGCTGGAGTGGCTGCCTCGCTGGCTGTGTCTCTCACCTTCCCCAACAGCTAAGCGTGGCCTGGGACAAGAGCCTGTCCCTGGAACACGGGGGATAGTGGTGCGTGCCCCTCCGGACCTGGCCACCGGCCTCCCTCCGTCTGCAGGAGCCTGGGCTTGTGAGCCAGCCTTGGCCCTGCAGGCTGCGGCCTCTGCTGCCCAGATGCAGACACAGCACAGTGCCAGCCCTGGAGCCGCAGGGGAGGGCTGTGGGCCTCCCGTTCCTCTGTCAGGTGTGCTTGCTGGTGTCAGACCTCCCCGCTCTCCTGGAACCCCTGGCTGCAGGCCCTCCCCAAAGCAGAGGGGGTGGGTGTCCTTGTTCACCACTGTGCGGCTCTCCATCTCCCAAAGCTGTGTCTCCTGCAGTCCCCTCCTCGCCTGTTCTTTCTGTCCTGCAGGCACACAGCTGTGGCCCGGGGCAAAGGTCCACTCCACTGTGTGGATTAAATGCAAGCACGTCTCTGATTCGTTTTTATAAATCACATTAGAGGACAGGTGCATGAAATCCATGCTCGGGTAAGGTCCCTAGGCCTGGCCAGTCATCAGGGGCAATTGGGGCCTCTGGCTGCTGGCCAGGGCCTCCCTTCCCCAGCTGCCAGCTGCCAGCTGGGGCCTTCCTTTATTATGCACCACCCCCTGGTGGTCAGTGCACGTCATAGCAAGCGATCTGTCTCCCAGTCAAACTCCCATGAGGACAATTTAGGCTTTTATATCTATAACTAGAGGCCTGATGCACAAAATTTGTGCAAGAGTAGGCCTTCCTTCTCCCAGCTGCCGGGACCGGCTTCCCTCTGGCACCTGGGACCTGGGCTTCCCTCTGGCCCCTGGCAGGCACCCAGGACCCCAGCTTCCCCCATAGCCCCAGCTTCATCCGGAAGGTCATCTGGAAGGACGTCCTGAAGGATGTCTGGTCTAATTAGCATATTATGTTTTTATTATTATAGATAATAATAGCATAATATGCAAATCAACCGAACAACTGAACAGCAGAACAACCATCCAGATGACCCTCCGGACGACCATGCAATGACACGCACTGGTGCCAGGCCAGCCAAGGCAGGTGCAATGCAATTGGTTGGGGGGCCCTGCCATCGCCCCACGATTGCCCCTCAGAGGGAGGTCCAGGCAACCCTCTGCGGGGCTATCAATGTGAGGGGCTCCATGATTGATCGCCCTCAAAGAGGGAGGCCCAGGCTACCGGCCAGCAAGGTGATCAATCAGGGGGGGAGGGGCCCTCCATGACCACCCCACAGAGGGAGGCCCAGGCCATTGGCCAGCAATCACCCCACAGAGGGAGACCCAGGCCAGCCAAGCGATCGCACCCCGTGCCTGTTGCCTACCAAGGGAGGCAACTAGTGGTGGGGGAGGGGGGCAGCGCCACACAGATGGCAAGCAGTGGCAGCAGCAGGGGTGGGGCCAGCTGCTGGCAGCTGGGGGAAGAAAAGCCCTGATAGGCCCTGATCGCCGGCCAGGCCTAGGGACCCTACCCGAGGGGTCCCGCATTGCGAGAGGGCGCAGACCGGGCTGAGAGACACTCCCCCCCTTGCACGATTTCATGCACCAGACCTCTAGTCTATAAATAAGATCCAGCCCAGGACCTGGTAGATGGCAGGTGCCACATGGCTGATGGATGAAGGAAAGACCAGGAGGCAGGGTCCTCTCTTCTCCAAGAGCTCACAGCCTGGGTGGGTGGAGGCTGCAGGGAGGGAAGGGAGAGCAAGTATACCGACAGATTCCAGCAGCAGAACTCAGAAAGGGGCAGAATGCTGGACGGGAGGGCAGACGGGTGAGAATATGAGTGGTGCCAGGGGTGAGGGAGCGGCACCCTCCTGTGGGTGCCAGTGCGAGGCGGAGAGTCCAGACCTGCCCACCTCGGGGGGCACCGCCACGGCTCGGGGTGGGGATAGGGGCGAGGGGAGAGGTGTGTGAGGAGGGCTGTGCCTTAAGGAGCCCGGGGTGCAGAGACGCTAGGGCGGAGGTCTGCAGGGGGCTCAGATCCCACAGCTCCAACACCAGCGGCCCTGCGCTGGGCAGTGCAGCCAGCAAGCGCCCCCTCCAGTGGGCTGTGGCCGGAGACCAAGACAGTGCCCAGCAGAGCTGGACCTGCCCTTGATGGGGTTCTCACCCTGGCTTGGCCATTTACTGGCTGTGGAGTCCTGGCCTAGTTACTTACAGTCCCTGCAAGTCCGTTTCCCCACCTGTAACATGGGAATAAGGCCACACCTGACCCCTCCACTGTCTGCACCCCTGTCACCTCCAGCCTCACAACTGCAAAAGCTCTCGCTCGCTGCCCCTGCTTCTGCCTTTGACCCCAGGCCGACTCCGCGGCTGCGCGAGCTGAGTGGTCGGTGGCACAGGGTCCCGCACTCAGAAGGGCCTGCACCTGGTTTGACGCTCTGCTGTCGCCATCCTGAAGTTCTTCATCATTTTATTTATTTATTTTAATATGTATTTATTGATTTCAGAGAGAAAGGGAGAGGGAGAGAGAGATAGAAACATCAATGCTGAGAGGGAATCATTGATCAGCTGCCTCCTGCACGCCCCCTACTGGGGATCGAGCCCACAACCCAGGCATGTGCTCTTGACTGGAATGGAACCCAAGGACCCTTCAGTCCCCAGGCCAACGCTCTATCCACTGAGCCAAACCAGCTGGGGCATCT
This sequence comes from Myotis yumanensis, assembly GCF_028538775.1. Classification (NCBI taxonomy): domain Eukaryota; kingdom Metazoa; phylum Chordata; class Mammalia; order Chiroptera; family Vespertilionidae; genus Myotis; species Myotis yumanensis. The sequence goes on from NW_027223757.1 coordinate 93,556,690, forward strand.
TCATCATTTTAGAACAGGGTCCCACCATTTCATTTTGCACTGGGCCCTGCAATTACTAACCAGTCCCGTCCCCAACAGTCAGTCCCCCGCTCAGTAATGGAAGCAATCCTGTTAAAACTGAAGTCAGACCACATTCCTCCTGGGATTAGAATTGGCTTCTATCCACCCAAAGTAGAAGCCAAAGTCTCTCTGTCTCTCTGTCTCTCTCTCTCTCTCACAGACACACACACACACACACACTTCTGACCACTGAACACATTTCCCTCCACTCTCCCCTCCTCCCTCTGCTTGGCCTCCTCCTTCCTGCCCCAGGGCCTTTGCACTGCCCTGCCTCTCCAGGGCATCCTCTGCCCCACCGTTTCCACTGTGACAATCTTACCTCAAGTCTCTGCTCAAAAGACCCCTTCTCAGGGGGGCCTTTCTGAACCTCCTTGTTTAAAATGGGAACTCCCAATACCCCAGCCTTCCCCACTCTGCTTTTGCTCCAGCGCTCACCACCATCTACCCTCTGCTTGGTTCGCCTGTTCTAACTCTGTCCCCAGGTAACGTGGGGATTCTTGTCGATTGTGTTCCCTGCTGAGGCCCCACCGCCCAGATCTGTGCCTGGCACAAAGGAGCTCAGCAAACTTGTGTGGCATGAACAGCTGATGGAACAAGAACCCCACGGGCTCCCCACGAGCCTTGGATGGGCGACAGGCACAGAGCACTTAGTGTAGCACACAGTAGATGCTCAGGAAAGAGGCGCTCCTCCCTGGGGCGGGTGGGGGGGCTCCCAGTGAGTGCGGCAGGGAGCACTCACATCCTGTGTGACACAAAAGTGAGGCCCCGGCTGCAGGGAGGGTGGCAGATGACATGCAGGAAGCCAGGGAAGCAGAGCTCCCCTGCAGTTCAGTCTAGATCAGCCCCACCCCTGCTCGGGCCCTCCCTCCCGTCAGGTCAGCGGGCTGCCCTTCCCGCATGGCCCTGGGGGCACCAGGGCTGCCCAGCGGGGAGAGTGGCCTGGCTGCTCAGTCCCAGGCCTGCTTTGCTCGGCCTCGCAGAAGGGCTGGAAAGGGCACAAGGAGCTGAGGCAGAGCCCGGGGACTGCGCGGCCCAGGCCTGCACGTAGGCCCAGGCCCTGCCCTGTCTGCCTGGAGGGGCAGGCAGTGGTGGCCAGCAAGGCTGAAACAGGGCAAGAGGGGATGGAGAAAGCTGGCAGGGCGCTGTGGGGTCCTCGTGGCCAGGTCCTAACTATGTCCTGCTGCTGCCCCCCAGGGCCCCCAGAATCTCAGTGTCCCCGGGGCTTCTCGGGCGGCAGTCAGAAGCCAAGCCCCCGCTTCTTCATCTGTGGAGCCGGATAACAGCACTGCTCACAGGCGGCCGGGGACGGCGGCTGGCGGTTCGTGGGGGGGCCGCACCCGGCACACCAGGGCTCCCCACCCCCTGCCTTCTGCTCCTCCTAGTGCCCTCACTGCTGCAGCCCCCGGGCCTCAGGGAACAACTCCCTGACCACCCACCTCCCGGGCCCTGCCACACGGAAGGCTGTCAGGCACAGGGCGGGCAGGCCGAGGACGGACCGCCACTCCAGCCCCGAGGACCCAGCTCAGCAGAACCAGGGCAGCCGTAATGGGCCGGCGGCCCCCAGCTGCAACTAACTTCATTTTCTGCCAAATGAAATGAGCGCCTGCATTGGCTCACACTCACTCATTCAATTACCTTCCTGGCCCTGAAGGACTCACAGAGAAACAGACATAACTAAGAGGCGTCAGCAGCCCCAGCAGTCACCCCCGCCCATCTCCCAGGCCCAGCCCTGACCTTCCTGCGCGCACAGGCCCGCACCCAAGTGTCTCAGTCCCCGGAGTAGATCCTCCCTGGCTCCCACCGCCCACCTCTGACAGTCAGTCTTCAGCCGCATCAGCAGGTCTGGGTCCCGCTGGCTCCTCTGGGAGCCTCGCCCCTGCAGGCCTCTGGTTCCTCATCTGTGAAATGATGGAAAAGTCTGTGTGAGCTGGCAAGTGCTGCTCTTGCAAGAGGCTGCGGTCCTGGCTCCGGGGTCAAAATGTGAGCATTCCCAAAAGGGAGGAGAGACGAGGGTCCCCTCTCCACCTGCCCCACCCACCCCTCTGCAGCACCTGAAGGTTCCAGGAATGCCACGGCTCCTGTGCCTCCGTGCCATCGAGATGCCATTCCCCTCACTGTTCCCTCCATCCCCTTCTCTGCCTGGGGCTCCTATGCACCTTCAAGGCCCACCCTGGGAGCCCGGCCTCTGGGGAGCCTGAAGCCCAGCCCCCTCCCCCCACCCCCCAGGCAGGAGGGTTAACCTCTCCCTTCTCAGCTCCCACACACCTCTGTGTGCCTCTGTGGTTCCTGAGGGTCCTCATCGGGGGGACAGTCCCAGCTCAAACACTGTGGGCCCCTGTCCCCACAACCACGTGAGGCCTGGACCTGAATTCAGGGTTGGAAAGCCTAGCCCCGTGGTCCCTCCCTGGCTGGGCCATCCCATCACCGAGGCCGTGCTACCCATGTGTAATGGTAACAACAGCCAGGGTGTGGAGGCCTGTGGCGGACACTGTGCTAAACGCGTTTTACCTGCATTATGTTTCTGAAATGTCACGATAACCCTGACATGACCCCGCTTTATAGATGAGGAAACAGGCTCAGTGAGATTAACATGCTTATCCAAGGTCACTCACCGGGAAGTGGCGCCGTGGGGCTCTGAGGAGGTCCTTTCCCCTCCGCAGCCTTGCCCAGTCTCTCCTCTCCTGTCAGATGGAAAGAGGCAGCAGGCGGCCTCTGGGCCGTCCTCTCGGACGTGTGCGGGGAGTTCATTTCTTTCTGGCCGCTGTCCACCAGCACCTGGCTAGCATACCGGGGGCTCCCGACGATGCTCCCAGGACTGGTGGGTGACATCGGCAGCCTCCCAGTCCAGGGAGCCCCGCTGACTGTACCATCTGCCCGGCACAGTCTCCTCAGATTCTGGGATTCCCTGGGGCAGGTGGAGGCCAAGGAGTAGGAAGTGGCTTCTGTGCATGGCCTGGAGCCCCTTCTCCCCAGGGGGAGCCAACAGGAGCCCAGTCAGACCCTGGCCAGGATCCAGGCTAGAAGGTCCCAGGTGGGGTCAGGAACTGGGGACTCTGCTGGGGAGCCGCAGCCTCCTCTGACTGTGAGGGGCTGGACAGCGACCCCCCGCAGCTTGCGCTCCATCCTGGCTTTCTAGGGAGGGAGGAGGTGGCCGAGCCCCAGATGGCCTAGGGCACTACCATCCAGGGAGGCTCTGGGCCACTCAGGGGAAACTGGGGATGCAGGTGAGTGAGTTCAATGCGTCAACCATCTCTGGGAACTTGCTGTGGGCACCCAAGGCTTGTGTGAGGTCCCTCAGTGCCCAAGGCTCTGGGCAGAACCCTGTCCCCTGCCCTCCCCAGAGCCCCCATTCCCAAAGACCCACTAACTAGGACACAGCTGTTCAGCCCCAAATGCTCCCCCAAGTGAGGCACTCACACCACACTTGAATGAATACTTGTACAAGTACACACTCATGCTGGTGCACACATGTGCACTCACACTCGTGCACCCATCCTCACTCACACTGGTGCATGCATGCACACTCACACTTGTGCACCTATCCACACTCACACTCATGTACCCATCTGCATTCACACTCATGCACCCATCCGCACTCACATTTGTGCATCCATCCGCACTCACACTCATGCACCCATCCACACTCACATTTGTACAACCATCCTCACTCACACTCGTGCACCCATCCTCATACTCGTGCATCCATCTGCATTCACACTCATACACCCATCCGCACTCACATTTGTACAACCATCTGCACTCACACTCATGCACCCATCCACACTCGACACTGTTGCACACACCCACACTCACGCTGGGCCACACATGCGCACTCACACATGGTGGGACACAGCAGAATGAGAACAGGGAGTGTCAGCAGAAAAACAGTAACAAGAGAATGTGAGAGAGAGAAAAGAAAAACCAGAAACAGAAAAGGACAGCAGAAGAAATAAGTACCAGGCAGGAAAGGAGGGAGACAGAAGTGTGGGTGCAACAAGACGGGGTGCACTCCCCATCTGCCTCGCACCTTCACTCTGCTCTTGGAGGCCCTCGCACCGCAAGGCCAGGGAAGGCGGTGTGCCCCGCTGGGGCCCCACGAGGGGAGGAGGGTGGCCACGCTGTGTCCCAAGGGAAGGGAGTGAAGACATGTCCTGGAACTGTCATCTCTCTAGAGTGGAAACCTGGGTGTGAGGCAGCTGGGGGAGGGAGCGGCTAAGAAGGCTTCATGGCCGCAATCAGGCCAAGGCTTCCTGCCGGCCTGGAAGAGGGAAGGAACCGGGGCCCCTGCCGTGGCGGCCTCCGGACTCCCGCACTCCTGGTTGCCAAAGCTGCAGCAGGGCGAGGGTGGGAGGGGAGGCCGGGAGCCCAGGCTGAGTTCACACACTAGGTTCACACACCAACGGGCCCTGGGAGCCTGGCTGCTGTGCTGTGCGCTGGGGACCCTGTCCTTGAGGAAGGGAAGCGGCAAGGAGCAGATAGTGGCCCTGGGATGCCGCTGCGTCTGGGACAACTGCTGCTAAGCAAGGTGCTGGGGCAGACGGCAGAGATCAGGGGTGGCTTCTTGGAGGAGGTGATGCGTGAGCTGGCATCTGAAGGGCCAAGAGGAGTTAGCCAGCTGGAGAGGTGAGGCCAGGCGTCCCCGGCAGAAGGGACAGCAAGTGCACAGGCCCTCGAAAGGTGTGGCTGGACCACGGGGGCAGGGGCGGGGCTCACCTGAGGAGGGCTTTGGGCTGTATTCTGAGGACAAGGGGGCACTGAAGCGTACTAAGCAGGGAAGTGATGTAACCCGAATTGTTTCTAAGCATCCCTCTGGGAGAAGGGATGGGGGGTCGGGGGATGTGAAGGGAGGCTGCTGTGAGGAGTCCTCGGTGTGGGAGATGGAGGTGGTGGGTAGGGCAGTGGCTGTGCAGATAGATGTGGTGACGAATAAACTGCCCAGAAGGCAGCAGTGAAGGGGAAGGTCCTAGACAGTCAGTCAGGCTGGGGTGGGAGAGGCGAAGGGGAGCCCCAGGGGGGCTAGCCCAGCCCTTCCCCCCAAGTGGCTGGCGTGTGCTCATGAGCCCCAGCCGTTTCCTGCCTCCAAGTGGCGGCATCTCAGAGCTGGTCTGGAATGTTCTGTCCACAGAAGAGCCAAGCTGGTCAGGGCGATTTCCTGTTGGAGGGACGGGCCAGGCCCAGGCGGGCCCACGATAAGGCTGTGGAAAGAGGCTTTGCAGCAGGCATCTTGCAGACGAAGCCGAGCTTCGGGAAGTGACCATGGAGGGAGCTTGGCCACGGCCGGGAAGCAGAAATAAAGTGGCCTTTTCGATTGCGTAACAGGAAATGCCAGGTCACGGCCGGCCGCGGCAGCGGGGCTGTGTGTTATTTATGTCTCAGATCACATATTAGGGCCCAAAACTGTTGCTAATGAATGGAGAAGTCAGTGTGGAGTCTGGCCCTTTACAACAACATCAAAAAAACAGAAACCAGGTACTGGCCCGTGGCCTGACCCTCCAGGCCCTGGCCCGGGCTCAGCCCCTCTCTGCCACCCAGCTCAGGAGGAGGCCCCGCCCCTCCGCACCCCGAGGGTGGCCGGCTCAGCCAGTGGTGGTTCTAGGGCTCCCAGGACTTTCCCAGGACTAGGTGGGAAGGCGAGGTGGGTGAGGGCAGGGGAAGGAGGCCACCCTTCTTTTCCAGGGCCAGGTAACCTGAGCTGGAGCTTCGCATAGGGCTGGGCAGTGCCAGGGGCCAAGCAGGCAGGAGGCTCCGGGAAGCCTGGTGAAATGCGACCTTCCGCCCTGGCTGGGAGGGGAGGTGGGGGCAGGCAGCGCATGCCTGGGATCCTCCACACACTTTAAACCGGGCCTCAGGACACCAGGACCCCCTCTCATGCCTGCAGGCGGGGCCCTGTCTGGGTGTGGGGAGGACCTGAGGTGGGGTGGGATGTCCGCCACAGGAAGGGCAGCTGGGCGGTGGGTGGGCAGGCCCCTTGCCGTGGCCGTCCCAGGACACCTTGTACTTTACTGCTAAGACATCTGTTGAGCAGCTTGTGTTGTGCCAGGCCCGGAGTGGGTGCAGGCACGCTGAGCAGACAGGGGCCGGGAGACCTGGGTGCTGGCCCAGCGCTCACCACCGGCTCCACTGCTCGGTGAAGGGCATGGGGGCCGAGGCTGCCTGTGGAGCGAGCTCTCCACGGACACAGGAGAGGCCGAGGGGGGGGGGGGGGGGCGGGCAGTGTGGTTCGGAGCTGGAGGACAGTCCGGGCCTGTGAGAGCCAGCAGGCGGAGAAAGCGAGGCCCGGGGGGGAGGGAGGGGCTCAGAGTCAGAGGCTGGACCAGACCCCTGAGCCCCGAGGCTGCTGCTGAGCTCTGGGGGCCGAGCGCCACACAGAGAAGCAGGAGGGGACAGCTGGGCCCAGGCCGGGGCACCAGTGCCAGGGACCCTGCAGCCACAGGGCAGGGCAGTTGAGTTTCCTGAAGGGCAGACTTCAGACCCTCCAGCACGTGGTCCAGGCTCGCCCAGGCCTGAGCTGTCCCGTGACAAACCCCTGTCCTTGGCCTCTGCTCCAGCTGTCCCTGCGCGGGCACAGACCTGAACTGACCAAGGCTGACCCTCAGCCTGCCCCCACCCACTGCCCTTCCCCTCAGACCACAGTCACCTGGAGTCACCCATTGATGCCACCTCCGTCTGCTCTCCTCGAAGCCGAGAGAGCTCCCAGCACACACCTGGCCCATCTGTCACCCCCACCCCTCGCTGCCTGCACACTCCAGCCCCAGTCCTCCCCATCGCTGCCTCAGGGCCTCTGCAGGCTCTCCCTTACCCAGACCATTCTTTCACCCTCCCCCAAACCCAACACCCTTTCTGGTGCTGCTCCCTCCAGAAAGCCCTGCTGCTCCCCGACAAGTAGGTGAGGGGTCCCCCTCAGCCCACCACCCCCTCCCCCACCGTCACCCAGGACTGCAGCCCCCTGGCAGCAGGCACTGCCCCAGGCTCCTGGGCCAGCCTGTCTCCAAGCTGATTGGCTGCCTGTCCTGCTGCACCACTTCCCTTCTCCCTGGCCGGCCTGGGGGAAACCCTGGGGAAAACGGCAGTGAGTGGGGGGACGAGGGGGTGCAGGGAGATGGGGGAAGGAGAATGTGACCCCCACCCTAGCCTGCCTCACAACTGGGATCAAAAAATAACCAGGGGCCTTGGCAACTGGCCCTCGGCTGCCAGGGCCGGACATCAGCGGCCCACTCCTCCTCGCCTCCTCCTCCCCCTCCCTGCCCAGAGCAGCAAGTACCAGCTGGCAGCGGGCATGCCAGGCCTGCCAGCCCAGGGTCAGGTGGCCTCCCCGCCCCGGCCACCACAGCCTGGCCCCCTGCGCAGACCTCTCCACAGTGCCACCGTGACGGTGACTCCTCCACCCCGGCGGGGGAAGGCCTGTGCCCGCGCCCTCAGCAGGCGCTGGACCCTCCCTCCACGCTCTCCCGGCAGGAGGCCCTGGTGAGTGCGGCCCTGGGGGAGGCATGGGCATGGGCTTGCTGCCCCCTGATGGTGCCAGCGGTCTGAGGGGTGGGCCTCGCCTCCGTCCAGGGCTGATTAAGGATCTGCCCCATGGAGGTGGCAGTGTGTCCGTGTGTCTGTCTGTGTAGGTGTGGGGGAAAGTTCCAGCAGTTCAGCAACATAGAAATTCTGTCATTTGCTTTTCTCCCACCTTGGTCCCCTCCCCTAGACTAATTCCAACCTGCAGGAACGCAGGGTGTGGGGGTGCTGGGCTGAGTTGGGGGTGCTGGCTGAGCAGGAGGGGAGGTGCTGGGCTGAGATGGGGGTGTTGGGCTGAGTGGGAGGTGCTGGGCTGAGTTGGGGGGGTGTTGGGCTGAGTTGGGGGGTGTTGGGCTGAGCGGGAGGTGCTGGGCTGAGTTGGGGGTACAGGGCTGAGTGGGGAAGGGTGCTGGGCTGAGTGGGAGGTGCTGGCTGAGCAGGAGGGGAGGTGCTGGGCTGAGTTGGGGGGTGTTGGGCTGAGCAGGAGGGGAGGTGGTGCTGGGCTGAGTGTGGGGGGGTGCTGGCTGAGCAGGGGCGGTGCTGGGCTGAGGAGGGGTGCTGGGCTGAGTAGGGGAGTTGGTGCTGGCTGAGCCGGGGTGACAGAGGAAGCTGTAGGGGCAGGGGCAGGGGTTGGAGCCAAACATGATTCACACTCCACACGGGGTTTAACCCTTAGCAGAGGCAGCTGTCCCAGGAGAAGTGGGCACCGTCCCCTGGGCCCAGGAATGTCCTGTCCCAGCATGTCCTGTCCCGGCAGCCTCACCCTTCCACTGGGTGGGACCAGGGCTGGAATGACATCAGCGCGTGGGCGTGGCCTGGGGACTGAGTGGGCGCCCCATGAAGTGGGGGCAGGTCGGCCGGGGGCAGCCCGCCTGGGCAGTGGCAGAGTCTTTGGGGCCCCTCTGCGTGGTCTGGGCTCCCCAGGGAACCTGGCTTGAGCCTGAGTGTCCTTGGTCCTCAGGATCTGGGGACCCGGAAACACCCCTGCCAGGCCCCTTCCCCAGGGACCCGACCCCAGGGGCCAGGGGCCAGTGTCTCCAGCGTTTAGAGCCCCAGTTTATTGTGAACCGCTTTACTGAGAGAAACTTTAAGCCTGCGGGGGGTGGGGGGGGGGCGGCTATAAGGAGCGCTTGCACATCCCACACCTGGCGTTAACGCGTATTTTGCCGTATTTGCTTCACCAGCCAAGCTCAGGCCGAGTGTGTGAAACAGTTTATAGACGTCCCGGCGCCCCACCCAGTAGGTCATTCCGCCGCCGCAGTTAGCGACTCCCCCGTGCTCCGCTGGAGCCGCCCGGACCTAGAAACGCCTGCAGGGCCTTTGGCCCCTGGGCCCTCCCGCGCCTCCTCGGGTGGCAGGCCAGGCCGGGCCTCCCAGCAGCAGCTTCCCCTGCTCTCTCCAGCTCCGAGCAGGGCCCGCGAATAACTCCTCCCCAGGCAGAAACCCGCGTGCGTCTTGTTGACCAGCAGCACAGGGACAGCAGTGGCACAGGCTCCTCAGGGCAGTGGCTGGAGGGGGCGGGCGGGGCGGGGCAGGAGGGCAGGGAGGGGCCACACCAGCGCCAAGCGGCAGCCCTCACCTTATGCTGGTTACTCTTCCTCCTCCCCCTGTGGGGCCCGCCTGCCCCCAGGAGACCTGTTGAGTGGAGGTGCTGACGACCATGGCCCAGCACCCTCCCCCATTTCCTCCTCCCCCGCAAGCCCTTCCTTGGTTTTGGGATCCCTCCCCCATGAATTGAGCCAGTCACCCCACTTCTCAGAATGTGTCTCATCCAGGGCAGGAAGCTTCCGAAGCCAGACAGCCTTCAGAAAAAGCGGGGGCAGTGCCCCGGTGGGCGGCTCAGGGGAGCTCCTGTGCCCCAAAAGGGGGCAGGTTTGACTCCCCGTCAGGGCACATGCCCAGGTTGCAGGGCACGTACAGGAGGAATTGATAGATGTTTTTCTCTCACGTCAATGTTTCTCTCCTCTCTCTCTTCCTCTCTCTAAAATCAATGAAAACATACCCTTGGGTGAGGATTGAAAACAAAAATAAACACCTTTTAAGAAGAAAGAAAAGGCAGGGGTGGCAAGCAAGGAATCTGAGGTGATCCATCTTGACAACTTCTGAGCTAAAACAGGTGCCCGGGCTGCCTGAGGACAGGCCCACAGAGCCAGGCGGGTTAGGAATTCGGGTTAGGAATGTGCTGGTCGCCAGGCCAGGGTGGTGGTTGTGGCTGAGGTTTTGGCCGACTCCCTCTGGGAGGCCGTGGTGGCGGCTGCCCTCTGCTGGCGAAAGGCTCGCTCGCTCGCTCGCTCGCACCGTTCTCCCCAAGAGGCTCCCTCTTCAGTTGGCCAGTTCAGCTCTGAAGGGCCGTGACCGCACACTCACACACTCATCTACACGCGCGCACCGCGCACTTGCTCCACCCCCTGTTGTGTTTTGACCTCAAGCAGAAGTTTCTCTTGCAGCCATAGCTGCCATGCTCCCCACGGGCCAGACCTTCCACTCGGCTCCTAAGTCTCTTCCACGCGGTGGCGGCTGGTCAGACCCTGAGATCCTGAGAGAAGGGGGAGGTGGGGCGGGTGTCCAGGGTCGGGGAGCATGAGGGCTGGGTTTGGCAGCGTCCAGGATCTGGGTGTGGCTTCCCGGGGATGTGCTGGGTCACTGGCCTGGCCCAGGGTGCCCGGGGCTGTCTGAGGTGGGGATATGTTGGGGGGCGGAGAAGCCCCCCAGAGCGGCCCTCCTGCGCTCGGCGGCTGAGCCAGCTGGGCCCCGGGCGCCGTGACAGCGTGCAGAACACTGTGGCTGCGGGGACATTTGTCAGCGCTGAGGCTCCTAGACCAGCAGTCGCCGTATTGAAGTCATATTCGTCCCCCGAGCTGGAGGAACAGAGGGAGATTGTAAATGTTAAGAGAAAAGGAGAGAAAAACCTTCTCTCAAAGGGTAGAATCAGCCTGGACATGAGTAGGTGCCGCTGAGGAATATGAAGACCGGCTCTGCGATAGAGCCGCTCTCGGCCACGCTAGGCGGCGGCGTGCGCGGTCCCCCAGCGTCCGGTGCTGACCCCACCGGCCGGGGACCCCAGGCGAGGACACACGGCCCACAGCCCGAGTCATTTTCAGAATGATCTTAACACGTGACTTTTCCTCCGGAAAATCACCTTGTTCTTTCCCACCGGATGGCCCTCTCCCCCGCAGGAGAAGCAGCACAGCCCCGCCCGGCACCACCCAAGCGGCTCTCCACGGCTTCCGGGTCCCCTCCTCCCCCACAGACGGAAGGTGCTCCCGGCATCTCCAGGCGCTAATGGTGCCTGTGCGGCCTCTGGCTCCGAGAGGCCGCCCGGTGGACGACAGGGCCTCAGAGGCCGCGTGCAGGCCAGCGGCTACGCTGCCGTGAACCCACAGGCCGCACCTGAGCGTTTCAGATCTCCGTCTTCCATCGCTGCGAGCTGTCTCTTCACTGTCTCCTCCCAGAATGCCCCTCCCCGGGCTTATTGGGAGCCAGTCCCCAAGGCTCCACCCCGTGACCACAGGCGCCCCTCCTCCCGGCAGTGAGCGCACCGGTAGGCTCCTCTGATCGCTCGGCAGGTGCCCTCCGTCCCCTCTGATGCCCAGCAGTGTGGGGCCACGAACCTGGGCCTCGTCTCCCCGAGCAGCCGCCCTCCTCCCTCCGGGTCCCTGCACACATATTCCCCAAAACAGCCCCTCCTCAAGGCCCCCGCCCCCAGGCCAGGCCAACATCCCTCCCCCTGACCCTCCCACCACCGCCACCTCAGCGACAGCAGCACCTCCCCTCACCTTTCCAACTGGGGCCCTTTCAGCATAATTTTTCCCCACGAGTCCCCTGCGATACTCATACACATTTAGTATCTGCTGATTGAGAAAATGCATGATGATAAAACTCCTAGGAATGCGATAATGCTTTTAAATGCCTCTGTGTCTCGGTAATCACCAAAGCGCTCGCACACACTTGAGAAATGATGGTGCTCCGTGCCGTGGAGTCTGCAGAGGATGCGGTGCTGCTGCGGCTCTGGGCAAGGTCTCCACAGGCCCGCGGGCGCCCTCGCCCGGGCACTGATAGCCCACCTGCCCGCTGCCCCGGCTGCGGCGCCCACACGCCCAGCGGTCAGGCTCCTGGAAGGCTCCCGTGTCTGATGTCGGCTGCCGAGGCACACCGCGTGGAGGGGCCTCGGACAGGACGCCGGCCTGAGCGCCTGCTTGGGTCCCAGGACCCAGAGATGCGCGAGGGGCAGGCCAGGCAGGAGCCTGAGGAAGTCACGCAGTGCTCAGGAGCTCAGGACGCTGGGAAAGCCTCACTCCGCCAGCGGGAAGGGCCCGCTTGAGAAACAGGCCGGGACTGGAAAGCCAGGGTGCACAGGCGATGCTCAGCGGGAGCGGAGAGTGTAGAGCTGTCTTTGTGCCATGAAACATCCGCGTGTCTGACCAAGTGAGGCCGCTTCCAGCTAAGGGCCTGTCCTGGGCATCTGGCGGTGGCCGGCGACAGGAGAGCAGTGCTGCCTAGCAGCCACCCCCAGCCTCCGTGGCCTGATGTGACAGCGTCTGCTTCTCTGTCGTGCTGCGTATGCAACACCTGCCTCCCCACGTCCACGGCCAGGGAACTGCTCCCAACGCTCCCGGTGAGAGTGACCGGTTTAGGGAAGAGGTCAGCAGGAGCCAGTCATGTAGCCACACTAACCTTCAGAGAGAGAGGAAGGGCAATCACACATGTTCCCCGCGGAACGCCGGGTCAGCGGTGAGCAGCCCGACAGTGACCGCGGTCAGCGACTTGTCTCCGGAGCTGACAGGCCGATGCGAACAGCCCACAACCACATCAGTCCAAGTCTAAACCCTGACCAGTGTGCTCTGTGGCTCCTCCTGCCCTCTTCCCTAAAATGCGAGTGGCAAGTTTGAAGCAGATACACTTTCTGTAGCCCTGGCCAGTGTGGCTCAGTGGTTGGAGCATTGGCTTGCACACCTATGGCTTTTGGGTTCGATTCCTGGCCAAGGGCATGTCCCTGGATTACAGGTTCGATCCCCGGCCCCAGTCAGGATGCATGTGGAGGGGAACTGATCGATGTGTCTCTCACATCAATGTTTCTCTCTCTCCCCTCTCTCTCCCCTCTCTCTCTCTCTCTCAAAACCAATAGAAAAAAATATCCTCAGGTGAGGATTTAAACAAAAACCTGTAATGTTCAATGACCTCAAGTTCAGCGCGTGGGTCAGGGTTAGGTGCAGGCAGGCCCTCAGGAAAGGAAGCGCCAGCCGACACTCACCAGCTCAGCATGATGGGTGCACCCCTGCTGTTGTCACTTGTCCCCACTCTGGCAGCCAAGCACAGCCGCAAGCCATGCAGCCCTCGACCTCCTTTCAGACCAGGGCAGGCCTTGCGACCCAGCGAGGGCTGGCTGTCACTCAGGCCCAGGCCCTTCCACGCCAGCTCAAGGGCGGCCAGAGAAATGGGCCCTGACCCTCCTGGAGTGAGGCCCGGTATGTCCTTCAGGACGACCCAGTGACAGGGCAGGAGGACACCGACCAGAGCCACCCGTCCACTCCTCCGGGGAGCGGGGGCTTTAAGCTGAGCTCTCCAGCTGCGGGCATCTCGCCTCCTCCCTCTCTTCCTCCTTTATCCTAACGCCCTCTTGTCCCTCCCCAAGGAACTCTAGGAAGGATGCTGGGCAGTGGCCTGGGCTGGGGGAGGAGGCGTGGGGTGTTCGGTCCGCGTCAGAGGGCCGTAGTGAGTTCTGCGTCAGAAACGGAGCAATGGTTGTCAGGAACGGAGCAATGCCCTCCCAGCACCAGGCTGAGTCAGCTGAGAGTCACGCACTCAGTGACAAGCGCGTGGTGGGGACGCGGGGGACGAGGCCTCCATGGAGCGTCATGACCAGGCTGCGGCGGTGGGAGGGAACGCAGTGCGTCCAGGGCCTCGGCCAGCTGGCGGGACCCCGGGACAGACCTGGGCTCCTGCTCCTTGCCCGGTGCTATCAGGACTCAGACCCTGGCCCAGAGGCTGAGCCCAGGCCAAGGCCGCGCCAATGACAAGTGCCTGTGCTGCAGAAGGAAGGCCCGGCCGAGAGAAGTCTGCGGGTGAATTAGTTCCTGGGACTCCAAGGAGGAATGAGAGTGGAGGCCTTCCCTGGTTTTGTCCCAGAGCAGAGGCTGCACCCCAGACAGATGGGAAACCTCAGCTTCTTGGGAATCCAAGGTCAGCTTCATGCCACGGGGAGGCCACGGGGAGGCCACAGACACCTCCCTGGGCAGCAGAGCCCACCTGCCAGCCCAGCAGGTGCTCCGTGCTGCTCCCACGCCCTCTGCCCTTCCGCCACCCCTGCTTACCAACCTGTAAGCTGAAGCCCACAGCTCGGAGTCTGAGGAGACGTCACCTAGATACACGCTAAGAGCACCCTTGAGAGAAAGAGCCTCAGTTTCCCCCGCTGTCCAGTCCAGCTTTTTGAAAAGTACAGGGTGACTGCCCAGCAGACAACCATTGCTCCGTTCCTGACTCTCAAAGTAGATACACAGTAGCCTCAGCCGCCCTGCGGCATGAGGGGAAGAAGGCTCTGGGCTAATGTTCAAATCCCCGCTTCCCCACACTAGCTGGTGCACACGGGCAAGTCACTTAACCTCTCTGTGCCTCGTTTTCCTCGTCTGTGAAATGGGCTGATGACACAGCTTCCCGAGTGGTTGTGAAGCTTTAACGGCTCATCTACGTAAAGCACCTGCAACACTGCCCGGCCCACACAGGGGCTGCATTACCACCAGCATCACATCCTTCCCACGCTGCACTGTGAGCTGCTGTCCTGGGCTTAGAGCCCCTCAGGCCTACCCAGCGCGGGAGGGGGACGTGGGGGGCTGCTGGGGCGCCGCCGGGGCGTGTCAGCGAGCTGGGCTGCTCAGCTGGGCAGCCTGGTTAGTGCGGGGCCCGGCCCAGGAGACAGTGTGAGGGACGGGGCCCAGCTTCCTTCCAGGAGTGGCTCTAAGTGAACCTTACAACCTGCTGTCCCTCTGGTGACAGAGAGTCTCTGCCTCCTCTCCCCAGGGACAGGACAGGAGAGCTGGCGAAGGCTGCCCCGCAGGCCAACCTGGCCAGAGGGGTGTCGGGCCACCTCGGTTTTTCTCTTCCTCCGTCTGACCTCCGCCAAAGTCGCAAGCAGGACTGGGTTTGCCAAGCAACTGTGACATCAACTCAGACTTGGTTGAGTTGATTTCTTTTCTTTTTTTCAAATATATTTTTATTGATTTTAAAGAAAGAGGAAGAGAGAAGGAGAGAGAGAAACATCAATGAGAGAGAGAGCGAGAAACATGGATTGGCTGCCTCCTGCAGGCCCCCTCCTGGGGAATCGAGCCTACAACCCGGGCATGTGCCCCGACTGGGGATCAAACAGGTGACCGCTCGGGGCCTGGGCCGATCTCCGATTTCCCCCTGTATCTCGATGCCTCTCGCCAACTTCTTTTCTCAGGTCCCAGAACAGGCTCCCAGGTGGGCTCACCTCTGCAGTCTGAGAGCAGAGCTGGGAAAGGCTTGGGCTGTGGTCTCAGGCACAGCCCCCACCCCCCTCCCAGCCACCAGGCCTGGCCTCCTCACCCCAAGGCCTCCCCAGCAGCCCCGCCTGCCCAGCCATGCTCCAACCATGCAGGCAGCTCTGAAGCCTCACTCTGCACCCGGGAAGCAAATGCACAAACCAGGCAGAACACGCCTGCCGCTTCCTGCGGGCGGGCACTGTGCCTCAGAGCAGTAGCCGATGGGGGGAGGCCCCTGAGGAAGGATGAGTGGACTGGGGTTTTCAGGGCCTCTGGGGCTCTCTGGGCCAGGGTCCCGCACACAGTGATGTGCTAAGAGCCAGCCGGCCTCGCCCCGTCTGGACTGAAGGTCATTTGGAGGGTCCATCGTGCCCAGCGCTGCCCAGCCTGGTCACATCCTCAGCCGGGAGCCCAGCAGAGGGGAGTATTAATAACTCGGCCATGACAGGCACCGCTGTGAGAAGTCCTCGCAGATGCGAGGAGTGTAAGCCTCTGGGAAGTGCCTCCTTGGCCCCCTCCTGAGACAAGGTCAGGACGCCTGTAGGAGCTGCATCTGCAGCCAAGTCCCAGCATCTGCCTGAGGCCAGCAAGCCCACCCTTCGGGAGGAAAGGTGGCGGAGGACCAGGCCCAGAGACAGGGAGTCTGCTTTACTTCCCCTCTGCTCCTGGACCCTGCTGGACCCCAGGCCAGGCGGCTGGGGCCTCGCTTTCATCATTTGCAAAGTGGTGGTGAAAAAGCCTGCCTTCCTCCAGGCAATAAAGCCAGAAATACTCACAATTAGATTAATCACCTTTACTGAGCACTTAGCTCTGGGCCCTGGGCTCACCTGTTACCTCAATTCTGTCCCCAACTCCATGAGGCAGGCACCATGATGATCCCATTCCACAGTTGGGAAGACTGAGGCCAAGAGAGGTTTAAGAGGCCCAAGGTCACAGCAGTTGTGTTGTGGAGCCATGGAAACCCATGGTGCACGGCTATACCTGCAGAGATGAAGCCTTGCAGCGCCCCAGGCCCCAGGGATGCTGAGTCCCCGACAGCAGGGACCTGCTCTCTTCCTGGGCCTGGGGTCATGTTCCCCCAGGGAGGGGGCAGCATGACGGAGAAGTTAAAACAGTCTCTGCACTCTGGAAGCCTACAGTCGTGGGAACTTTGATTTTTTTGAATATTTAATGTTTGAATATTTAAATGCAATATTTAAATGCAATATTTAATGTTTGAATATTTAAATGCAAAAGATACAAAAGTGTATTTACTAATAGAGAAGTCTCCCTCTCAGCCTGCTCCCCGGGGGCAACCACTGTTACTAGTTTCTTGTAACCAATTATTCCAGGAGTAATCGATGCCCTTTTACAGTCTTGTTCACTCCCGGTGGCTGGGGGTGGGGGGGCTCTGTACCCTCCCGGTGGGTGGTGGCTGGGGGGCTCTGTGTCCCTCCCCGGGGCTGGGGAGCTCTGTGTCCCTCCTGGGGGCTGGGGGCTCTGTGTCCCTCCCAGTAGGTGGGGGCTGGGGGTCGGGGGCTCTGTGTCCCTCCCAGTGGGTGGGGGCTGGAGGCTGGGGGCTCTGTGTCACTCACATCACTTCCTCCCTCCTCTGCTTTCCAGGGGCCCGCCGAGCCCACAGCTGGGAAGAACGCTGTGCTATGACAGCTGCCAAGGCCCAGGAGCAAGGTGAGGACCTCTGACCGCCCGGCCTTCTGTCCTGGAGCTTCGACTGCTACCTCAGGACATGGTTGTGCAGGACAGTGCGGACCCCGGGGACGCCGGGCTGGTGCTCCTGGAGCCCTTCCTGCACCAGGTGGGGGGGCACCTGAGTGTGATGCAGTACGACCAGGACACCGTGTGCAAGCCCCTCGTCTCCCGGGAGCAGAGGTTCTACGAGTCCCTGCCCCTGGCCATGAAGCGGTTCACCCCGCAGTACAGAGGTGAGCGACCGCGCAGGCGCGCTGGGGCCGCACTGGGCCAGGCCGGCCTGGTGTGTGTGGCGGTTGCCATGGAGACATGCCCGTCTCCCGCAGCCGGTCGGCTGCCCTAGTTTCTCTGAACTCTTCACGTCCGGGGCTGGAGCATAATAGGACTTGGAGTCCTTCCAAATTAGCTCAAGCACCGGCTTCGAGGAATTAGAAACGAGTGAAGTGGGCGCGTGGCTGGGCTCGGGAGCACGTGGCTGGGACACAGGCCCGCGGGGACCTGCCCTGGGCCTAGGACAGGACATGGCGGAGCGGGGACACCTCGGGTTTAGGAAGCCTCGTCCAGGGCAATGCAGGGGCGTGGGCTGCCTTCCAGCAGGGCCTGGGGAGTCGGCGGGTGGGGGGCTGCCCACTTCGGGCCCAGGCAGGACCTCCCGACAGAGCCGCGGCTGTGGTCCACGCCCAGCCTTCTGTACATGAGGTTCCTGGGCCCAGGCATGCCTGCCAGCCCCAGGCCCGAGGGCTCAGCTGTGACGGCGATCGCTGCCCTCCTTGTCCAGGTGTCGTAGTGCATTGCAGTGATCGAGAGCCTGGAGCGGGCCTGTCTACATCGGCGCCCCAGTGCGGCTGATCTCAGACTGCACCCGATCACTATGGGGCAGAGAGAGAGAGAGAGAGAGAGAGAGAGAGAGAGAGAGAGAACGAACTTGCAGGTTCCCGGGGCCCACCCCGGAGCTGGGAATCGGAATCCCGGGATTAGGGCCCAGGGAACTGTACTCAGCATGCTCCCATTTGGGACCCATGGGTTGGGGGCCGAGGCCTGAGCCCTGGGCACTGCTTCAGTCCGGCCTGCCGGGCCCTCCTGAGCGCCTGAGACCAGACAAATGCATCAGACACTAGACGGGCACACAGCTGGATGCAGCCTGGGCGGGCCTCCCCTGGGGCCTTCTGGGACTCTGTGGTCACCGCCCATCTTGTCAGAGCACCACTGGAATGAATGTCTGTCCTTTCGAGTCTGAACTCAACCCAGAAGGGGTGGCAGGGCCTTGCATGGGTGGCCTCCTGCCAGCGGCATTTCACGCTTCAACACAGCTCTGGAGCACAGGCCCCGGCTAAGCAGAGAGTAAGCGAGGCTGCCGCCCCTTCCCGTCCCCATGTGCCCGTTCCTCCAGGTGGGACTGCACCACCCTCGGGACCCTCGGGCACTGGTCTATTGTGCACCCCCACCCCTGCCCTGACTGCCCCCTCGGGCAGGGCCCATCCCAGATCCAGCCGCCTTGGGGCTCTGCTAGGTGATAGATTAATCTGACCGAGGCTCAGAGCTACACACATCACCAGCCACGGGTCGCTTCTGTCCCCGCCTTGGGCTTCCCTCAGGAGATGGTGTTCCCAAACATCTGCTTCAGGGAACCGCAGACACCCCCCAGGTGAGGCCACGCAGCCCTGCGGAGGGGGGGGGGAGGGGAAGGCAGAGCCCCGGTCTAGGCGACACCAGATCTGAGGTTCCAATGACGCAGACACGCTGACCCCCTCACGAGCACACCTCGGGGCCCACTAAGGAAACACACGTCTACAGACACTGGCGTAGGCCCCGCGGGGACCCTCACCCTCAGGGCAGGGAGCTGAGGTGGGGAGAGGGAAAGGGACCCTCAAGGCTCTCAGCTGGGCAGGCGTCATCTCACACGGTTAGAGTCCCACCAGCTCGGCCTTGGTGGCCCCTCGGTGCCCAACACAACTCCCTGTGCGTAGTTGGCAGGTCCAGACCAATCCTCACAGCAGCCCTCTGCGGTGGGACTAGTAGCCCCATTTCACGGTGGGGAACCTGAGGCAGAGAGGTCACCTGACTTGCCTCGGGCACACAGCCAGTTGGGGGCAGAGCCAGGATCCAAAGCCTCAAGGTCTGACTCCCAAGTGTGGCTCTGGCTCCTCCAGCTACTCTTCCTGCAGAGATGGACTCCCCAGATGCCAGTGCCCAGGCCGTCCAGCCCAGCGAGGAAGGGACGGGACGTGCCCAGGGCCACTGAGCTAGCGACCTGCGGTGCCACTCCAGTGCCCACAGGCTGCCACGGGGTCTCCCTTTTTCTCCCCAATCGGAGGAGCCCCGGCATGAAGGGCTGTTTCCGAAGTGGCCGCTGCACCACGGGGCACGGCCCTCCCTGTCACCGCCCGCACTGTGTTGGCCACAGGGCTGCTGGGCAGGGTCCTCGCTCCCAAGTCCAGCCTCCCCGAGCCAGGCGCTCTCCCTGGGCTTTTGCTGGCTCCCGGGTGTGACAGCGTCCTGGGCTGCCTCCCTGTGCCTCCCAGCCTGCCTGCCGGCTCCGGGTGAGTGAGGACGCGCTCCCAGGTCTGGCTGGCTAGTGGGTGAGCCTGGTTCATGTTACAGACAACGAGAGGCAGATAAAGGCTCTCATGAGCTTAAAAATAAATACGGGACAGGATATTCAAGGCTGAGGCAGCTGCTCAGCTAAACCTAAGCTGCTGAGACAGTGGCATGGCGATCATGGCAGTGGGCACTCGTCTGCCCAGCTGGCACGGCAGCAGGTCGTGCTGCTCGGGGAGGCTGGTGAGCAGGCAGCCGGGACTCTCCAGGCCGGGGCAGCGTTCTGGGAGCCCATGGGCCTCTGAGGCCTCGTCCCCATGGACACACAGGGCAAGCGGGAGGCCAGGCCAGGGCCCACATGGCTGTTGACGAAAAGAACGATCCAAGTCTCCAGCAGCCTGGATTCCACCGACACCCGGCTCCCGTCAAGGAGGCAGCTCGAGACTGTTCGCAGGGCCGGTCTGCGCTGGGCCCCAGGCCTCGGGAGGAAGGGCACCTCCCAGGAAAGCCTCAGCCCCCTGGGACAGCTGTCCCCCTCCACAGCCAGGTCGGGTGCGGCTCCTCAGGGCGCCAGGCCTCTCTCGAGCCCCGTGACCACAGTCAGCCTGCGCAGCTGGTAACAGATGGCGGCCCCTGAGGCTACGCAGGGTGTGGCAGTCACTGCGGGGACCATGGGGTAGCAGGGCCCGGGGTGAGCGAGGAGAGCAGAGTATTTTAGGAGCTGGAGGAAACGAGCGTCAGAAAGAGGGCACCGGGAATCTGAGGTGACAGGACCCCTGGGATCGCGCTGGCTGGGCAGACGGCTCCGGAGAACAGCTGCTGAGTTAGGGAGAGGGCCGAGTGTCCACTCCACCAGCCTCGGAGGGCCGGGTGGGATGCAGGCAGGAGCTCAGCCTCCTTCAGAGCGGGTTCCACAGACATTACCACGAACGCTGACAAGGTGACCCTGTGGCTGGGCAGGAAAGAAATATCCGGAAGCCCAGGCAGCCCAGCCTCAGTCAGGGACCAGCAGAGAGTGAGAGGCCCCTGCAAAGGAGTTGACGTGAAGAGCATGTTTTAAAGAAACCATTAGCACGAGAACTCAGGAACCACAGGGACGCTGGAAAGCTGTCACCCCCAGGCCCACGGACCGAGTGCGGGGCCGGCAGCACTGAGACCTGGCTCTCCCAATACCACGCGTGGCGGTCTCCTGCGTGGAGGGCCGCTCCCTCTTCGCCAGCACCCGCTGGCCGCCAGCCCCAGGCACGAGGCCGGAGTCTGCCATGAGAGTGAGAAACCCAAAGGGGCCGCGAGCCGTGACCCTCGGGCCGTGCTGATCACCCGTGGCCGCCGGCGGAGGAGCCCAGTCAGCACGCACTCGCTGGGTTTCCTCGCCCGCCACCCCCAGGGAGGAGGGGGAGGCCCAGCCTTGGCTACACCGCCAGGGGCCAGAGGCCCTGTAAGCTGGGGCATCTCTCAGGCCCAGAGCACCACACTCCTCCCACAGTCTTCCTGGGCCGGGTGTCTAACCAGAGGAACGCTGTCCAGGCCAGAGAAGGGGAGGGGGATGAGTACGAGCCCCGCAGGCTGTCACCAACGAGGGAGAGAAAGGACGACGGAGGAGGCAAAGACCGGGCAGGAAGGAATGGCCACTCCCCTCCCTGCCATCTGACGGGGGCCCCTCTTGGCAGACCAGCTCTGACGCCCCAAGGTCGGGCCCAGCTGGGCAGCTGTGGTGTGACTGGGAAGGGGTGGCTGTGCATAGGGGGCCTGTGCCAAGGTGAGCCCGCGGCTATGTCCGAGGGCTCCGGCTCTGGGCTCATCCTGGAGCAGGTCGGCTTCAGGCTAAACCAGGCCGGTGCCCAGGCTCTTCCCTGAGAAAGGAGCCGGGGAAGGGAAGGTTGACCACCGCCATGAAACTGCTCAGCAGGATGCCGCCCGGCCCGTGCAATTCCCTCTGGTTTCCCCACCCCTCCCGTGTGCTCTGCAGGCACCATCACGGTTCAGCTACAGAAAGACAGCCTGGGCCACCTCAGCCTGGTCGCCACCCCCCCTGCGGGAGGACCAGGAGTCCTTCCAGGTCTCCGCGGGGCCGGCGGTGGCGATATGGCAGAAGCTCCAGCAGACCACCCGCGGCGGCGGCGCGGGGCCCCTCGCCCAGTGGCAGCACGCCCGGCTGGCACACGCGCTCCCGAAGAGGTGAGGCCACTTGGCGGTGACAGAGCTGGGAGCTCGTCCCCAGCGGGGACCAGCACTGCCCCCCCCCCCCACCTCCGTGCCAAGGCCCAGGGCGCCCGCGAGGCCGGGCAGAGAATGAGAGCGCCAGGGAGACTGTCTAGAACTGTGACAGGAAGGGGCACCTCTTCTCCACGCCTCTCGAGGGAGGGCTGGGGCGCTCACCGGGGAGCCCCAGGCAGAGCCGCATTCGGCAACTGTTTGTTTCATTAAATTCCTGTTTCACTGAGACCATGAAGCGTCTCTGGGCAGCTGTGCAGAGCAGAAACCCCGGAAGACCGACGTGGAGGAAGGGCGGCCAGTCTCAGAAACCACCTTTCCTTAGCTCCTTAGCAGATGAGAGGCCGCGGAGTGCAGGCGCCTGGGCACCGAGGGCCCTGGGGAGTCGCCAAACCCTGGAAACGCGGCTGACCTTTTCCAGATGAGAAGGATCCCTGGGGGTTTAACGTTTGTGGGAAAACAGAAGAGCTCATTCCGGGAAAGCGCCCTTCCCCGAGGAGCACAGCAGAGCGAATTAAGCTACGACTCAGCATCAGGAAGCCAGGCGCAGAGGGCAGGAGAGGGGCCCAGGACCCACATCCCCCTCCCCCCCCCCCCCCCCCCGTGGCACTTCCCAGGCTCAAGGGGACAGCCTAAGCCCACCCCTGCTCCTGCGGCTGCTGCCCCGCAGTGCCCGCCTCCGTGAGGCCATCAGAGGCGGACACGTGCCTTTGTGCCCGCTCCGAGGGGAGGCTGCAGTTGGCCAGCCCCGGTGCCGGGCGGTTGGACAGAAGGGCGTCCGAGGCCCTGCCGTGTCCTGGAGAGGAATCAGGGGTCAGCGGGGTTGGAGTCCAGCCCAGGAGGGCCCCGCAGTCACAGGGGAGGGCCCCTCTCCATCCTCGGGCCTGGCCCTGACTGTCCTGTGCTCCCTCCACTGCAGCCCGGCCACTGCCCTCCTGAGGTCCGAGTTCCACCTCAGCACCCACGTCGCCTTCCTGGTGGAAGATGCTAACGGGAACCAGGCCACGAGGGGGAGCTTGAACCCGTGGGGTCTGCACTGCCACCAGGCCCACCTGACCCGCCTCTGCACCGAGTACCCACAGAACAAGCAGCATCATATCCTTGCCAGCCCCCCTGCCACGGGGTTCCCAGGGCAGGAAGGTGCACCTATGAAAGAGGGGGGGGAGGCAGGAGCCCTCAAACCTGGGACCTAGAAAAAAAACAGTTCTTTCCAAAAACAAATCAGAAATGTTGTGAGAGCCAGACTGGGAGTTCAGCAGAGCCTAGTGCCCTGGTGGCCACGGCTGTGTCTGCCCCAGCGCTGGGGGCTCTGTGGGCAGGTGGGAACGGCGACTGCCCCGCTGGGTGGGGATGGCGGGGCCTCAGAGGGCTGGGTGGGTCCCCTGCACCGCACCCTCCTCCTACCCCGAATTCTCCCCACTGATGGGGAGGGGGGGAGGCTCCCCCTGAGGGAAGGCCACGGTGGGCCTTAGGGGAGGCATCCCCCCACCTCAGGCTGCCCTGTCCTCAGTGAGCAAACTTGGGCCCGAAGCGCCCTGTCCCCCTGGCTCCTCCCTGCGCTCGGGCGCTGGTGTCACCCGATTCGCTAAGACACACCTGCAGCCCTAACCCCTGAGAATCTCGGCAGGATAATGCCTCCACTAAGTTAATATTCCTGCAACTCCTCTCCCCACAGGGACGGCCCATTCGGTGACTAGGGGTTTTAGCCTATGATTTTCTGCCATAAACTAAGTTGGGCAAGGCCTGCCCGGGTTTAGGGCCTGCATTTAAACTCCAACCTCAGAGCGAAAAGGGAGAAGCGCGCCTGCTCACTAGCTCCCTAGAGTGGGCTTGTGAACGCAGACCGAGCTGCGAAGCGACCTGCGACCTGCGTCTCTCCCTAGTGTGCCTGGCCGCCCGGAGAGAAAGCCCCTCCCCAGGCGCCGCCTGCCTCCGTGGGCGGCCTTGGCCTTGGGACCTTCCTTAACCAGCGTGACCACGGTTCCTGCTGCTGGAAAACGTCGTGTCCCAGTACAAGCACCCCTGCGTGCTGGACCTGAAGATGGGGACCCGTCAGCACGGGGACGACGCGTCCGCCGAGAAGAAGGCGCGCCACATGACCAAGTGCGCGCAGAGCACCTCGGCCTGCCTGGGCGTGCGCATCTGCGGCATGCAGGTGGGTGGCCCCGGCATTCCAGGGGGGCGCGATGCCGCCCACCCAGGCACCGGGCTTTGGGGAGCATCAGAGGCGCCCCGCTTCCCCCGGGAAACACATCCTGTCTGATGCGCTGTGTCTTTTAAAGAGCGCCTCTCAGGACAGTGGTGCCAACAGTCTTGGGCAGCTGAGGCCACAGTGGCCACGCGGTCCTGCCCGAGTGGAGACCAGAGCTTTGAGGACCGTGTGTGCGCAGCGGCTGGGAAGGCGGGAGGAAGAGTTCTCTGTCGATTCTGCGTTCTCTGAACGATAAAGCTGAACTCCTCCTTCCCGGATACTTCCCGTGAGGCAGTCTGTCTCCAAGTTGTATTTTTGTTTTTTTAAATATATTTTTATTGATTTCAGAGAGGAAGGGAGAGGGAGAGAGAGAGAGAAACATCAATGATGAGAGAGAATCATCGATCAGCTGCCTCCTGCACGCCCCCCAGTGGGGATGTGCCCGCAACCAAGGTACATACCCTTGGCCGGAATCGAAACTGGGACCCTTCAGTCTGCAGGCCGACGCTCTATCCACTGAGCCAAACCGGTTAGGGCTCTCTGAGTTTTTTTTGGACGTTCTCTCTTCTTACACCACTTTTTCTGCTTCTTGCTACTTGTTCTGGTTAACAAAATGGGAAGGTTACAACCTAAGCCCGGGCGAAGGAATGGTTACTTTTTATTGCCCCAGACCCCGCACCTTATTTGTGCTGCTCCGGTGTGGCTCATGCAGAGGCCGCGGACAGGAGGAAATGAACGTTCTCCATCGGTTTGGTCTCACAGTCTATCCACTCAAAGCACAAGCAGACACGAGGTGGCGGGAACGTCACAGGGCTCCTTAATTGAAACCACTGCCCATGAAGCGGAAGCCGAGTCTGTAAATTGGTTGCACAGCAGGCTCGGAACACAGTCCTCAGGAGCAGTAGTGTGCCGAGCTGGGGTGTAAACGGAATCTCTCTGGACCCTCTGAGACGGATTGGACGTGTCTGGAAGGTGGTGCCTGGCATGTATGGCTGATGGCTGATTTAGCAGCCGGTCCCCAACCCTCCAAAGGCAACACCAAGTCTATCCTGTCTTCCTGACACTTTTCAACACTGGTTTTCTGTAAACGTATCATGTAATCTGAAAGCAGGAAAGGCTGAGACACCGTGTTGGCCAGGTACGCGCAGCCCTTCCCAGGTGTGCCAAGCAGCCAAGCCATCCTCTGGCCAGGCCCGCTCTGGCTGCCTGTGCCGTCTGAATGACGTGGGGCCGCTGCCACTGTCCCCCATCAGTGCCTCTTCCCTGCTCCCATCTGGTGGCCCAGACATGACAGGGGACAGGAGAAGCTGGTGCCAGGGTGCGGAGTCACAGCCCCACAGAGCTGCTGGGCCCCCCCTCTGATACCCAGGCTCCCCTCAGCTGCACGGACGCCCCCAAACTCCATCTACCCCTGTTCTGGCCCGTCTTTTATCTTCAAAATATTCACCCCACTCTACCCGAGAGCCATTATTGTTTCCTTAGGATCCCAGAGAAAGGACTTCATAAACTTCGTGGGGGAAATGCAATCTAGTTGGCTTTCCAAGGCCATTGGCTGTGACTTCAGATTCCCACGAAAGCTTCCTCGCTTGGGTTTGCTAATGTCTGAGGAGGGCCCAAAGCCAGGGTTTAAGTCATGGTTTGGGGTTGACACTGGAAATTTGCACGAAAGGAGATCCAGCCCTTTTCCTCGTGGGTGGGGGTCGCCTCTTAGGGTGAAGGGTCTCTGGCCCTGGGTCCCGTTAGAGCTTGTGCGGGAAGCAGCGCAGATGTAAAGCTGAAGGGCGCAGAGGAAGCTGCTGCTCTGTGCGTCTCAGCATCCTGCCCTGCCCCCCGGGACTGTTTATGTCATGTCAGCTTGTGACGCTGAGCTGGGCAGGTGCAAGGTTTTGTTTGTAATTTTCGCATTTTCTCTTTCTTTTTCTTGACATAAGGTTTATCAAACTGATAAGAAGCACTTTCTCTGCAAAGACAAGTACTATGGAAGGAAACTCTCAGTCGACGGGTTCAGACAAGCCCTCTATCAGTTCCTGCACGACGGGACCCGCCTCCGGACAGAGCTGCTGGGGCCCATCCAGTGCCAGCTGCAGGCCCTCCTCTCGGTCATCAGGAGCCAGAGTTCCTACCGCTTCTACTCCAGCTCCCTCCTGGTCATCTACGACGGGCAGGAGCCGCCGGAAAGAGCCCCGGGCAGCCCGCACGCGCAGGAGGCTCCGCAGCCCACGCCCGGCAGCTGCCCCGGAGGCCTCCCCAAAGTTGACATCCGGATGATCGACTTCGCTCACACGACATACAAAGGCTCCTGGAATGAGCGCAGCACCTATGACGGACCAGACCCGGGCTACATTTTCGGCCTGGAAAACCTCATCCAGATCCTGCGGGACATCCAGGAGGGACAGTGAGACGTGGTGGCCCCCCCGTTCTGGAGCACAGTATCCAGAGAGACCTATTGGTAGCAAGGATAGTCTAGACCAGTGATGGCGAACCTATGACACACGTGTCAGAGGTGACACGCAAACTCATTTTTTTGGTTGATTTTTCTTTGTTAAATGGCATTTAAATATATAAAATAAATATCAAAAATATAAGTCTTTGTTTTACTATGGTTGCAAATATCAACAATTTCTATATGTGACACGGCACCAGAGTTAAGTTAGGGTTTTTCAAAATGCTGACACGCCGAGCTCAAAGGTTCGCCATCACTGGTCTAGACACGCCTTAGATGTCTCTGTAATAACATAGCTACATTCAGGAGCCATCACTCCCACGGCAGGCTGAGTGAAGAGCCGCTGAAGAAGGCAGCTCGGAGATAACTCACACGCCTGGCGTCTGTGCTAACGCTGGTCACCCAGACTGGATGGTCCGGGTGAGATGGCGCATGAGGTAGAGGCGGCATCACAGTGAGACTCTGCAGTGTCTGCACGGAACATGCTTTCTTGTCACGCTGCAGTCCTGGCCGGCTGTGAGGCAAGTCCTCATTGAAGAGGAGGCTCCCGGTCATGGGTCTGCTTCATGGGCGGCCTGTGCCAAGGGCAGGGCGGAGGTGAGGAACGCCTCCTACCTCCCTCAGAGGCACTGCAGGGGGGCAGGATGAGTGGGACAGATCTGCCATCTCACCAGCTGCAAGCCCAGGTTCTGCATGGACAGGACCATCCCACATCCCAGCAGCGCTGGCAAACCAACACCCGGAGCTCCATTTCTGCCTGTGGAGGGAAGGTCTCTTTCCGGACTTCCAAGTACAGTGGGGCCTTGACTTACGAGTGCCCCAACTAACAAGTTTTTCAAGATACAAGCCATCTCTCAGCCGATTTTTTGCTTTGAGTTACGAGCTAAAATTCGGGTTACGAGCCAGCTTCAGATACCCCACTGCTAGTTGGCGCAGCGAACGTCACAGTGAACGCCACAACATCAGCCCAGCATCACGTGTCTCACTTGTTCACTTTTTTATTTGACATACGAGTAATTTGAGTTATGAGCTCCGTCACAGAACAAATTAAACTCGTAAGTCAAGGCCCCACTGTACCTACTGGGAGCAGCCATTCTGCCAGAACCTGACGGTGAAGTGCAGCTGCCAGGGAGGTGGGATGTGCATGCGGAGGAGCCTCAGATGTTAAGCTACTTGCTCAGCTTTCTGTTTATTTATTGGGGCGGGGGGGGGGGGGGGGGGGGTCAGAAGTGAGGAGCCTGGAGGACCGAGGAAACCAGGCGCAATGTTTACAAGACCGGTGGGAGGACGAGTATGAATGCGGAACAAAGAGCAGCCGGCTCTAATTAATTCCTCTTCGGCGGTGTGCAAGCCATTACAATGCCCTGGAGTTGAGCACGGAGATGCGTCACCCAATTAGGGAAATAAATTTGTTAATAAAATTGCTGAGGTCATCAGTGATTATTTGGTGTGCCTTATTACCCTTCCTGTTTATTTATTCTGATCATCACACTGTACGCTGGCTCCAATTTATGGTGACTAGAGTATTCAGCAAGAACAGTTCACCGATTTCCAGCAATCCCTCGGGCCCCGGTGGGAAATGGTAATAAAAGATTTGCATGCATCTGCAAGGCTTTCCTGTGAACCTTACACAATGCAAAACTAAATAATTTCTGGATTCTCGTGGCTAATTACCATCAACTTTCCAAAACCCATACTGTTAGAAGGAAAGAGTAGCCTGGCTAACAAAAAACTTTTGTTCAATTTTGTGATACATCATATGAATTTCAAAGCAAGTTAACTTCCCTTCTTATGTTTGGCTGAGGTGATGACACATGAATTTGCATTCTCTGGGCCCGTGGCGGCAGCGCTCAGTCAAAGCCTGCTGGTGGCAAAGGGAGGCAGTGGAAACCAAATATTTGCTAATTTCAAAGGGGAGCCCTAAATCCTGCTTTTTCTGAGCCACTTCGCTACTTGAGAACCTGGTCCCACATCAACCAACTCCAAAGCTTCCTGGCGTAGCTTCCAATCCCTCCATTGGCAGTCTGGGTGTGTGGGACTCGCCTGAGGACGAGGACGCGGTGGGAAGGCTCAGCTGGAATCTAGGTCTTTCCGGGCTGGCCAGCCCGTCACTAGCTGAGCTGCAACCACGCTCCGGAGCTGGCTCCTCATCCTGCCCACACGATGCCCCCTCTCTTGGCTACTCCTTTACCCCACTCTGCCCTTCACGTCTGGCCTTCTTCCTCCTCTGTAACTCACTCGAGGCCCAGCCCGAGTTCCCACCTCCTCCTGAAAAGGCCCTCAACAAAAGTGAAGTTTGTTGCAAGGGACAAAGCTCGCTGCAGGACTCGGGTCACCACGGTCTGGAAATCTGGGTAAGCTTTGCAGACTCAACAACGCAGCTGAAGGAGCCCACCCAAATTCTTGCAAATCTGGCCTGAGGGAGAAGAACAGACAGTTATGGAAAAAAGAGATGGGGGTATGTATGTATTCGACCTGCAACCTGAGTTTACCTAAAGATGACAAAACCCAGATATGCAGCCAGCAGCCAGGGTCCTTGTACGGAACATCAGCTATTCCCTGCTGTCCTGCTCAGCACTGGGGAGGAGCCAGCCCTGGGGAGTTTGTATTCTCATTGAGGAAGCAAGAGTCACACCCATGAACTGACAACAAACTGCACAGACAGTGCCCACGGGACAGGGTGGATCTGTGTGGTGCAGAGGAGCAACCCTGAAGTTTAAAGTTGAAGACGTCTGCTGAGAGCAGAGTTTTCACAGAAACGGTGGGAGGAGGTAAGGCTTCATCTGGACCCTGAAGGTGGATGGGTGGGGAAGGGGCTGGGGGACTGGTGGGTTGGGGAGTGGAGTGAAGGAAAAGTCCGGCATGTTCATGAGTCTGTGGACAGACCAACCCATTCAGAATGGGGTTTTGTGACTGGGAGTAGGAGAAATGAAGAGTAGAAAAATAGAGTGAGCCTAATGGTGGAGGCACTTAAAAATCTGGCCAAGTAGCTCATTCATTTGAGAGTTCTGTGATCTGTCCTTCCTTCCTTTCTTCCATCTATCCATCCAGGAAATATTTTCTGAGTGCCTGGTACATACAGCATAGTGCTAGGGCCTGTGTAGGAAACAAGGAAGTGTGAGGATCAAGATGTTACCCTTACACACCTTAAGACTTAGTAAGAGAATAAAGACCCTCATAGGAAAATACCACGGGTAGTCCGTAGGGTGTGGGGCATCTGCTCAGCTGTGTGGAGCGCTACCAGGAGAGCAGAGGCAGGGAGAGCTCGCAGCCACAGGGGGTGATCATGGAGGTGGTGTTTGAGCTGTGCCTTGAGAGGGAGGCAAGTGTGAAAGGTAAAAGGGCAGGTGTTCCAGGAATGGATTTCCAAGCACGGGAATGGGGACTCCAGCATTCCATTCAGGGATGTGGTCTGTGTTGGCCACGGAGGTTGATGGACAGGGGCACCAAGAGAGAGCAAGGTGGAAATGGAGAAACCCCAGAACATGAGAACAGAAAAGACCTCAGACCCTCCCCCATCTACAGCTCTCCCTCGCCTGGAGCACCTAAGAACCTCCATACCAGGAGGCTCCCGGGCTGGGGAGCTCTCTTCTTGTGTGAACTGAAGAACACACAGGTATTAGGGTAGACTAGCTTTATAACAAACCATCTCCAAATAGCAGTAGCTTAGCATTACAATCCAATGTAGTTGTCAGAGAGCCTCTGAACCACAGTCATCCAGGGACACAGGCTCCTTCCATCCTGTGACACCACCATCCTCACCCACAAGGCCTAAACGTTAGCCAGCATGGAGAAGAACATTCCATGGGCAAGAACCAGTCGTGTGGCCTTTCCCAGATGCCAAGGGGCTGAGATGTAGCTTAACTGTGTGCCTACGAAGAGGAAGTGGGTTTGATGAGAATCCAGCCTCTGTCATGACCTCTTTCTCCAAAACCCGCATGTTGAAGTGATACCGGACTTAAGAAGGGAGAAACAGAGACATAAAGAGCCAGAGGGCACATGGGGGACCGCAGGGGCCTGGCAGCACCAGAGCTGCAGTCCTGATCCAGACCCTTCCCCTCACCATGTCCTCATGGCGAGTGTGCCGAGTCTGGTAGATTTACTAGCATCTCCCCGACCTGCGTCCTTATCCGCCCCACAGGAACTCTCATCCTCAAGACAGGTGATGTGGACAGCAACCTGCTCCTGACCTCCTCACAGCAGTACAAGGCCGCCTGGGAGTCACCCAGCCCCACCTCCGTGCCCTGGAGTCCCCTGTGCGACTGAAGAGGCAGCTAAAGAACAGGATGTTAGTACAGCTTCTCCATCCTGCAATGTTGTCAGGAAGCCCTGGGCCTCCGGGCAGCACCCTGGCAGCCCATCGCTCTTGCCAGCTGCATGGAGCCTTTGAGCCCAGGCTGGAAAGGGCAGGAAGCAGCCTCATAAAACACTCAGCAGCAGCTCTTCAACATGATCTAAACTCTGACATGATTTAAATCTGCATCCTCTGTGGCCAAACACATAAAACACAAGATGAGGGAAAGATCTAAAATGAAGGCCTGGGTGCCAAGAATTAGAAGGAAGGGAGGGAGGGGGAGAGGGGGGGAGGGAGGGAGGGACGGAGGGAGGGAGAAGCAGCTCTGGGCAATGCCAAGCTGAGCGCACTAGGCAGGCTGTCTGCAGCCGCCGCCCGGGCCTTCTCATCACCATTGCTCAGAACGGCTCCCTTCCTACTCAGCTGCCCCGAAAGGGGACAGGAAGTCTGACAGCTTATCCGAGAACAAAACCCAGAAGCCGGCTTCTGTTTGCCCTTGGCCTTGCTCCCGCGGCCTCTAAAAATGAGAAGCTTATAGGAGCAGGGGTGAGGGTGGGAGCAAGTGGGTGAGGAGACCTGGCTTTCTATTCTCATGTTCTCTCCCAATTCTCTTAGTGAGGGGCCACCCTGAGCCAGAGCCTGGGGTTAGAGCGACTGGTGCTGTGAGGCGAAGGGGCCCGAAGGGGTGGCCTCTCTGGGTACATGGACCAGAGAGCAGAGTGAAGGGAGGGAGGCAGATCCAGGGCCAGATGACAAGATGTGTCAACAGGGCCGGGACTCTGGAGATGACAGGGTGCATGTCAGGAGCCCCCGAGGCCATCCAGCACCCCTCAAACCCCTGTGCGTCCTGAAAAGAGCTCTCCTCTACCGAGCCGCAGCCACCTTGAAGGGGTGGCCCGGATGCAGGTCCCGCCCACGTTTTATGGTAACAGCTGGGTGTAGCCGCCAAGCAGCTCCTCCAGGTGAATAAGCTGAAAGAAGAAAATCAGGCAATCGG
Source organism: Myotis yumanensis (assembly GCF_028538775.1). Lineage (NCBI taxonomy): Eukaryota > Metazoa > Chordata > Mammalia > Chiroptera > Vespertilionidae > Myotis > Myotis yumanensis. The sequence goes on from NW_027223757.1 coordinate 93,588,115, forward strand.
GCCTTACAATACAGCTAAGTATTTAGTTCCTTTTAAATGTTTGTATTACTATCACCAGCACCACAAAACAACATTTTTGCTTTCAAGCGATTTACGAGTACATGTGCAATTCGGCATCTCAATTACTGGGGCCATCATAACGGGAAAACTGAAGCCGGATCTCTCCCTCCCTCTCCTCCCCTGATGCTGACGGTGCCTTGTTTCTATAAAAGGGGTCACAGCCCCAGAAAGCCCGGTCCCTCTCCCAGGGACTCTGCAGGTGAGCCCCGGTGGGATTTTCAAGGAGCCAGGCAGGGGCTGCATTCTGTGCTCAGTGGGGAATGAGTGACAGTTGGCACAAGGGTGTTAAAAGGGTCATCAACTCCCTGGGGGCTGGCACTGGCCAAGCCACATCCTAGGCCAGTGCCTATTAATGTGCCCAGAATGGCACTGGGTGACCCACAAGCCAGTGAGCCCAGACTTGGCTCCAACCACCCACAGAGACATGGGGGTATGGGGGCTGGGGACCACATAAAGCAAACCAGAGGGGACCCTCCAGCCCCTCAGGAAACTCCAACTCGCACAGAAACTCATCACGCATGCGGTCCACAACCGTAATGCTTCAAGGAGGCCGAAGAGGGCAACGGCGTGGACTCTGGAGCCGGCCAGCTGGGGCTCAAGCCCAGGATCTGCCATTTGCCAGCTGGCAACCTTGGCAAGTCCGTATCCTCTCTGGGCCTCAGTTTCCATCTCTGTAAAATGGAGGCAGTCGTGGTACTTACCTCAGAGCCACGTGAGGACTGAGTGAGTCAGTGTGTGTCAGGCAGCTGGCACAGCGCCTGGCACGCAGCGAATAGCAGTGCTAACTCATCCCTGAAGTCCCGTTTCCAGATGAAGATCTGAAGCGCAGAGCGATTAAACACCCCGCCCCAAACTGGCTGCCCCTCGCCTGGAAGCCGCTCTTGCCCCTCAGGGAGTCAGGTCTCTCACACTCAAGCCCCTCCACCACCCAGACCCCTCTCCCAACACTCTGCCTCATCTCTCCCTGACACTGATCACTTCTGAAATTAACTTGCTCAGTTAGTGAATGACTTCATACATATAAAGCACCATTACCAGGGTGAGTGTATGCTTGCTGGCTGTCTCCCCCCACATAAAGGTAAAACCCCCAGAATAGGGCCCCTGTCAGTCTCGCCCACCACAGTGCAGGGCGGTCTCATGGGTGTGTGACCTGTGAAGGGCCCCAAATGTGGTTTAATGCTCTCTATTACTGTCCCGAAATTCTCAGTCATTTTTTTAAATATATTTTATTGATTTTTTACAGAGAGGAAGGGAGAGAGATAGAGAGTTAGAAACATCGATGAGAGAGAAACATCGATCAGCTGCCTCCTGCACATCTCCTACTGGGGATGTGCCCGCAACCAAGGTACATGCCCTTGACCGGAATCGAACCTGGGACCTTTCAGTCCGCAGGCCGATGCTCTATCCACTGAGCCAAACCGGTTTCGGCTTCAGTCATTTTTTAACAAGGAGCTTCACATTTTCATTTTGCTTGGAGCCCCCATAAATTACACAGATCAGTCCTAGATGAATGAATGAATGAATGAATGAGCCCACATTCCAACCCAGGTCCAAAGCCTCACTACTAAACCACCAAGACAAAAACACGCCTCTGGTGAGGGAATAGAGTTGTGTGGGGACGTCTGAACCAGGGACAACCCTACCCTGACCAGAGATGCTTGCTGGGCAGGGGGCGGGGGGTGGGTGGGCTTCAAAGGAGGCACTGGTTTGGGTTTCCCCGGGTGCCCAGCTCTTCTCAGCCTCTCATTGCACTTGGGCTCAAGGGGGTTGAAAACCATTCACTGCCACCTAATGACGCTCTTCCTGTTGCCAAATACAGAGGGACCTCCGTCCCTGCCTCCCAGGAGCTGTCCTTGGCTAGTCAGGTGCTTTTCAAAGCCACAGCTGTGGTCGGACCTCGGGCAGAACACGGCTCAGGGCCCAGCACAGCCCTAGGTGCCGGGAGCTTGACAGTAAATAGATGCCACCCTGGGCTGCCAACAAAACAATGAGTCTGTAATTGCAGCTGAGGATGGAGCTGGGGGTACAGTCGGGCTGGGACATGGTGGGGGAGCCCTTGTGTGCATTTCCACTCCCCCTGAACTCTCTTTACCTCAGGTGGGCACCCCCTCCCTGAACTCACTCACCTCAAGTGGGCGGTGCACACCCATCTATTGAATGGGTCCCCGGAGGTTCTCATTCAATAGATCTTCACTCTTACCGCCTCCAGAACAACACAAAGCTGTTCCTTGTTAAAACCTCCCATTGCTCTCTCCTCAAATCAGCCTCCTCCCTCTTCCTCTCTCCCAATCCCGAGCCCGCCCTGCCTCTTGCGGCTCAGGGTCCTTCCATTCCCACTTCCCGAATCCTAACCATCCTTCAAGGCCCAGCCAAATGCCATCTCCTCCAGGTGCACCCTGATCTCTCCCCTGCTCCCCTGAGCAGCTAGAAATCTGTTTCTCCAAGCTCCCCAGCACTCTAACGCTTCAGTGCAAGGCCTTGGGCTCTGATCTGCGGGTTTGGGCTGTGTATTCACCCCCCTACTCAAGGCAGGAGTCTCCTGGACAACCCTGGACAAAGTAGGAGGTGGGAAGAAAGGCTGGGGGGAGCCAGGTGTTGCAGCCTCGAAGTCCGGCTGAGCAGGTCGGTGGGCGCAGAGGGTAACCTGGAAAGTGTGGGTATCTGTTGAAAAGAAAAATTGGGACATTCCACATGGAGATGTACAGTGAAGGCTTGGTTTTTAAAAAACGTTTTCCCGAATTTTTTTGCTCCAGCTGGGAAATGTGTTCTTCCCGGGGAAAAGTGCCTGGCTGGGGAGGAGCACTGAAGGAGGAGCTGTGGCAGCCACAGGCACAGGGGCTGCGAGGAGAGGATGCGGCAGGAGGCGGGGTGCGTGCTAGCCGCGTGTGCACAATGCCTGATTAAGTTCAAACACATCTTCATCCAATAACAACCTGCACTTACATGCAAATGTATTCGCTTATGCAAATTAGCACGGTTCTCCCAGGAGGGTTTTTTTAGTCTGGAGCTTGTGCAGTCATTGAAAAAGAGAAGCCAAGCTGTCCCTGGGGTTCTCCACGTCGGACTTGCCCTGGTTGCTGGGCCGGTTCCAGGAGAACGCGGCTGGTGAGGTCTGCGCGCAGACACAGGCCAGTAGCGCCCCTGCCGGAGAGCCGGGGCGCCCCAAGGTGCGCATGCTCACTCCTCCCCCGCCGCGCCCCTCCTTCAGGAAGCCTGCGGGCCCCAGTGCGCAAGCGCCGGCTGACTCCTCCCTCAAGGGCGGGGACAAGCGGGGCCCAAAATGGCGGCCGGCCGCTACCGGCGTTTTCTTAAGCTCTGTGAGGAATGGCCAGTGGACGAGACCAAACGGGGCCGGGACTTGGGCGCTTACCTGCGGCAGCGGGTAGCACAGGCGTTTCGGGAGGGAGAGAACACCCAGGTGACCGGACTGTGGGGTCCGCCGTCGGCGGCGGGGCGGTCGGGCGAGGGGAGGACCGAACGAGGTAGGGGTGGGACCTAGTAGTTGGCCGGCGGCGATGGCCGCGCATGCGCGCGCCTTTCCTCCTGGCGGCAAGTGCGCGCGGACCCCGCTGTCCCGGGGGAACCTCAGAGAGCGACGACCTATTTGTGCTCCGTGTTCCCCTCTGGCTGCACCTTGGAGTTACCGGAGCAGCTTTTTAACAACCTACCAGTGTCCGCAGCACCCAGCAATAGCAGATCGGCATCTCTGGGGTAAACGCTCCGGATGATTCAAGGTGCGGCCAGGTTGAGACCCACGCCGCCGGTCGGGATGGTGACAGTCACAGTCGTAGGCTTATTTCTCCCCTGACTCGACCCCCTACCTCGCAGTGTTGTGCACTGACCTCCGCAGGCCCCGCTAAGCTTTCCATGCTCCCCCGGCCCCTGTAAGTCCGTGCTGCAGCCGTGTGCCCTCAAGCCATACTCCCGGGTGAGTCCCAGACTTCCGGTCTCGCTCTCCTCCGGGTTGCTGCAGCGCGGGATTCATTCATTTGTGGGTTAGGTATTTATTGAGCACCCGCCATGTGCCAGGAACTGTGCGAGGTGCTGGAGAGACAGCAGTGAATCAGGGGAGGTCTTACCACATGAAAATTAAGTTTACATTTTAGTTCTGGACAAAATAAGCAAGGATGCGTACATAAGGCAGTCTAGGTAAATATGACTGGCCCTTGAACAGCTTGGAGTTAGGGACACCAGCACCCACCCCCAGCAGTTGAAAATCCATGTATAACTTTTGACACCCCCACCTGAAAAAAAATAACCTGTTGACTGGAAGCCTTACTGATACAGTCAGTTAACATATATTCTGTATATTATATGCAATATGCACTATATTCTTACAATAAAGGAAGCTAGAGAAAAAATGTTACTGAGAAAATCATAAGGAAGAGAAAATACAATTACAGTACTGTACATATTTATTGGATACTAGAGGACTGGTGCATGTGCACAGGTGGGGTCCCTCAGCCTGGCCTGCGGGGATCAGGCCAAAACCGGCTCTCCGACATCCCTGAGGGGTCCCGGATTTCGAGAGGACAGTTCTCGGGTGACGCACTCCGGAATCGGGCTCCCTCCTCTCTGGTTCCAGGTGCGTCACCCAAGAACCACAGCTGCCAAGTCACGGCAGCTTGGCAGCTCCTGTATTGAGTGTCTGCCCCCGGATGGTTGTTGTGCGTCAAAGCTACTGGCCAGTTGGCTGGTTGCTTAGGCTTTTATATATATAGATAGATATGGTCCTGTGTATAAGTGGATCTGTGCATTTCAGACCTGTGTTGTTCAAGGGTCAACTGTACTGTTATAGATATAAAAAAGAGTAGCAGCCCTGGCCAGTTTGGCTCAGTGGGTAGAGCGTCAGCCCATGGACTGAAGGGTCTTGGGTTCAATTCATAGTCAAGGGCATGTACGTCAGTTGCAGGCTCAATCAGCCCTGGACGGGGTGCATGCAGGAGGCAACCAATGGATGTGTCCCTCTCACATCATTTCTCTCTCTCTCTCTCTCTCTCTCTCTCCCCCCCCCCCCCCCACTCTAAAAATCAATGGAAAAGTATCCTCAGGTGAGGATTTAAAAAATTGAGTAGCATAATAAAGAGATAATATTAGTTATGATAATCAAATAAGGCCATACTAAGGAGGTGCCACACAGATTAGGCATTTCAGGCTGTGCAAAGGCCCTGAGGCAGGAAGCAGATTGACACGTTAGAGGACAGAGAGAGCCATGGTGGTTGGAGGGTATTGAATGAAAATGGAGTTTGCTAAGAACTGAGGTCAGAGAAGCCAGGCATGGTAGGATCTTATAGGCTGTGGTTAAGAGTTGGATTTTATTGTAAGGCCAGTGAAAAGCCGTTGGGGGTAGTGAGGGGACTGGTGTGACCTAATTTATGTTTTTTATGTTTTGCTGATACATTGGATGTGGGGTAAAGAGAAAGAAGAACCAAGGATAACACCTAGATATTTTTGGCCTGAGCAACTGGGTGAAAGGTGGTACCATCTACTGAGATGGGAAGGACTAGGTGAGGAACAGGTGGGGTGTGGAAAAAAACATCTCGAGTTTGGTGTAGACATGTTAAACTTGAGATACCGAGTGGCCTTACTTCCAAGTAGAAATGTCAAGTAGGTAGTGGGATAGCTGAGCCTGGGGCTAAGGCAGAGGTCAGCTATATGAAACGTGATACACACACACGCAGCCTGAAGAGATGACTTTTCAAAGTTTAGCCATGACCTATCAAAGCAGGAACTTGCTTTTTTTGTTTTCTTTTTTTGTTTGTTTGTTTGTTTGCAACTTAGCCCAATACAGAGCCAAGCCAGCTCACCTACTGGAGCAAGAACATGCCCAGTGACATCACTGAAACCCATCGCTGAGTGGGTGGTGGGCATGGATGGAGTGGCTCAGAGCTGGGGGCAGGGGGTGCAGGGGTCACACTGAGGGCCCTCATACCTCTTGGCTTTCGCTGTCCCAAAGCATAAAGATCTTGAAGGCAAGGATCATATCAAGTCCCAACTCTGCAAACGCCATAGACTTTCTAGGACTCTGCTCCCTACATAGTTTTAGTGTGAACTTCCTGAAAGTAGAGATACTGCCATTTTTATCCCCACATTCCCCGTAAAAGACACTGCATAAGTGTCTGAATACGTAAATGAATGGTTATGGCTGATGAGACGTATCATTGGAATCTATTGCAGATGTCGCAGAACTAGATGGAGAGGAAGTGAGGAGTGCGAGGGGGATATTTGTGTGTCCTGTGAAGTTGAGTGGTGAGAATGGAGTGAGAGCTCACTGTGTGGGGCACTGCAGGAACCGCAGATGAGGGACAGAATCTGGCCCCGACCACCAAGAGGCTGACAGTTGGGCAGACATGACTTTCCCTCTAATGAAAGTCAGGTGGTGAACGCAGCCAGCAGAGAGGCCAACGTAGGCGACATCCTTGGAGAGGTGAGAGAGTGTCGCCTGCACCTACTTGACTGATCTCAGACGAGCCAGAAGAGGGGGGTAGAGATGGTCATCTCTGTCTCACCAGGGAGACAGCTCTGATGAGTGGAAGGCACACAGGTAGCAGTCATGGCGCAGATGCCAGTCCTGGCTCAGGCCGTGGCTCCAGAGCAGCTGACGCACGCATCCCAGTGCTCATGGTGGCAGCAGGCCCTTTCCTCGCGACCGCTGTCCTGGGACCTCATCCTGATGTCACCTGAGACATGCTTGGGCTGAGTAACGCTTTGGCCGCTTTTGGAGGGAGCACCCCCTTCTGGAATGCAGGCAGCACCTGGCGGCACTCCCGGGGCAGCCTGGGGCAGTTATGCAGACCTTGAGGAGAAAGGTGGGCTGGCTGATGAGTGTGGCGCAGCCCCTGGCTATGCCAGAAAGACAGGTCTGGGAGGGAGGCAGCTCTGCTCCACAGCCTTTTTGTTCCTCAAGAGGAGAGGGGCGGGCAGCCCCTGGCCTCCTACGCCTTGACCGTAACACTGAACACTTTTGCTCGCATGATCTCATTTAATTTAATCCTTCGTGCAGCTGAGTCAAGTAGCCAGTGCTGTTTCCATTTTACAGGCCAGGAAACAAAACTGGAAATAAAACGTCGTGCTCAGGGGCCTCTGGGAGCTGAGTGGCAGGAGCAGCTGTCCGGCCCGCTCCACCGGCCTCCGTGGTGCCAGGTCGTTCCTCAGCGGCTGACCACCGGCACTGTTTCTTCTTGTTGTCAGACCTCTTCTCCCATAACCTTCAGGCCACTCCCTTCCCCTCACTCCCTGCTCACACCTTTTCAGACCATGCAGTTTGGGCAACGGACGAAGCATCTCCCTGTGTTAACCCACCTGCTTTTCTGTGGCCCAGCCGCTCCTCCCTGGTGAGGGTGGGAAGAAAGCTGGGCCTCGGGTGCGACAGCGCAGAAAAGCCAGATTCACTGGGAAACAAGTTCATTCAGACTCGAAACCAGAGTCCAAAAACCACTGCCGCCATTTATTCCACCTCAGGTTGGCCTTGGAGAGTCTCGCAGCCCACCCCAAACCCCCCCGGAGGGAGGGATGGTGGGAAGCAGGGACACACCAACACCTCTTACGCCCTCTACCCACCCTCTTGTGCAGCCCTGTTCACGGGGTTTGCCCCTTGAATACATTTTCCTGAAGAGAACACGTGTTCCCTGCAGCACCGAGAGCTTAATAAAAGAAGGCCCCCCCCCCCCCCCATGGGGGAGGTGGCGAACACGGTCATTGTTGACTTAAGTGCAGGGAAAGGAGCAAATCCTTCTAATGAGCTCATTAGGCAGCTTCCTAAAGAGCCCTGCCTGCACCCAGCACCCCCTCCCTGACGTGGGCACAGCTCTGAGGAACTGCCTGGGAAGGGGCACAGGAAGGGGCTCGCCTGCCAGTGGGTCCTTGTGAGCTACCCCGGTTCCGGTTCTGTCGGCCGTTGAAAGAAGTTGAACTCGGTCTTGGGCTTGCGTGCCATAAATGACATTCCCCGCTCAGAGCAGAATGCAGAGGTGTCACATAGCCTTGTTTTCTCAGTCGCCCGGTTGAGGCCTGGTCTGCGGCATTCTGCAGTGTGGCAGGGACCTGGCAGTGGTGGCGCCATCTCAACGTTGCTCACCCCCATGTGTGGGCCCCCTGAAGCCAAGCGTTTGAGGAATAGCCCAGGACAGGTTCTGCTCTTTTCAGTGATAATATCGAACCCACTGCAGGACAGGAGTTGTGAGAGAGAGAGTGGAGCTGGAGTGGGGAAGGCCGGTGGGACCAGGCTGGCACTCGTGCGTGTGCTCCTAGAGCAGGGGCGGGAGCAGCCCTGCCAGGGCATTAGGGGTGAGATAACGAAATGTTTGATCAAATATAGCAGGCTAGTTTTTTATTTTATATTTTTGGCAGGCTAATTTTTAAGTTGGTTATCTTGTATGGCCGGTGAATGATGTTAGATCCAAATGGCCCTTGGCCTAGAGCAGTGGTTCTCAACCTTCCTAACGCCGAGACCCTTTAATACAGTTCCTCATGTTGTGGTGACCCCCCAATTTCATTGTTACAAATTGAACATAATTAAAGCATAGTGATTAATCACAAAAACAATATGTAATTATATATGTGTTTTCCGATGGTCTTAGGTGACCCCTGTGAAAGGGTCATTCGACCCCCAAAGGGGTCGCAACCCACAGGTTGAGAGCCGCTGGCCTAGAGGGTAAACTCACTTTCAGCGAGTCTCCACCTTACTCAGAAATCTTGGGCTCCGCCCGCTGCCTCCTGGACCGGTGGCAGGCAGCTCTGTGAGGCCTTCATTGCCCTCTGGTCCCGGTGCCGGCCTGTGTGTCACCTCTCACCACACCCCAGCACGTGCCCTGCCTCAACAAGGGTGTCTTCTCATTGCCTCCCAAATCGGCCATGAAACGAGTGGTCCTTAGCTTGTGAGAACCTAGTGTACCACCGTCCTCCCCTAAACTCACGGCTCGCCAAGAATTTGGTGGCTTCCCAGGTCCTAGAAGCACTGCTAGGCTCAAGACCCTGCCTGCCCGGAACAGCATGTACCTTTTCATGCCTCCTCCTCCCAGTCACTCCTCTGACCCGTCCACCCAGGCCCAGGTCTAGCTCTGAAGTCTACACCCCTCAAAGGGTCGGACTCGCTGCCCCTCACTCTGAAGTGTCACTGCAGTGGAACTTGAGGCCCCCCAGCCACAGCGGCCCCGTTGGCCAGGCCTGGCGACCCGCTCCCCGCTCTGATTGTACCCGGCCGCCAGGCCATGTTTGATTTCTTAATTCGAGACGGTCTTGTTTCCTCCGTGATTGCAGTTTCTCCAGAGCTGAGGCTGGGTCTCCATGTCCTCCCACCGCCTCCTGGCGGAGCACTGTACATAATAGGTGCCCAAGAAATGCATTTTCAACTGAATCGCAGGGAATAGGCTCCCATAACAGAATGACCTCATTTCAGTTCATTACCAAGTCATGAAAACCTTTATTCATAGATCCTCCTGGACTGAATCCAGCTCTGTCTTAACTAGCAAAGCAATTTGCATCACCCTTTCCCAAAAGTGCTTATGAGTCCCTTTGTGTGACTAGAATAGGGGCCGATGCACCAATTGCCCGCACCACCCAAAATTCAATTTTGAAAATCAGAGTCCATGCCTGTGGCGGCGGCACATTTGTTAAGTATGAAAGTTTAATGTGGTGAAGAGAAATCTGCCACATTAGATGACGGCTGCACACGCGAAATGCAGAGCAGCCAAATAGAGCCACGGAGGGCACCTCGCCAGCTGAGCATCTATTTACTCACATTTCGGGAGCGGAGCTGACTTTTTCTTAATGTGCCGCTTGCCTTCCTCAGCAGCTATGCTCTTACTCCCAAGATGCCCGCCGTCTCATTAGGTGTGAATGCAAAATCAGGTCGTTTAAAGCTTGAACATAAGGACGTTTCCAAAAGTGCGCGTACGTGTCATCCGGCAAACTGTTCCCAACCCAGGAGTGCTGTGCTGGAGTCTGGGTAAGCGTAGGCTGCAGGTGTGGTGAGCCTCTGGAATTAGACAAGTGTTCCCCTGATGGCCTCTTACGTAGTAAGCAAGACTGTTCTTTAATTGCTGAGCTTGGCTTGGGTGTGACGGAACCGGAAGTGGCCGTGGCTGTGATAACTCGGCTAGACGTTGGCAAGTGCAAACTCATCACCTCCATGAAGCACTTCCACAGCCTCATAGAAACACCTCTGACCCCAGGTGGGAGGTTGGGTGACAAGTTCATTTTTGGTGATTGATTATTTACAGGCGTTGGAAGTGTTTGGTTCCTGCTCTGATTGTAGTGAGCTCCAGGCACTGTGTGACACATCTAACAGCCTCTGCTGCTGAAGGGATTTTAAGAGGTCACGAGAGCCCAGAGGGTCATGTTGTTTCACTCAGACCCCCTGCTCTTTGCCCTCCTGGGAGCAGTGCTCTGTAAGGTCTGTCCTCTCTGACCCTGCGGCCCTGCCCACCCCTGAGGGTTCGGAGGAGGTGGCTGAGCAGCCCTCTGGCACATCCCCACCCTTAGAGAAGTGAGAGAAGCAGAGGAGGAACTTGTGTTGGCAAGGTTTCCGAGGGCGAGGATCTGGTGGGAGCGTGGGTGTGCCGAGGACGCCCTGTCTCAGTGGACCCACAAGCAGTGGCAGGAGCCCCGGGGAGAGGTGCCGGGAGGAAGGCAAGTCGGCAGTGGCCGCCTCTCCTAAGAGCATGTTGGGGGGCGGCCCCTGGAGGGCGGCAGGCGGGGCATCCGAAGAGCAGAAGAGCAGGGGCCAGTGTTGGAGCCCCGCTGAGCCGACCACCAGGTACGATGCCCCTGAGTCTCAGGGTCTGGGCCGGGTGTGGGCAGGTACGCAGTGACATCTCCTTCCAGTTCCTTCGTCACCATTTCTAGCCACACCCCAGCAGTCACAGCAGCACTGATCCGCTGATCATGTCCTAACTGCCACTCCCTGGGTGCCCTGGACACGTGCTCCCTGGTCCTGTGCCTGGAGAGCCCGCGTCCTTCGGGTAACTCTGCTCACTCCCCACCGGCACCCTCTCCCAGGTCTCCCTGAACCCACCGCACCCTCATCCCACCATCACCAGCACCCTCCTGACCTCCTCTCCGTCTCCTTGTGTGGGCCAGAGCCCTGTGTCACACAGCTGTTGACTCCTAATAGTAACAAGACTAACCCCTCACTCCATGAGGTTGCAGGTCCGTCAGCACGGCATTGCCTCCGCCGCCCGCCCTCCGCTCTCAGAGGCAGGGCTATTATTATCCTTTCTGTTAGAAGAAAGGTTCAGTTGGCCAGTCGCTTCAAAAATGTCAGTACTTGAAAGACAAAGACAGGCCGAGGAGCTGCCTGCTGTGAGGAGACATGCATGTGACAGGTAAACGCAGTAGGCGATCCTGGGCCAAAAGGACTTCTTTTCCTGTAGAGATTATTCCTGAGCCCTGGACAGTATGGTGCAGTGGTTGGAGCGTCAGCCCACAGACCGATGGCTCTTGGGTTCAGTCCCAGGTCAAGGGCATGTACCTTGTTGCAGGTTCCCCAGCCCCAGTTGGGGCACATGTGGGAGGCAACCAAATGATGTCTCTCTTCCCTCAATGTTTCTCTCTCTTCCCACCCTCCCTCCCTTCCACTCTCTCTAGAAATCAATGGGGAAAAATATCCTCGGGTGAGGATTAAAAAAGTTACCACTGAGACAGAATTTTACCTGTGTGCACTAGACAAAGTGCTGTATCGGTGTGAAATCCCTGGGTTTGATCGATGAACTGTGGTTATAGGAGAGAAGGCCCTGGTTCTCTGGAAGCATACTGAAATCTTACAGCGTGAAGGGAGTTATGTTCCACTTTATTCTCAAATGGATCAGAAGAAAAATACATGTATGTAGACACACAGAATGATAAAGCAAATGTGGGGGACATTTTGAAGAGTCAGGGACAGGAAGAGATTAGGGATTTGCCCAACATCCCAGAGCTGGTTGGCGATGATGCCAAGATTCAGGCCCAGGCGGTTTGGGTCCAAGGCGTGTCTTTGAGACTTATAAGCAAACACATCTCTGCAGGTATGAAGAGAGCGGAAGTTGAAATGCTCAATTATGTTGTAGTAATCATTATAATATTTATTTTTAATAAGAGAACATTTATTTAGAAAGTCACAGAAGTAGAAGTGAGCTGTAGATAGAAGGGCCCTTGGAGCGTCGGAGAGAGAAAGGGGGAGAGGTGGGGCAGGGCACAGCGCGCCCCACAGAGAGCCGCTACCGAACGCTCTTTAAAACCCGATGTCTCCCGTGCCTCTGTCTCCACGTTCGCTCTTGGCTGTGCACGCCCTGCCAAAGACACAGGCTCCCACTCCCCTTGGAGTGGGTGCTGCAGACTTCTGGGCTTTCCCTGGAAATGCCGCCCCCCCCCCCCCCCACACACACACACACACCCCTTTCCCACCCCCGCATCCAGCAGGGACTCAGCTGTCACAGTCTCCCATCAGTTCCTTCTTTCCAATCCTTAGCCCCAGTCCACTCAGATAATGCCTTTGATTATTACCCAACAAACACTGCCTCCTCAGCCCATAATCCCCTGGCCCTTCTCGAGATGAGCGGCTGAACCCCGGCGCGGGTCAGGTGGAACTCAATGGCGGATCATCTTGTTGTTGGCCCTAAAGTGGGGACCTCATTTGACACGCACAGAGGCAGAAGCGAGCGGCCTTATTAAGACACTTAACTACTGATTTATTTGTGCTCTGCCTTCTTCGAGAAAGGATTTAAGTTGGAAAAATCCAGCATTTGAATTCTGGCAAAAAACATAACAGAGAAAGTTTTGTTCTGGGGAGCTTTCAGAAGTCTTGGCTGAATAACGTACGGAACTATAGATAAATAATAGCAAGGGCAGGGGAGGGGAGCTGAAGCGCTGTCTTGGGCACCCAGAATATTTCTTCGTTTTTGTTTTTAATATATTTTTATTGATTTCAGAGAAGGAGAGGGAGAGATAGAAACATCAATGATGAGAGAGAATTGTTGATTGGGTGCCTCCTGCACACCCCCGGCCACCTGCACAGAACCCCGGGCATATGCCCTTGATTGGAATCGAACCCGGGACCCTTCCGTCCCCAGGCCGACGCTCTGTCCACTGAGCCAAACCAGCCAGGGCCAGAACATCTCCCTACTTTCCCCTTCCTACTCTCAGGGCCTCCGTGTCCGGGGCCTCGCCCTTCCCAGCAGGACCTAACCTCACTCCCTCTTAGTTTCCCTCAGTGCAGCCACCTCGGCTCAGCACACTTGTTTCTGCATGTTCTTCCCTTGCAGATTTCAACAGCTCCCCCTCTCCACAGTTGAAGGCTCAGATGAGTTTCTTTGTGTTTCATAAGAGAATCTTTATGATACATTCCACACTGAAGGTTTAACTCAAAGAGCTCTTTCTTTTCCTCTGCCCAGGTTCTCTACCTGCACGCTCAGACCCTCCGCCAGAGGGCGGGCTAACGCAGACAGCATTCCTGCCTCCCCTGCCTGGCTCACCCACCCCTCCACCAGCAAGGCTCCCTCCCATGTATCCTTCAGAGCCCAGCTTAGTCGAACTCTGCCGTACACTGACCGCCCACACCTGGGGACACACCCTCCTCCGGCTTCCTGGAACCCACACTGCCCCTAGCACCCCCTTATGTGGTGCGCCCTTCCTGTGTTATATGTTTACTAGAGGTCCGATGCACGACATTCCCTTGCTGCCGGCACCAGCTTCCCTCTACCAGGACCTGGGCTTCCCTCAGCCCGCTGGTCTGGTCGGTGGCCTGGGCCTCCCTCTGCAGGGCGATCATGAGGCGATGGCCAGACCCCCAACCAATCGCATCGCACCTGCCTTGGCTGGCCTGGCACCAGTGGGTGTCATAGTGTGGTCCTTGTTCCACTGTTCGCCGTTCGGTCGATTTGCATATTATGCTTTTATTACATAGGATGTGGCGTCTCCCGCTGCAGCTGGGGTGGTGGTTCACAGGGCACAGATGCTTGAATGTTTCTTTGCCAGCTGGTGGAAGTTTTTCTCTGGTTGGGGAGTGGATGAGGTGGAGCCATTACCCCATGAAGGTGATTTCTAATAGTGGGGAGTGAGGGGAGTTGGGCAGGTGAGCTGCTGGCCATCCTCAGGGGACTGCCTCTTGGAGGGTCCTGGGAGGGACTGGCTGGCAGGCAGGGCCTGCTGGCTCACTGCCTTGGGGTTCCTTGTGTTTCAGGTGGCAGAGCCTGAGGCCTGCGATGAGATGTACGAGAGCTTAGCACGACTCCATTCAAACTATTACAAACACAAGGTGAGTGGGCAGCCTTTCATGTCCCCCGCCCTCTGACCTATAAGAACAAGTGGAAATCTGATTACACGGTGTTTTGTAAAGAATGCCGGCTTTGCTACTTTCAAATGTAACCAGTAATTTCAAGCAGGCCAACAAAGGCACCTCATGGAGGCTTTCAGGTCACTTAAGTAAACGCTATTTATAATCTTGAATAAAAGCCGTGTAATGTATATGCCAGTGTGGGCTTCTGGGCGTGTTTGGTGACTTAGAGCTGAGATTCTCCGTGTGCTCTGGTGAAGGTGCACCTCCCCCCCTCCGCCCCCCGCTGACAGGTGGGTGATTGGGCACCCTGTCACACCCCCACCCTCGGCCTTTCATGATTTCTGTCAGATCCCACCGAGTGTGGTTTTCAGGCTTGAAACTGCGCAGTAATTCCCCACATATGCAGGGTGGGGCCACGTAGGTTTAGGGTGTGAGTACGAGAGACACAGAGATTACTCTTGTGTTATTACTTATCAATTATTGTGTTATCTTCCATGTGAGCAGCCAAACCTACCTGTCCCCATGGCCAGTGCCTCGCCTGCGTGGAAGAGGGTTACTTCTGAGTCCTCGCAGCTCAGTGTGTGGCTCAAGAGCAGCAGCAGGGGCATCCCCTGGGAGCTGGTTAGAGACTCGTGGGCCCAGCCCGATCCTGAGTGGCAGCCTGCACTTGCCCAGAGGATCCTGTGCGTGTTCAAGTGGGAGCCGCCCGCCGGCCACAGATGATGCCCGTACTTGCGAGGCCGCATCTGGGACTCCAGGTGGCGCTGCTCTTCCACCTGCCGGGCCTCTGGTCTCTAGACACTCCGGTGGCCCAGTGCCTGCAGTCAGAGCCCGGCTTCTCCAGGATGGCAGGTCCCAGGTTGTGCTGCTGAACTAACCTTCTCCCCGCTTCTCCCCTCTGCCCTGCGACCAGTACCCTCGCCCGCGGGACACGAGCTTCAGTGGCCTGACCTTGGAAGAGTACAAGCTGATCCTCGCCACAGGTACGGGCGCAGCGGCCTCGGGCTTGCTTGCAGGTGGTTCTAATAAGACCCTCTGCCTGTGGGACACTCGAGGAGCTTCTGAAGCGACAGCCCTTACACTTTGGCCATAGACTATGGAGAAGGTCAGCAGCATTGTTTTAAAGAGAAAATCCATCCTTAGAGCTTTTAAAGTCAAAGCTGAGCAGCAGGGACAGGGGAATGCGTAGTCGCCAAAAGGAAGTAGTTGAAATCAGGATGGAAGGAAAATCATTTTATTTGTATGGTCCTAAGAGGGCTGTATAAACAATGAGGGCTCTGATTAAAACAAAAAGCCATTCAATACACATGGATGGAGCTATCCACTACGCCTTATCTGGCCCAGGGGACCTGGTCTGTGGGCTAGATGTGGGTTTAACTGGGCATGTTTTGGAGTCGTTGATAGACTGTGATTAGCAAGAAAGGAAATACCCAGGCCAGCCCAGCCCTCCGCACTTCCGCACCTCCATTGTCACTGACGGGGAACCCTGGGTTGAAGTAGGCAGGTTCTGGAAAATTACTATTTTTATTTGCAAGGATATCATATACAAAAATAGGCTACCCTTTTCTGAGGGCCTGGCCCTGAAACATTCACCTGCGGTGGTGCTCCAGACATTTCTCTTTCCTGCTCCTCTGGCAGTCAACTGCGTGTTAGGATTTGGCATTCCAGAAAACTTACCTTCCGAGCAGACGCACACCTGGTGGTGTCACCTGCTGTTGTATCAACGCTGTCCTGTTTTCATTACAGTGCCCTGGGAAACTGGGTAGATTTTTTTCCAGGCAGGATCTTGAAATTCCCGCATTGATGCCCAAGGTCACTGTGAGGACTTGGAGAGTTTCAGCCAAGTTTGAACTTGAAACTAGAGAGGAAACAAGCTCTCAGCCTCTGCCCTTCGTTGACCTCAGGCCGCAGTGCAGAGGTGCAGGCTCCCCTCCATCGGCCTCCCGGAAGCCTGCTGCCCGCTCCCCTTCACAGCAGTCCTCAGAGCCTTGTTGTGACTGTCGGTCAGCGTTCCAGATGTCTCCTCCGAGGGGCAAGGAAACACCTTGCAGTGTCTGTAGTGAGAGGGTTTGAGGCTGGACCACTGACTGTGGCCTGGATCCCAAGTGTGTCCACCTTGGGCTTGGGATCATGGGAGACTAAAGAGCCTCATGGCTTGTAGTGGGCAGGGGTTCAGCCCTCAGCATCCAGCTTTGTGCCCCACAAAGGGACCTGGACTTCTGGGCTGAGGGGCCGTGTGCCCTAATTGTCAAGAGACCACGAACAGTCAGTGTTAGTAAGTAATGTGTTACCTTTTGTTCCAAAAAGCCATTCCTTTTCTCTACAAGTTTTATTAACAGTTAAAAATCCAGGCTGTGAAATTTAGACAATATTATGGGGAAATCTAAATTTAATATACAGGTAAGATTAGGTATAGACTCTTAGCCCTGGAGAAACTTTAAACCAGTGGTTCTTGACGGGGCAGTTTTGGCCCCTGGGGGATATGTGGCAGTGCCTGGAGATGTTTTAGTTGTCACAGCTGGGCGTGGGGGTGGAGTCGGGGTTGCTTCTGGCATCTGGTGGGTAGAAGCTAAGATGCTACAACGCACATCCTACAATGCACAGGTCAGCGCCCCAACCCAAATGTCGATAGTGCCAAGACTGAGAAACGCAGCGTTGGTTCCTTGGGGGCTGTGTGTGTGCGCGCGCGCACCCTCACACTTAAACAAGGCGCCCATGGCCTCCCACCAGCCCCCTGCTGCCGTCACAGCCATGCAGGTGGCCCCTCTCCTTGGGTGCAGGTCAGGTGCCCGGCAAGCTGCCTCCATGATTGCCTTTCATCCTCACAACTTTTGAGGCAGGTATTTTCTCTCTACTTTGCAGATGAGGAGCCTGAGGCTAAAGGGTAAAGGGGTTTGTTGGAGGGGAGCCAGCGGGGAATGATGGGCAGGGATTCTGTGAAGGTCCGTCTCCCTCCCGGTGCCTGCTCAGCTCAGCACGGGGCCCCACCGCGCTCGGGTTCAGATCCCCCCTCTACCTCTTCCTGGCTGTGCGACCTGAGCAACTTGCTTAACCTCCCTCTGCCTGTTTCTACCCCTGAAAAATGGAGACAGTCGGGTGTGTGGCATAGGCCAGGCTTTGCCTGAGCCACACACACCTTACTGTCTCCATCGGCCCACGCACGTGCAGCCCAGGCATCGAGGGCGTGGCTTGGTGCTGAGTGGGAGGGTGCGGTGTGCTGAGCCCGGCCCTGGTACACAAGTGCTCAGTCCACGCTGGCGGTTATTTTCCCGTGACCTGACTTGCTTTTGAGAAGTTGGGTCTACACGTCCCTTTTTCGGGGACAGACTGTGTGAAAAAGAAGGGCTGTGGGGCCAATACCCGGCCTCGGATGTTAGACGTCAGCCTCCTTTCCGTCTTGCCCTTTGTAGACACCCTGGGGGAGCTGAAGGACATGAATAAAGGCTTGTGGAAGAAACTGCAGGAGAAGTTCTCCGCCAGGAGTCCCGAGGAGAAGCAGAAGGCCTGGGCTCAGTCCTTATCTCGCCCGCGGACCTGAGTGGAGTCTGTGTATTGCCGTCATAAATAAAGCTCCCTGACCCCCGCGCCGCTGCTTGGGACTCAGCCAGCCCCACAGAGGACGCCGCGCTGCCGTTACAGGGAAAGCTGCGCCCGAGCAGGCAGCAGCCCACGGTCAGGGTGGGACTTCTCCAGGGGCGAGGAGGCAGGGGCTCCAGCCCAGCCTGGGAAGGGAAGGGGCCGGGCCTCCAGGCCAGGGCTTCCTGTGTAGCTGTAGGAGCCCCTGGGGGTGGAGGTGGGGGGCAGGTAGGTCTGGCTGGGAGCTCCTGGGAAATAGCCAAAATTAGCCAACCTGGAAGAAGGCAGGGGGTCGGCCCCGTGCCCAGGCCTCAGAAGGACAGAGCTGGTCCTCTGCCCCAACCTTGCTGGAAACCTGTGTCTGGTTGGTTTAAGGGGCAAAGTGGAGCTACAGACAGCCGTGGCCAGGACCTGGGGCTGTGGTGGTTTCTGTGGGAGGCCAGGACACACGGGCCACCTTTCCGCTCCATGGAACCTTAGCTCTTACTGGGGCCTTCACATTTCGGACCTGAGCTGTGAAGGGCGGGCAGGACCCACAGCGCTCATGGGGAGAAGCCAAGTGGGCTCCAGTGCTGGGACACACACGACAGGCACAGGGCATGACCAAAACCGGCGATACCAGTACCCCTCCAGCTCGTCCGGGGACCCTGTGTGCAGTCCCCGGCGGCGGCTCAGCCTCTCCCAGGGCCAAGGTGAGGCCGGGACAGGGGGCCACGTCAGCCCCCACAGCCCCAGGGACCAGAGGAAACGGCAGCCCTTTCTAATGAACTATATTTCTATTAATTTATTTAGGTAATTAACATATTAGTTCTCAGGCCAAAGGATTTGTAAAACATTACACCAAAAGGAGAAAAACAAGCGGTCAAAAACCAGCCCCAGAGGCCGAGGAAGAGGCAGGGCCCAGGAGCAGGGCCTCCACCCTCGGCCGGCAGTCCCCTGGGGCTGGGGCTGGGGCTGGGGCTGGGCCACGCCAGGGGCAGCCGGGACACAGTCTGCACTGTCTATGGCAGACCTGAGGCACGGGAGGCTGCGGGGCTGGGCACCCGGGAATAAGTTAAGTAACAGCCCTAGTGTCCCAGCAACAGCATCACGGCTCCTCCCCCGGAGGCGGGCAGCAACCAAAATGTAGTGCTTGGAATAAAGAGGCGAGCCCACTCCTAATCGCCCCCCAGGAGGAGTAGAGGAATGTCAGTTACTGCTTTAAGGGACAAAGCAATCCTCTGAGAGGACGTCTTTAAGGCAATAAGGTAAACCGAGTCCCAGTGAGTTTCTGAGTCCTAAGGGCTCCAGGTAGGGCTGGCAGCTCTGAGGCTCCCCCTCCGTGCTGGCCAGCACCCGGGTTGGCTCGGGGGAGTCTGGCAGAGCAGGAGCTGGAGGCTGGGTGGGCACCTGGCCTCGAGCTGGTGGGCTGGCTGGGCCACCCGACTGAGAGAAAGGCAGTGTTCCCAGCCACAGCTCGGTACCAGCGCCCGGCGCAGGCTTCGGCGGGTCTTGTGCGCTCAGCGGCTCATGCAGTTCTGGACGTCCACAAAGCCCAGGCGCTGCCTGCGTTTCCGCTGCTCGGTCATCTGTGGTTAAACGATGCCAACAGGTCAGGCCCCCGGCACCCTCTGCACAGGCACTGCCGAAGGGCTGGCGCCCACCTTCCCACCATGGGCCCCGCTGCCGCTCAGCACTGGCGGCCGGCCAAGGCCCTCAGGGCAGCAAGATGTAGCCCCAGCCCCTGCTTTGTGCAGCTGGGAAGCCGCCCCACCCAAAAGGGGCTGCCTCGCCTCTGCCGCTGCCCGATGGAGGGGGTGCTGTGTCAGGGGCTGGGGCTGGGCTGCCACCCCCAGTCTAGCTTTCCAGAGGGGAGAGTGTTTGGGACCCGTCTTCTGCCCCAGACCCAAGGACGGGGGCCAGGAAGAAAGGGGGGACATGCAGGCCCCAGCACCTATTCCCTCCCCCACAGGGCAGGCTGGGCTGTGAGCTCAGGGTGGCCTGAGGCTGCCCAGTGCAGGCTGAGGGCGGGGCGGGGGGCGCGTTGGGCACATACCTGCTCCTTGAGCTCGTTGAGCTGGGCGGTGAGGTGGGACACCAGCTTCATGGTGGAGCTCAGCTTGTCCTGAAGAATCCGGATCTCGTTCTGCTCCCCCTCCCCTTCGTTGCTCACGAGGGACATGGCCCTCATCCGGGGGAACCAGTCCAGGTTCTTGTTCTGAAAAAGATGGCCAGCGGGTGAGCAAGTGGTGCCGCCAGCCCTGGCGACACACTCCCAGGACGCATCAGGGAGGCCGATGCCCGGGTCCTCCCCTGCCAGAGTGAGCTGGCAGCGAGCCCTCTGCGGTCAGGGCCCAGCACTGGACAGGCTGGCTTCCATTAGCCGCTCCGCCTTTCCCGCTATCGGCACCATCTGTTCACTCGGCCCCTCCGAGGTGGAGGGGAGGCCTCCGCACCAAACCCCGAATCTCCTTCCTTCCTTCCCTTCTCCCCTCCCCCTGGCACGCACGCTCCAGGAAGATGCGAGTGGGACGGATGGAGCAGGAGCAGGAGGCCTGCATCTGCCGTGTCTGGGCCCAGCCACGTTTCCCACGACAGGAGGGAGGGACCGAGCCGCTTTCTGGTTCCGTGGAGCAAGCTGTGAGCCTCAGACCAGCTGATAGACCTGCACTCCAACCAGCTCACATTGCAGATTCACAAGCAAACAGGATTCTTCCCCACTGAATGGGTCTTTGCTTCCAGCCTGCGAGGCCTCCGCTATGCGGCCACAGAAGATGCACCCTCGTTGGAACTGTTGTTCTCTTTGACCCCAAAGGCGACAGTACATTCCCTCCCAACGTCCAGAGCAGCAGCCACAGCCCCGGAATATCACACCGGCCGCTGGGGCTGATGGGTTTGCTATGCTCTCTCTCTCGACAGCAGAGCCCCAGGGCTGGCTCCAGCCTTCTCGCTCCCTGCTGGCCTTTCACCAAGTGTCCACGGCTGTCCCGCCCCTCCCCCAGGCCTCCACAGTCAGTGCAGGCGGCCACGGCCACCTCCCAGGACCACACCTTGATCATCTGGGCCACGTAGCTCTCGGGCCCCGTGTAGTCCGTCTTGTTTTTCACGCGGACCAGCACGATGAAGTACAGGTAGTTCCACATGTTGTGCTCGAACTTGATGTGCTCCTCAAACGACACCGTCTTGTTATCAAACTTGTCCCTCTCCAGACCTGAGGGTGCAGAGGGCGAGGGTGAAACCACCCGCCTCCAGGAGCCTGTGGGCCACCTGGGCCGCACATACCACCTCTGTTGTCAGGCCCGGTCTGGTGAGTGCAGGCACTGCCCACTCGGGGACACTCGGGTCACCTATACTAAGCAGCAGCCACGTGGCGTGGACATCCGCCCTGCCCCAGCGGCAGCCCTCACCAGGCACCTGAGGACGCCGGAGAAGCAGGGCTGCCTACAGGCAACACCTGTTCCTCAGCCTGCGGCCGCAGGAGGGACCAGCACTTCATACCAGGGATGGGAAGGCCCTGGACTGAGACCAGAGGCTCGAGGCTGCTGCCTGGGCTGGGGGGCCTCTGTAAGTTGAGCGAGCTTAAAGGAGTGCTTTGAGGCCCTTTCCCGCTCTCCAAGTTCAGGCAGGGCCTGTGGTCCCCAACTCTGAGATGAGCAAACAGCCAACCAGCCATCAGCCCCAGGGCAGGGTTCCCCAGGGGCCTCAGGAACCCAGGGAAGGGCCAAACTGAGGCTGCCCCTGGCCCAGATCATGCCCCGGCCAGGGCCGCCCGTCCCCGGGGCCTGTGCGGGCGGGAAGCAGGCCTCACCGCAGATGAAGCACGTGGTCTTGAGGATCTCCTCCTTCTTCTGCTTCTCGCTGCGCAGGTCAGCAAAGGTGTCGATGATCACCCCGAAGATGAGGTTCAGCACGATGATGATGACGATGAAGAAGAACAGGAGGTCGTAGACCACGCGGGCGGGGAAGAGAGACTCCTGCAGGGCAAGGAGGGAGGTGGCCCCGCAGTCCCGTCCAGCGGGCAGGCAGGGCTCCGGCCGGTCAGGGCTGTGAAGGAGGGGCCCGGCCACGGCAGAAGGAAGGTGGCAGAGTGGACCCACCCTCACTCCATGGGGTGAGAACTGCACCCCGAATGCGGACTGGCCTCAGAGGGAGGCCAGCCAGGCAAAGGCCAGCACTGGGAATGGGACTACGGGCTAGGCTTGCCGTGCCCCTAACCTCAGGGTTGAACCCCTCTGCCCCGCCCTCAGCACGCCAGGCCTCACAAGTTCTAGAAGCCCTCTGTTTGGCTAAGGAGAGGGCTTATCACCCCCTCGGGAGGGGGACAGACTGCTGTTCTGGGAAAGCTGGCTGCCCCAGCCAATCCCAAGGCCTCTATGGAGCTGAGTCAGCTCCCCGCTGGGGGCTGGGGCTCTGCCTCACAGAGGAAGCACTGTGGCCTGGGCCCGCCCAGCGCTGACTCACGCCTTCCCCAGCCCCGGCAAGGCCGGGCTACCCAGGTCTCTCCTAGAGCATCGGCAGGGAGCCGGGAGGGTGTCTGAGCAGACGGGCGGGTGGCTCAGCGACAACGTAACTCACTTTGACGGAGCGGGAAGTCAGGGAAAGGGGTGTAAACGGGCTAATACAGAGATTGAGGGACCAAGCTGCTCTGCCTGGCCGCGACCCGGGGCAGGACCCGCGCAGCTGCTGCCAGGCCAGGGCTTGGGCCCCGTGGCTGTGGGAGGGGCGGGTGCTCACGTCTTTGGAGGGCTTGCGGAGAATGTCGCCCACGCCGCCGCCATTGCGCAGCCCGTGGTTCATGACCGTGACGATGCACATGAGCAGGGTGTCACAGGCCCGCTCCGCGCTGTCCAGCTCCTCATCCTCTACAAGCGCAGTGTGTGCTCAGACCCCGGCCAGGCACCTGCCTCCCCGCCCCACCCGACTCCCAAGACACCCTGCTCACCTTCCAGGACCTCAGGCACTGAGACCCCTGAGCCACAGTTTATCCTGTCCCCGCTGCACGTGCCCATGAACGTGGCCGCTCCAGGCGGCATCCCCAGGGGGCTGGCTGGAGGGGACATGAACGAGGCCACAGGAGGTTCAAACGCCTGCCTCGTCGTCCCCCTGGTCGTCCCCAGCATCACCCTCCAGGAAGCCTGCCCTGGTCCTGCCAAGTCCCCCTCTGTCTGCTCACAGAAGGGTCTTCATGCCCCTGCCCACCGTGGGGTGCACGCCCAGGCCTGGCCGGCAGCCCTGCACATACTGAGTCTGACATGAATGACAAGGTCTTCGAGCAGTGGCTCCTCAGGAAGCCCAAGGCCCTCATCCCACCCCTCAGTCTGTCCCCAGAGCCCAGGACGAGAGCTGAGGCAGGGGGCCTGGGAGGCTAAGCAGGCCCAGGCCCTGGCCGGGAGCAGTCGCTGGGGCAGTGCCCCCCCCCCCCCGCCCCCGCACACCCACAGGAGGGGCCCGGACCTCGGGAGTGGTTGCTGGGCAGCCGGTCCACCTCGAGGATGAAGTCATCCTTGAGGAAGAGGAAGCCCACGATAGAGAAGAGGTAGACGAGGATGAGGGCCAGCAGGGCGGTCAGCAGGATGGAGCGGCCGTTGCGGGTCACGCTCTTGATGACGTTGAACAGCGTCTCCTCCCGGTAAATGAGGTCGAAGAGCTGCAGGGCAGGGATGGGCCTTGAGGGGGTGCGCTGGGCCGAGGGCTGCGGCTGCCAGTGCTTCCCACAGCCTCCTCCGCAGGGTCTGTGCTTAGGCAGGCGAGCCCGCGAGGCCTGGAGGCTTCTCAGAGCCTCTGGAGTTCTAATCCAAGGAAAGGGAGGGCCAAGGGGCAGCTGACCACACAGAGGGGTGGGGCGCCCGGCTCTGACGGTGTGCTTGCTCTGCGACTTCTGTGCATCAGCTCACTTCAGCCTCACAATTATTCTGGAAGGCAGGCGCTGTTAATTATCCGTTTTACAGACGGGGAAACTGAGGCATGGGCAGTCGCCCAGCTAGGATGGTCTGGTGCCAGAGTCCAGGCTTAAACCAGCACCATAGAGGGCCAATGGGTCAGACGGGGCCAGGAGTGGCCATCGGGGCCTTGAAGGCCAGGCTGGGGCCAAGCCGAGGAGGACTGGGCAGAACCGCGAGCACTCGCCCTGCACTGTCCCTGCCCCTGCCCCTGCCCCAACCCCGCCGGCCCCGTGGAGTCTCACCAGGATGCTGTAGAAGAGCTCGTGGGCAAAGAGGCCCAGGACGCTAGTCAGGATGTAGCCCACGTGGTAGAGGAACTCCATGTCCATGACCATGGCCTTATAGCCCCGGATGAAGGTGCCGCGGTTGCCCACGAAGCTCACCACAAACACGATCTTGTTGGTCAGCTGGGGGCGAGGGCAGGGCATGGGGTCAGGGTCCCACTACCCACCCTGAATCTCTACCCCAGCCTCCCTGCCCACGCGTGCCCAGCTCAGAAGCCACGCCTTCCGTGGAGTGGGTCTGAGCTGCTCCTGCTCAGCCTGGCAGGCGCATTAATGAAAATGCACCCAGAATGCATCTGGGCTCCTGGGACTAGGATAGAGGAGCCCCCGGGTGCCCCAGTTCCAGGAAGAAAGGGAGGTGTAAGAAAAGGAGGGGGTCAGAAAAGACCACCCTTAGCCTTTCCAGTGACTAAGTTAGAAAAGACAGCCCCTGCTCAAGGCACCTCATTTCCATCCGCAGGAAATGGCCAGAATATGCAAAGCTTTGCTGTCTCCAGCAGAACAGTGCGCCTGGGCCGTGCACAGCTGACACAGTGCGCACAACAGCCCTGAAGCTGGGGCTCCAAAGCTGGGACTCCTGGCTAGCTGTCTCGTGCCAGCGCCCCAGTTGTCCAGGGAGACAGAGGAGGCAGAGAGGGGTCCCCACTGCAGGTGCATAATGAGCTTGGAGTTCCAACCCAGGGACGAGGGGTGGGGCGGAGCAGTGGCCGCTGGGAGGTAGTCGGGGTGGGGCTCCCTCTGGCACTCACGTTGAGGGCACCCAGGATGTTGAGCGTGGGCCCGATGCCCAGGTAGTAGATGGAGCGCAGGATGAGCGCCACGATGAGCGGGCGGACGCTGTAGCGCTTGGTGAACAGGGCGGCGATGGAGAAGCAGATGAGGATCCAGAAGAGCAGCGAGATGAGCGGCGAGTCCAGCACTCCTGGGCCAGGACAGGACGAAGCGAGGCGCACTCAGGCCCCATACCCCAACGACCCCAAGGAACACCCATTCCTGGAAGCCTTCCCTGTGAAGCTCCTGGTCACCGGGTTCTAGGGCCCCCATCACACCCGCATCTCTAGGCCTGAGGCAGGGGACCCTCTCCAGCTGCTGCCGCCACAGCTGGTCTCTGGCTCGTGTGAGTGTGTGTGTGTGTGTGTGTGTGCGTGTGCGTGTGCGTGTGTGCGTGTGAGCTGTCTCCAGAGGTCAGAGACCCGTCCCACTGGACCACACCCGTGTCCCCCAAGATGGGATGTGCAGCCCGAGGGCAATGCAGGGGCGCTTCTGCCCACTCCGCACCTGTCCCCCCAGGCTCTGCCAAAATGGGCCCGAAGCCCCTGCCTGCCGCCCCCGTCCTGACCTGTGGACGCGCCCTCTACGTAGGGGTAGAAGAAGGCGATGATGATGTTGATAAACACGGCCAGGTTGAAGGAGATGCTGCCCCACAGGGTCATGCGGCGGGAGAACCAGTAGATGAGCGGCATGCCTGCGGAGGCCGGTGTCAGGGGGCCTGAGCCACACTGTGCTCACCCGACGCGGGCCCACTGCCCCCACAAGTCCAGGCCCCACTTCAGAGAAAAGCACTGGAGCCCTCCTAGGGGTGGTGTGGGGTGGGGTGGGGCAGCCACCAGCAGGCCAGGGGCTTCGGGAGCTCCAGGCCCAGCCCGCCCCCCGCCCGGGGAGGGGTCCTCACTGCGGAGCTTGCGCTGCCACTCCATCTCGTTGTGCAGGAAGGAGGACTGGTCGAAGAAGTCGCTCACTTTGCTGCCCTGCTCGTCCTGCTCCGTGGTGGTGAAGAGCCGGTGCTTGGTCTCCTCCGTCAGGAACTGGCAGATGCCAGGCACCGGGAACACGATCTGCTCCATGCTGCGGTCCTGCCGCACGATCTGGGCGCACACAGGCAGCGGGTGACGCCGGGCCCAGCTCGGGGCCCTCACCCTGCCCACCACCTTCCGGCCCCACCTCGATCTGGGACGTGTGGTTCTCGTAGTAGGCCAGGGGGTCCTCCTCCTCCTGCTGCGCAGGCGCCGAGGACTTGAGCATCTGCGACAGCTGCTTGTTGTTGAGGCTCAGCTGGGGGTGGCAAGGGCGCTGAGGTCAGGCCAGGCAGCCCCCCAAGTCCTGAGCCCAGCTCTGAACTACAACCCAACGAGTGACCCCCCAGCCAGACCAGCCCCGGCCCCAAAAGGGTAGGAGGGGGTGGAGAGCCATGTCCAGACGGTCCTCGACAGGCAGTGCCCCGCAGTCTGGCCCAGGTGCACCGGAGGTCCTGCTCGGACTGGGCCAGCTTTGCTCCCACTTCAAGCCCCGGTTTCACCCCTGGAGCTCCGCCCCCCAATTCTAGCTCACAGATCCTTGCTTTTTACAGGTCCAGGCCCCGCCTTGAGTTCCAGGCCCCACTCCACCTCATCCCCCTAGCAGGGGAGGCAGGGCCCCCTCGGGCCATGGCCCCGCCCCCAAATCCCAGCCTCACCCCTATAAGTGCCTACCCACTCTCCCCCCGCCTCCAGCCCTGCCAGGGCCCCCACCATGGAAGAGATGCCCTCAGCCTCCTCCTCCTGGATGCGCTTCACGGGCTTCAGCAGGTGCTGCAGCTGTTTGTTGTGCCTGGAGAGCTGAGCAGAGGCAGTGCCCGTCACCGAGCTGTGGTCACAGGGACCAGGGCGCGCGGGGCGGGGCTGCGGGGGGGCGGGGGGGGGGGGCGCGGGAGGATTGATACCTGCAGCGCCAGGATGTAGATGTTGTGGCCCACTTCACGCGGGCTCACCTCTGAGTTCTCACGCTCCTCCTCCTGCAGGTAGGCCTTCTTGATGACATCCACCTGGCGGGGCAGTGCCTGCTCGAATGCCCTCATCCCCATGCCCACACCCCCCACCTTCCCACCTCCCACGCCCAGCCTACCAGCTCCTGCGGCCGCAGGCTGATGAGGATGCGCTCAGCGTTCTCACTGTCGTGCCGGCTCTCCATCAGCCCGAGGAGCAGCTTGGAGGCATTGTCCTGGGAGGGGAAGACCGGCCACAGTCTGCGGGGACCCCCTCCTTCCCCCCCATTACTCCATAACAGCCCCTCCCACCCTCCCCATCACCCAGACTCTGGGGGCTTGCCGAGAAGTGTCCCACTTGTCCAGGCCACCCACAGCTTCACCCCACGCTGTGGCAGGCACACGACCCCCAGACACAGGCACAGACAGGAGGCCCTCAGATAACCCCGGAATGTGTGCTTCTAGAGCAGCGGTTCTCAACCTGTGGGTCGCGACCCCTTTGGGGATCGAACGACCCTTTCACAGGGGTCGCCTAAGACCATCGGAAAACACATATATAATTACATATTGTTTTTGTGATTAATCACCATGCTTTAATTATGTTCCATTTGTAACAATGAAATTGGGGGTCACCACAACATGAGGAACTGTACTAAAGGGTCGCGGCATTAGGAAGGTTGAGAACCACTGTCTAGAGTAAGTGTACACCCGGCATGTTTGCTCACACATTCACTCGTGTGTACAAATAAACAGACACATACTACACGCATGCAACCTGCATACATCACATGCCTGCACATGCACACATCACATGCACACGCACGAGGGCTGCCCGGGCCCCACCTTGAGCTGCAGCACCAGGTCCATCCGGTACTTGCACAGGGGGCTGATATCGTTGAGAATCAGCGCAGTGATGATGTCGATGCCATTGGACTCGTGCGTCACGATGCAGGTCTGGCAGGAGCAGGGGGGACGCGGGGCCCAGGCCCTCAGTACTGCGGTGGCTCAGGAGGCTCAGCCCTCCCTCGCCAGCCTGCTCCATCCTCCACGGCCACGCTCACCCGCTGCTGCCGGCGCCCGGCTGCTCACCTGGTTCTCGTGGCAGGGGCCCTGGCAGTACTCTGTGAGCGTCTCCAGGGTCTGGATGACGAGCCCCACGTTGTCCTCGTTGATGTAGAGCCCCAGCAGCCCCAGGCCACCCGTGGTGCTGCCGCACATGATGTCCAGGAACTGCAGCGTCTCGCACACCAGGTTGTAGTTGGTCTTGTTGTTCTGACAGCGCAGGAAGTTCTGCAGAGCACAGGTGAGGGGTGTGGTGTGACATGGCTAGAGGGCGGGGGAGGCCGGAGGGACTGCTCCTGCTGCTGCAGGGCTGGGGCCACCAGCTGCAGAGCACAGGTGAGGGGGTGTGACATGGCTAGAGGGCGGGGGAGGCCGGGGGTGGGCGGGGGGGGGGGGGAGAATGCTCCTGCTGCTGCAGGGCTGGGGCCACCAGCCGCAGAGCACAGGTGAGGGGGTGTGGCATGGCTAGGGGGCGGGGGAGGCCAGGGGACTGCTCCTGCTGCTGCAGGCTGGGGGCCACCAGCCGCAGAGCAGAGGCCAAAGGCTGCCTGCAGGACGGAAAGGGTCGGGCGCGGCGGGCGCTCACCTGCAGGTCCCGGTTGTGGTTCTCACACAGCAGCTGCAGGAAGCGCAGGATGGGCTGCATGATGAGCACAGACGTGCCCATCTCGTTGCTCTGCACACGCTCGCCCACCTCGTGCCCCCGGCGCAGGCTGGGGCCCAGCGAGTAGCGGGAGGAGGAGCTGGGCATGGAGAAGGAGGCCACACGGCCTGCAGGGCGAGGCCTGGTGAGGCTGGGCTGCTGGCGGGCGGGCCCTCACCCTGGGCTCCCACCCTGAGCCGCCCCCACCCCCCCCACCCCCTCCACCCCCGTGCACATCCTGAGCCTTTATCCCTGTTCTGTGCCGCCCTCCCCCTGAACCCTCTGACCCCACCAGCCAGCACCCCCACCCATGACCCTGACCCCCACCCTGACCTTTGGTGGTGGGGTCTGCTGGCTCCCGGTCCTCGCGGGGCTGGCTGCCCAGGTCGCTCATGTTGACGGCCACCGTGGACTTGGTCTCCTGCTGCGCCCGCTTCATGCGGTCGTGCAGCACCTTGAAGAAGCGCTCGGACTTCTTGTCGCTTGTCATCAGGTTGTAGAAGGATTTCTGGGGGTGGATGGTTAGACGGGGAGGCAGCCTCAGCACTGGGCCTGGCTCTCAGCAGCCCTGGGGAGGTCCTGAGTCCCCTGTCCTGTACTGCAGGGACAGGGATGGGGTACAGATGGGCCCCCAGACACACCCAATCCAGACTGAGGCTGGGGAGCCAGAGCCAGCCCTGCACCCGCAGGTGGGGCTGTAACTGCTGTCACTGATGCTGGAGGCTGGCGCTGGCCCCTGACCACCGTCTGCGTCTGCCCTTGGCCTTCATCTGTGCCCACAGCAGCCAGGGGTCCCCTGGACATCTAAGTCACTTCCCTCCTCTGCTCAAAACCCTGCAGCGGCCCCTCAGTGCCCAGGAGGCCAGGCGACAGACAGCCTACCACTCTCTGACCCCAGGCCCCGCCGCTGATGCCTCCTCCACCTCTTCCAGCCACAGCAGCCACTTCCTATTCACAACCTTCGTGCCAGCTGCCTGCTCTGCCCGGGGCACCCTGCCCACTGTCCAGAGCTCACCTCCGGGCCTTCCCCACACTCCCTCTAAGATGCCCTGCCTGGATGATCCCCGCCCAGCACGCCCTCCCGTCAGGTAGAGATTACAGCCATTGGCTGTTGCCTCACGGGGATGTAAGTGCCAAGAGCACATGGGTTGTCTCTTTTGCTCACTGCCCGGCACAGAGGGCCCTCCGTGCTCTCACTGAAAGAACGAGTGGGGATAAAGCTGCAGAGAGGGCTTTGGGGAGGAGGCAGGCCTCTAGCTGGGCACCAAGGGCTGAGGAGGATGTAGAAGAGGAAGAGAGGCCTGCGGCAAGAAAGTGGGCCTAACGCAGGGCAGGGTGGTGGGACGCAGGCTCAGGCCTGGCTGGAGCAGAGCAAGGTGGGTGTGGATAGATACGTGGCCACGTGGCCGGCCAGCGTGGCTCAATGGCTGAGCATCGACCAATGGACCAGGAGGTCACGGTTCCATTCCCGGTCAGGGCACATGCCTGGGTTGTGGGTTCGATTCCCAGTGTGGGGCGGGCAGGAGGCAGCCGATCCATGATTCTCATCATTGATGTTTCTATCTCTCTCTCCCTCTCCCTTCCTCTCAGAAATTAATAAAAATATACTTTAAAAAAGAAAAGTGGCCACGTGACACAGGGGCGGGTGTGGGAGGTGGAGCTGCCCACCAGCGCCCTGCCCGGCAGCGAAGCCCCCGTGGCCTCAGCGTCTTGGCACGCTGTCCTCTCCTATATGGGAGGCCCCGCCCACGGGCGGCGAGGGCCTGGCCCGCACCCCGTCCGCACCTGGATCTCGGTGTTGCCGCCGTCCAGCAGGCGGATGGCCAGGCCGATGCTCTCCTGAAAGACCTTCTCGTTCTTGGTGCTGGTGATGAGGTCACACACCAGCTTGGTGGCCCCCTCCTTGTCCAGCCGGCACTGGGTGGCTGCGATGGCTGACCAGTCCTGGTCCAGGCCTGGCGTGGGGGGACTCACTTGAGGGGAGCGAATGGGGTGGGAGAGCGGGAGGGAGGGCCCAGGGCCTGGGCAGGCAGGCCACCCGGGGGCACAGCGGGGAGGCAGTACTGACCGACGCCCATGGGGTCTGGGAGGTCCCCCCGCGAGCTGGACTTGCGGTTCTGGAGGTAGTTTTGCAGCAGCATCTTGCGTAGCTGGTTGCCCTGGAGGGAGGAGCGAGGCCCACAGTGCACTTCGCACCCTTTCGTCGGTGGCCCCACAGTCCCGGCCCTGCCGCCCGGGCCGCCGCCTGGCACTCACCCGGTCCCCATACTTGGCCTTCTTGAGCAGCATCTGCTGCAGAGTCCGCAGCACCTTGACGCACAGCTTCTCCTCCGACTGCATGAGGTCCTTGGTGTGCTGGATCAGCCTGCACGGGCGGAGGGCACACGGGCAGCCCCGCTGTCTCCCTCCGGACACCGCACGGCCCCATCCCGGGCGGGAACAGCCCAGCCTCCCACCTGTGGGCCCTCTAGTCCCTGCTGGGCCCCTCCCTGCCTCGGCTGCTGCCCCCGAGCGCGCCCCTCACTTGGACAGGAAGCCCCCGCTCTCGCAGCGCTGGTAGGCCTCGCTGCCCTCCAGGAAGAGCAGCTCGGGCCAGTGCAGGACGTCCACCAGCACGGACAGCTCGGCCTGCACCAGGGGCTTCAGGCGCTCCTCCAGGGCCGTGATGATGTCCTGGGTGGGCGGGCAGGGTCACCACCACGGGAGATGCAGGAGGCCCGGGCCCCAGAGGTGCCGGAAGCCTCACTGCCATCCCCACCCCCGACCAAGCAGCCCCACGACTGCCCCACAGGGCCCCGTACAAAGGATGCCATCTGTCTGCTCAGAGCCCCTGGCTGGGAGCTGCGGGCCCTCCTCTAGCTCTGTGACCTTGGGCAACCCCCTGCCCTCTCTGAGCCTGTCTCGTGCCGTGGAGTAATTACAGGCCAACAAGACAGTGGACAGGTGCACGGCCTGAGCAGACAGGCGCTGCCAGGACTGTGCAGGGTCCTGACCCCCGTGAGCACCAACCCCACCGGCGGGCCCTGGGTTCTCCCTGCGGTGAGCAGCCCCCGAGGAGGGCACGGGCAGCACAGGAAGGGGTGCTCCTCAAGCACCCGCCCTCCCCAACCACTCCGTGGCCGCCCACACCCACCTGCAGTTTCTCAATGATGTTCTTGTAGTCCCACTGGTTGGCCGTGGGGGTGACTCGCGGGAAGGCCCGCGTGGCCGCCTTGTAGTTGGAAGCGTTCCGCTGGGCGGCAGCCACACAGCTGGCGCCACTGCTGAGCAGCAAGCTGATGTGGGCATCCAGGTCCATGGGCAGCGAGATGCCCCGGCCCTTGGCTGGGGGGAGAGGTGGGAGGCTGAGCCAGCCGGGGGGGCAGAGCCAGGGCTACCTGCTGGGGAGCAAGGTGAACTACCCCGAGGCTCTGGGTGCAGGGACCCCCACCTGGCCCCACTTGGATGAGGTGCCCCTTAGAGGGGGTTTCTGTCTCTTTAATTTCACCCTGGATCCCTGCCCACTCTCCCTCCCCACCACGAGGACGGCCACCCAGCCTTCTCCTCCAGGACGCACTCGGGAGAACACCTTCTCCCACTGCCAACGTGCCAATCAGACACCAAGAAGGACTTACTGAGAGGCACCTGGGAGCAGGGGACGGGTGCGCTTAGGGACAACGTGTCTATGTGGGCAGGCGCCCGGGGCGCCGGAGGGCACTCACCCACCATGGCCAGGGTCCGGATGCAGGCCTCCACCGAGCCCTTGTGCTGCTGCTGCAGCCACGGGCACTCGAGCAGCCGCGTGGTGGACTGCAGCAGCTGCACCACGATCGTCTGGTGTGTCTGCGAGAAGCAACGCCCGCTGCAGCCGCCCGCCTCCGCCCGGGCAGCCCCGCCCGGGCACCAGAGCCCCGAGACCGGCACGGGTGAGGACAGCCCCCAAGAGCGACCCTGGGCTGTGCCAGTGGGAAGAGGCACCCCTTCCTCGCAGTGCACACCCTGCCCCACTGCCCACTGCCCACTCCCCCAGGTCCGCGTCTGGCCTTGCAGCCATTGCTGACCCTTTTCTTACTTTAGAAATCTTTTTAAATAAGTTAATGGTGTGAAAAGCTGACATGTTTGCCTGGTTTAAAGGTAATAAAAAGGCACACTTTGAGAAGTCCCTCCCTCCCTCTGACCCCACACCTCCACTCGCCCCACTCTGCCTGGGGCCGGTGAGGGGCAGGGGACGCAGATACTAATGCCAGAGTCCCCCAGTCCAGACACGGTGTCCAAGGACACCCACCCTCGCTGTGAGTGGGACCAGCAGTTTTCTGGCCGCCCTCAGCGGCACTGCCCCCTGCGCCCGCCCCTCCACCCGTGGGCAGGCCCTCACTGGCTTCCTTCCGGGGTTCCTGTGTGACTCAGGGATGTGGCAGCCCCTTCCTCCAGGGAGATGGGCCCTTCCATTCCAGGGCTCAGTGGAGAGAAAGCGTGTGCACTGGCCTGTCTACCTATCCCGTTAGGGACACCACGGTCCACGCCAGCTCGCTGTCAGTCACCCGCCCCCAGCTCTGCTCTGCCGTCCGCTGTGGGAAGCGTGCCACCTGCCTCCGGCGGGTGAGGCAGTGCAGCCAGGCGTCCCTGGCACCCAGCACCCATCGCCCCGAGTGAGTGAGGAAGTCCTGCTCTACGGAAAGTCCCCACTTCAGTCCTGAGCACAGGAACTGTGAGGCCATAATGTTCACTGGAGAACATGATCACAGTAACGTAAATGTTTGCTGTTTGAAACGGGGAACTTGGGGGAAATTGGTTACCAGCGTAGACCAGTGGTCGGCAAACGCATCAGTCAACAGAGCCAAATATCAACAGTACAACAACTGAAATTTCTTTTGAGAGCCAAATTTTTTAAACCTAAACTATATAGGTAGGTACATTGTTATTAACTTAATTACAGTACTCCTAAGCTGGCCTTTGCTAAAAACGTCCTCAATCTGATTGAGGTACATTCACTGAGGTCGACCCCTTCCAACTCTCCCATCCACACTCGTCTTGTATACTTGTTTCGTCTCCTTTCGTTCATCCTCTCTGTATGTCCAAACCATCTCAACATACCTTTCTCAGTCCTCGACACTACATCTTCTTTCACTCCACAACGTTCCCTACGGGGCGCGGCTACTGTGTTTCGGCCAGGTCCAAGCCTCAGACTAATGAAAGGACAGGGTCCTCTCATTGCCACGTGCAAGTCCCAGCCGGAGGTCAGGGCCCTCCCAGCACAATCATAGCCAATGGCTGTGGTTGTAAGCTTGAACCTATGGTCCAAACACGCGGCCCCACGTGCCTTGTGATAGAGTTCGGGTGCATGTAGTTGAGTGAGGTTGGAGCTCACGAGAATGCTGTAAACAACGTGATCACGCCCCTACTTTGCCTCGTGGCATCTGCTATAAAATAAAGACACGGCTTGTGGGCCCTGTCGTTGTCTCCTCATCAGGGAGGCACCGAGACCCAGCTATTGTTCTCTTATCCGTCTTTCCTTAATCCTTTCACTGCCCCCCACTCAGTTCACCTTTGGCTGCAACAGTTCCCTAAGATTAACTTAATAAACAAAGTTTTAAGTCAACTTTGCACTGTACGTGCGCGCCCACACGTGGTATTTTGTGGAAGAGCCACACTCAACGGGCCAAAGAGCCACACGTGGCTTGCGAGCCGCGGTTTGCCGACCACTGGCGTAGACAATGCTCTTGTACAGCCTCTCTGCACAACAAGCCAATATAAGCACGCACGCTGAGCCCCTCCCCACGCAGAGCGGCGGCGGCGAACTCACCTGCAGGGAGGTGCTGTTCTCGGAGAACGGGGAGCTGAAGAAGGCGCTGATGGTGTCCAGCACCACGCTCAGCACGTACTTCTCCAGGGTGGGGTCGGCCTGGCGCTTCTCCCGCTTACTGCACACCTGGGCGCAGAGAGAGAGAGGCCCGGCGTCCCACACGGCCTCCACGGCCCCCGGGAAGGCCGGGCCCACCCCCGCAGGCCGCGCCCCGGCACAGACCAGAGCCATGTCCAGGGTGAAGTTCTCGAAGAGCGTCCAGATGTGGTTGCTGGTGTAGATCTCCTTCATCTCCACCTCGGTGTCCACGTAGCAGTGGTTCACGAAGTTCACGTAGGCCATCTTCACCTGGGCGGCGGCGGCAGGTCAGGCGCGCAGGCCCCCCGCCGGGCGAACGTCTGCACTTCACTGACCCCCGACACTCCCCTTTCTCCCCACGTCCCCACCACCCTCCACGCTTCCCTCCTGTCCGCTGCCACTTCCTTCGCCTCCCGGGGCTCCAAGACTGCTCGGCCCGGCACCGGCACCCATCCCTGCGGCCGCCCTGCCCCCGCGCCCTCCCCGTCAGCTCCCGCGTGGATGCAGCCACCTCCGTGATGCAATCCTCATGGGTCACCACTGACACCACGTCCTCCAGGGGCAGCAGGGAGGTGCACTTGATCTCCGTGTAGACGTTCTTGCCCTCGGCGCAGGCGGCCAGCAGGTCCACCAGGGAGATGTGGTACATGAGCGGGCTGTGGTCCTCCACGCCGTCCCGGGCGGCCTTCATCATGTCCAGCAGGTGGGCCAGCGAGGCCTTGTCATTGTAGAACACGACCACGTCGTCTCCTGCGTTGGTCAGCTGCAGGCGGGGGAGCGTGTGTCGGAACCCTCGGTCCAGCGGCCCTGAGCCACCCGCTCCTGCACTTACTCGACACTCAGGAAACCCTCCCCAGCCATCAGGGACACTGAACCCTGGGCCCGGAAAGTTCCCCCTCTTCCACTGGGAAAAGACGCCCCACTTGGGCTGGTCTCAGAGGCGCCTCCTCCAGGAAGCCCTTGGCAATCCCACCCCCGCCCAGCTCACGCCTCTCTCCCGTGTTCCCACGGCGTGTGACGTAAACCGTTCAGGGCACATGCTGCGTCTCCTCATGTGAGCGATTACGTTGCCCACAGTAATGCACCAGCAATGGCTGACGGCACCACACAGCACACCCCGCACACGCGTGTCCTTCACAAGTTCCCTGAGCGCACGCCAGTGGGGCTCCTCTCCCCGGCCCGCCCCGCGCTGGACGAAGCCCGATGGAGACGGCCCCCACCCTCCATGCCTTCGGCCATCAGGTGTCTACTGAGTACCTACTATGTGCCACATGCTGGGGCCTGGTAACGAGCGCAAAGGACATGGTCCGTGTCCCCCAGCCCAGAGTCCGTGTCCCCACCCCAAACTCATACTCCACTGACTCCCCGGGGACACCAGGTCCTCGGCACACGGGGACGTGAGGACTTGTAAGTCAACGGTAAGAAATGACAGTGTCTGCGTTCAGGCCCGTTGTCTGAGTTCTCCTGGCCCCGCCTGAGCTCTGCTCCGCCCGCCTCTGCGGCCCCTCCACACCCAGCACCCAGAGCTCCTTCCGTGGCCGCCCACGGTTGTGTCCCGCCATCCGAACCCCTCTCCGTGGCCACCCCGAGTCCCATGAGCCCCGGGCCCCCCTCACCTCAGTCATGATCATGTCCTGGCACTTCTTGACGTACTTGCCCTCGGCCTTGATGACGGTGTGCAGGAAGTCCAGGTACTGCACGTGGCGCCCATGGGTGGCCAGCAGGTGCACGAAGTGCTGCAGCACCGGCTCGCTGACCTCCGAGCACAGCTGGTAGTTGTTCAGGAAGATGTGCTGCATGGTCTCTGCCTCCAGGAGCTGGGTGCAGGCGTCCGTCAGAGGTCAGAGCGGGTCCTGGCTGCCCGCCTGTCCGCCCACGCCCGCCCCACCTGCCCCGCCCCTCACCCCCGGTGTGAGGAAGAGGTGCAGGTGCTTGTGCAGCAGGGCCTGGTTGCCGGGGTTCCCCGCACAGAACTTCTGCAGGAACTGGTGTGTGTAGCGCAGGATCTCCATCATCTTGGCATCACCCTGGGCATAGAGGGGAGAGGGTGCTGGGCGCTCACAGGAAGACAGGTGGGGGGTGGGTCAGGGCTTAGGTTCAAGGTGAAAGCTGGGGCTCCAGGTCAGGATATGGCAATGTGAGGGGCACAGGGTGAGAGGAGGCTGGAGTGGGGGAGCAAGGCTAAGGGGTCAAGGCCAGGAGAACACTGGGATGATATCAGGGTCAAGAGTCAGGGTGAGGCTTGAGACATATCAACACCAAGGCCAGCCCAGCTGGTGTGGCTCAGTGGTTAAGCGTCGACCTATGAACCAGGAGGTCATGGTTCGACTCTTGGTCAGGGCACATGCCTGGGCTGTGGGCCTGATCCCCAGTGTGGGGCGTGCAGGAGACAGCTGATCAATTATTATTCTCTCTCATCACTGATGTTTCTCTCTTTCTCTCTTCCTCTCTCTCTCTCCCCCTTCCTCCCTGAAGTCAATAAAAATATATATATTTTAAAAGATCAAGGTCAGCCAAGGTGAGGGGTGGAAAGGTCAAAGACTGAGATAGGGCTAAGTTTGGAATCAGGGGCCAGGGGGTGGGGGGAGGTTAGGGGGAGGAGCCAAGTCAGGAGCAGGGTGAGGCTGAGTTGACATTATGGGTCAGGGAGAGGCTAAGGGTCAAAAGTTAAGATGAAGCTGAAATGATCAGGATTAGACCAAAGAAGAAGACAGAAGCTGGGGTCAGGGTCAAGAATCAGAGTGGGGCTGGGGTCAAATCAAGGTCAGAGTGGATCAGGATGAGGGCAGAGGGTCAAAGGTTGAGATGCTATTGAGGGGTCAGGTGTGTCGGGGACAGGTCAGGGTGAGTACGGTGAGGTCAGCACTGGGGATTAGTGGTCTGGGCTGGGACAGGGTGAAGCTGGGCAGAAGTTGGGGTCACCTTGTCGTAGGGGATCTGCAGCAGGTCCAGCATGACCTTGTGGGCATCCATGTTCTTGAGCAGCCTCTGCTGCTTCTTCCTCATCTGCTCCCCGACGCCGCACATCTTGTTCAGCCGCTCCAGGATCTGGGGGGAGCGGCGTGAGCCAGGGCCCCTCCCTCCCACAGGCCTCCCCTCCCCCGGCCACCACAGCTGGTCCCAGTACACGTCGGGGACAGGAAGGGAAGGAGCCGTGGCCACTGACTCAGGTCATGGAAACAAGGCAGGGGACTCACACCCAACCCCACCCGTGAAATTCGAGAACGATGTGACTGCAGTGGAATTTCATGACATTCCTCCAGCTCCGAACAGTCCCATCTGGACCTTGGCGGGTTGTTTTTAACGCGAGGGAAAAGCTGGAAGACGTCTACTGTGGGGGCCGGTGGCCGGCAGAGCTGGGAGGCGGAAGGGCCGGCCCCCGGAGCTCCAGGGCCGCAGACCCTTCCCTGGGACCCCGCACTCACGCCCTTGACGATCTGGTAGTTCTCACTGCTCTTCTCCCCTGGCGGCGGCAGGAAGCCTTCCTCGTCCGTAGGCCGCTGGGGGCACAGGGTGGGGTCAGCCCGGCCCAGCCTCCCAGGGCCCTGGCCCCACTCTCTGCAGCCCCACTCACCTCCTTCTTGTCTTTGGCGGTGCCCGCCTCCACCTCCTCGCCCTTGCCGCTGCCCTTCTTGTCCACCCACAGCTCTGACTTCTCCACCATGGTCCGCAGCCGGTCCAGCTCCGCCTTAATGACCTTGTAGTTCTCCACGTCCTGGGCGGAGATCAGCAGCTGCACCTGCAGGGGGGAGGCTCTGCCTGTGAGACGGCGACCCAGGTCCACTGCCTCACAGACACCCTGTCCCGTCCTGTTCAGGCTTCTGCTGCTGGCGTCTCCGCTCCACCATCATTCCCCTCCACGTTTATAAGCGCACCGCCTCCGAGAAGCCTCCCCGATGGCTGCAGCCCCTGCACGCCCTGCCGTGAGCTGCCTCATCCCTGGCTTCAGTCACTCACTGCCTCTCGTCCCTCGGCTGCGGCCTGTCACTTGTTCACTAGGACCCTGACCAGGGCAGGGCGGGGCGGGG
Organism: Myotis yumanensis; assembly: GCF_028538775.1. Classification (NCBI taxonomy): domain Eukaryota; kingdom Metazoa; phylum Chordata; class Mammalia; order Chiroptera; family Vespertilionidae; genus Myotis; species Myotis yumanensis. Next base: position 93,626,540 of record NW_027223757.1, read on the forward strand.
CGTACTGGCATCACTGAGTGCTGCTCCCTCCCCCCTTCCCCACTCGGGGTCGGTGGGTGAGGGAGGAAGGCCCCTGGCTCCAACCCACCCCTTCAGGAAAACAGGCGTGGGCAGTGACCACGTTGCCAGCGCTGCTGCCAGAATTCCGTAAATGCAAGGCCAACACCCAGGGCTGGTACACAGCAAGCCCTTGTTAAATGCCAGCCCCACTCCACAGGGAGCCGCAGAGGCCACACCACGTCACAGTAACGAAGCCCTGGTGAGGGCTGACGGCGCGCCAGCCTGACGTGAAGCACTTAGCAAAGGCGCGCGAGATAGAGCTCGCCAGCTGCCAAGTGCCGTCACATCATAGGAAGTGACGGCCCCTGAGCCAGGCTGAGGAGAGATGCAAGTACCCAAGACTTGAGGAGCTCAGCAAGGCCGAGAACCCCAAACGTGCTGTGAGCACCTCTTCCATCACCGCCAACCCCCAGTGCCCAGCGCAGGTGGTCCTCCCCCCATTCCCCTCAACCCCCCGCTCCCTGAGGCCGGGCTGAGCGGCTGCACCTGCTTGAAGGTGTGCATGGCCTCCTGGCGCTGGCTGAAGTGCTTGAAGAGCAGCTGCAGGGCCCCCGAGACGAGCGGCGGGTAGTCGTGCATGGTGAGGTGGATGAGCACGCGCAGGAACGTGCGGCCGCCCTCGTCGTCCACCTCCAGCATGCTGCTCGTCTTCCTGCGGCAGCGTGGGCACGGCTGGCTCGCTCCTGGCCACCCATCGGGCAGACCCAGCGCCCCGTGCAGTATTTGCTAAAACTACTGATGTTTTCTCACCACAGGAGCCCCCCGCCCACCCAGGTCCCACGGGCTCCCCTTGATTGAGCTGGAAGCAGAGCTTCGAGGGGATTCATGGACAGGAGCTGGGGCCTTGAACACAGCCGGGGAAAACATCTTTATCAACCTCTAACCAAAATGCAGCTCTTCCTTCAACGAGGAAAAACGAGCGGCACTTGTGACGCTGGCATCAATAGAGCCCCAGGTGTTCTCCCGTCACCTCGGAGTGTGACAGACTGGGGAGCATCCGGCACCCGCCGCTGCTGGAGGAAGGGTGCCGGTCCCCGCAGGGCTCGTCACCTAACGCTGCCTAAGGCGCTCAGAGCCAGGCCGAGGTAGCTGGCACGCACATTTGTCCTCCTCGGTGTTCTGATGACTGCATCTCATGCCACTAGCTTCCTCTGTCATTTCACGTGCTTTATGTTACAAATTTAAAAATGCCGCCTCAGAGGGCCCAAAGGCTTCTCGAGACACAGGGCGTGGCACGGAAATGGATGAGCCCCACTCCGGGCGACCCGCCCCACTCCAGCCTCTGCAGCGGCGGGGGGAGCAACGTCCCTCCCGGCCCGTCCTGGTGCAGAGGCGCAAATGCCCTCGGGGAGCAGGGCCATGACCACACTGTCGCCTGTCACCGGGTTTGGGCAGACAAGGGAGGGTCAGGGCAGAAAGCCAGGGGATGACAGAGGGGGGCCCCGCCCGGCCTTGGGAAATGCAGCCCATCCCAGGGGTCTCAGGCCTGCGTTGCTATCACCTACCCAACCCACACACAACCCCCCACTTCACCCCTGGCCTTACCCCACTCCAAACATGGCCTCTGCCTGCTCCCCGATGCGATCCAGGTTTATGTTGGCAGCTGTGGGGAAGAAGAGGGGGAGACGGGGCAGGTGGGTGCCAGGTGCAGGCAAGATGGAGAACACAGGGGTGAGGGAGAGGGAGATACCCAAACCACCCCTGCTACACCTGGTTGGGCGGCAGCCCCTCTGCCTGCCCCCCCCCGGGGGGGGGGGGGGGAGGTGAAACCATCCAGGGAACGGGCTGCGCAGCCCACTGTCCCGCAGGGATGAGCAGAATCCTGGGCGGGGGGTCTTGGTCTGGCTCAGGTCCTGACTGGCTATGATTCGGGGCAAATTTCTGCCCCTCTGTGGGCCCCATTGAAGGAATGAAGGGAATGGTTCCTGACCCTTCCCTCACTGTGGCAATTAAGTGAGACTATGGGGGACGGAAGGCCTTTGCAGGTTGGGAAACAGGCGGGTGTGGGAGCTGCCCCCCAGGCTCCCCCACAGCTGTGTGGACGGGGAGGCGGGTGGGCTCACTGGTGGAGTCGAAGGCGGGGGCTGTGCCGTCGGCCCCGCTGTCCTGCATGGGAAACACCTCCACAAACTCCTTCTTGAAGACGGACAGCAGGTAGGAGATGCGGTAATCCAGGCGGACGTTGAGGATGAACTGGAGGAGGGGAGAGGTGGGGTGAGGACTGGGCTGAGACAGGAAGCCAGTCCTGCTCCTGGGGCCCTGGGGGGTGACAGGCACCCCAAATGAGCTCCAGCATTCGGGGGCTCAGCACAGCTCTTTGGGGGTATCACGGGACATCACGACCAAAACAATCAAGACCCTGCTCCCCAGGGAGGTTCAGGGCGCCCTCTGCCCAGTTCCTATACCTCCTCTCAGAATGAGGCAAGACCCCCCCAAACCACTTGGCCTCTCCCCCAAGCCGGACGCTAACAGGAAGGGGAACGGAGCTCCCCAGGTCTGAAGGCCACTGTATGTCCTCCCACCCTGCCCTGCCAAATGGACACTAAATCTCCCAGGGCGGGTGGGGAAAACGGGGACTGTGAGGCCAGAGGTCACTGTGGGGTGGGGGTGAGGACACAGTTTGCACACACCCCAACTGCCTGCATCCTCGGGGCGCAGAGCATCTGGCCAGACCCCAGGACTCAGGTCTGGAAGCCGCTCCTCTGACTCCCCTGAGCAGGTCCTGCCCACACTGGGTCGCCCTGAAGGTCGCTGCATTTCCCTTCCCTTCCTCTGGGGGCAGCAAGACAAACGCAAGGGTCCTTCTCCCGCCTCAGGGCCCTGCCAGCCCCCTCCCCAGTGTTGCTGGGCGGCTCAGAGGAGACACAAGGAGGGAAGACTGTCTGCCCGCCAGGAAGCTGGCTCCCCAATCTCTAGCTCCGCTTCAAAACCTGTGTGACCGGGAAAAGTCCCCTCCCGTCCTTTCCCCACCTGTACTGGGGGGCGGAGCCAGAATCGCCGGGAGGGCTGTCACAGCCCAGACTGTGGCCACACCTTGTGTTCTGGTCCCAAGTCTGGGCAGGGCCCATGAACCTGAGTTTCAAAGTCCCCAGGGGGTGTGGGGGGCTGATACTGCCGGTCCCAGGACCACACTGTGAGGACCCTGGCTGCACAGCAACCCTCACGCGACACTGTGATCTAAGGGGAATCACCACCCACCTCCCCACACTGCCCACCCTCCGGCCCATTCCCGACACCTCCCACCGCTCCCGCCCGCCCGCCGGCACCTGCAGGATCTCCAGGATCTTCAGCTTGGTCTCCATCACCACGATGTCCTCATTCTCCTCGAACTTGCTTCTGTCCAGCGGCTCGGCGGCCGCGGCCTCGGCAGGCAGGCTGGGGGCTCCGAAGACGGACTGCTTGCGGTTCAGCACCATGGTGGACATCATGTGGCCCACGCCCTGGATGGACCGCCGCACGTTCTTGCCTGAGGCGTGGAGAGCAGAGGGGCTCACAGAGGGTGCACGCAGCCACCCACACCCCCCACCTGTCTGACTCCGTCTCCATCAGCTGCAGGGCAAAGCCCCGCAAGGAAGGGGCCGGCCAACCCAGGAGGTTCCCTGGGGGAGGTGAGCTTGAAGCCCAATCTGGGAAAAGGGAGGGCCAGGCAAGGTGAGGAGTGGGGAGACCAGCGAGAGCTCTCAGGTGGCATCGTGAGCTGCTGCAGGGCACGGGGCTGAGGCCGCGGGGAGCACTAAGAGCCAGGTGCCGTCTCTGTGCACTGTTTGTTTAGCCGAGTTTGTGCCACCTGGGGGTGTCCTTAAGGGCAGGGCTGTGGCTCGTCCCTCAGGCTGCCCCCTCGCTCCTCATGCTCCCCAGTGACAGGACTGTGTCCCCCTCGGACGGGGAGCTCCCCAGGCAGGGCCAGTGTCTCCCCTCCTCCCTCAAGACAAAGCTGCACGGGGTCTCCACAGCCCAGGGCAGGGGGCCCTGCTGGCCCAGCCTAGGGTGAAGGGATTGGGCTGAAAGACACCCCCGCACAGCAGAGCCAGGAGGCGGGCTGCACGGGGAGGGGGTGGTTGATCGGAGAGGATTTCTGGTGCTAAGAGGAGAAGGAGGCACTGAGGGTGGGCGGGGTGGCTCGGTGGGCAGAGCTCACCGCCCGAGTCCTCGTAGGCCTGCAGCATGGCCGGCGGGCCCTGCACGCAGTCGATGATGCTGAGCAGCGTGCGTGTGAGCCGCAGCAGCTCACTGAAGCTGTAGAAGCCGAAGTAGATGAGATTGTGCGCCAGGCTGACCACCTGCGGAGAGGGGCGGGGCGGTGAGCGGGGGCGGGGCCTGAGCGCGGTGGGCGTGTCCATGGCACGATGGGCGGGGCCTCGGGACAGACGATCCAGCTCTGGAAAGCCAGGGCTCCAGTGGTGTAATGGGGTCAGGTTCCTCTATGGCTGTGGGGCTGCGTGAACGTGGAACCAAGGGTCCCAGACGAGAGCCGCCTGGCCCCAGGGGGTTACTGAGGAAGACAGGCCTGCAAGGAGGCTACTGTGGGGAGACAGGGCAGAAATGCAGGCAGTGGGGGTGGCTCCGGGCAGTGGCCTGTGACCAGCCCAGGCTGATGAGGGGAGGGGACTGGGGGCAGCAGCCTTCTCCCAGGTCAGAAGCTTCTCTCCTGGGGAGGCTCAGCTGTCTGTGCCCCTGCCTGCTAGGCTGCTGAGGGAAGTGAGGCAGGGACCCACCACCCAGCCCTGGCCCAGTGCCCAGCAAGCAGAGTCCCACCCACCTCGAAGGTGAGCTTGTTCTTGTCCTCGTTGGCGAAGGGCACGGCCTCGCCGACCACGTTGTTGAGGTAGTCCTCCACGAACTCCATGGTGCTGGCAAACTTGTTCTTCTTGTCATCTCGGGCGGCGTTGAGGTTGGAGTCATAGCTGGGGGTGGGGGCAGTGAGGCTGAGGGTCCCTGAGGTCCGCCCACCCGCCGTGCCCGGCCCGCCCTCTCCCACCCCTCTCACTCCTTGATGGTGATGGCCGTGGGGATCTCGGTCCAGAGGCGGGCAAACTTGACAGGCGTGACCAGCTCCTGGGGGTCGCGGTCCACGTGCACGTGCAGCATCAGGTGGCAGAAGGAGGCGCGCAGGTCAAAGGGCAGCATCTCGTCGGCCATGCACAGGAAGATCAGGTCGACGCCCAGCTGCTGGGAGATCTCGTGGATGGCCAGGTACTGCCGGTCCAGGCACATGCGGGCAAAGAGCTTCAGCTGGTACCTGCGTGCAGGGGGCATGGTGAGGGCCTGGGAGGGGGCTAGCGAGGGCTGCTGGCAGGGCCTGGGCTTGAGGGACGCTTGAGAAAGTGGCAAAGGGGCTTGGGCTCCACCCTGCACCGGCCACTGTCACAGAAAGGGCACATTCTGAGCGAGAGGTGATGGACAATGCCTGGACTTACGGGTGTTTGCAAATCTCTCCCAACTTGCTAAGGATGAAAGCGCTTTCTGGCTCAGCCAGGACAGGTGTTGGTAGGAAGAGGGACGGCTGAGAGCAAGGCTGGGATGTGGCAAGGAGAGCGTGAGGAACCAGCCTCGGGCAGGGTGAGGGCAGGACGGGGGGGGGGGGGTGTTGGAGGTGGCATCCTGCCCTCTGCTTGGTCCTCAGCCCTGCCTTACCTGCCATGGGCTCCGTGCTCACCCCACAGCTCTGCACCCTCGGGCAGGTTCCTTTACCTCTGTGCCTGTCTCCTGAACTTCGCCGAGGGTGAGGGTAGTCCCTGCCCCACAGGGGCCTTGAGGTGTGGGTGAGTGATGGGTGAAGGGCTTGGAGCAGTGCCTGGTGGACAGGGAACCTCTGATACGTGTTACGCACTCTCCTTGTTTTTAAAACTCGTGTGGAGGCAGGTTTGGGTTTCTTCCAGGCCTGTCACTGAGCTGAGCCTGGCCTCGGGGTCACCCTGTGCTGCTCCGGGAGCTTCCCTGGTGAGGCTGTGCTCGGGCAGGTGGAGGCGGGAGGCCCCGCGGAGGCTGCGGGAGCTCTCCCCCAGCAGGGCACAGAGCACGGGGGAGGGCGGGCACCTGTAGTAGCTGAGCACGTTCTCATCGTGGGCATTGCCGGCCCGCGCCTCCTGGGCCAGCTGCCTCACGCTCTTCTCATGGTGCTCGTTGTTCTTGTCGGTCCAGGTGAGCCACACTTCCTCCTCGGAGTACTCGATGGTCAGGTACTCGTGGGCCTGGGCCATCTCCTTCACGGGCCGAAGCCTGCGGACACGGCCAGCCATCACCGGGAGCGGGGCCAGGGCGGGACTCCACCCAGAGCCCGCCCTGAGCGGCCCGGCTGCACCGTCCTCTCCCCCTGGGGCTTGGCCACAGCCAGCCAGGCTCCCAAGCTGCCTGCCGTGGGGACCCACCTCCAGCTGGAACCCCAAACAAACCGTGAGCTTCTTGAGGGCAGGGCCTTGGCTCCTTCTTGTGCCCCCTTACCCTCCCCCGACCCGCGCCAGCACAGGGCTGGGCACACAGCAGGCACTGGGTACACTGGGTACATGTCTGCAGAGAGCGCTGGGTGCCAGCTCCAGCCTGAACCCAGCCGGGCCCCAGCTCTGAGGCGGCCGGGAGCCCTGCCTGGGATCATGGGACCTGAGAGCCAAGCAGGGTGCCGGCTGGGTGAGTGGGGCGCCGTGGATGGGGACATCGCGCCTGCTCACTCGGTCTGGATGAGGATGTCGCTGTTCTTGGGGTCCAGCACACACTTGCAGATGAGCTCCTGGGTGACGGGGATGGCGATGTGGTTGGACACACACAGGTCGGAGAGGTAGTCCAGGAACCTGGGGTGACAGCAGGGGTGGGGGTGCTCAGAGCAGCTCCCTCCCCAGAGCTTGGAGATGTGCTAACAGAGACAGCCCTGCATGGGGCGGGGGTGGAGGGGTGGGGGGGGACGCTAGTGGGGTCCAGGGAGTCAGGATAAAGGAGGTGCGAGGACAGAAGTGATATTCAAAATATTTAACAACTGACTCAACACAGGCACTGACTTAGCAACTGGAGGAGGGTCTGAGGGCCTCGGGCTGCCCCAGACGGCAACCCTCTTGGAGCCAGACTGGGCCCAATTAGGAAGGGACCCTGGAAGGGGCTGGCACGCCAGGGCCTCAGAGAGGGGGCAATTCATCAACAGAGGCAGGAGCATGTCAGTGTTTTAACAACCAGCAGAGGCCAACTTTCCACCCTGGACAGGGGTGGAGGAAGGAGAGAGTGGGGGCAGCAGGGAGGGCGGGCCCACCTGGGCTGGGCAGGGTTGAGGGTTGGAGGAAGGGGGGCAGCGGGAGGGCAGGCCCACCTGTGCTGGGCAGGGATAGAGGGAGGCGGGTAGCGGGGAGGGTGGCTGACCTGGGCTGGGCAGGGGTGAGGGGTGGAGGGGCGTGCCGACCTGGGCTCCCGGTTCTTGCGCACCAGGCTGACGAAGGTCTCCACCTCGGTCTTGGTGATGTGCTTCTCCAGGAGCTTGCGGTTGTTGTGCAGCAGGGCGGTGATGGTGTCCTCAGCCAGGATGTCGTAGCCGATCTGGGACTGCATCATCCCAAACTGCTTGGCGATGTGTTCCTGCGGGGCGGACGGGCTGGGGGTCAGGGGTGCAGCTCTGCTCCAGACCCCGAGACAGGGCCCGACACTGGCAGGGGCCCCCGACCCCAGACTGGCAGCATCCAGGAGAGGAAGCCCACACCGGGCAGAAGCGGGGGTTCTACAACAGTTACTGGGTGCTCGCTCTGTCTCCCTCCCAGGGTCAGGCCTCCGCGAGGGAGGGGCCTTGTCCGGCGGGACCAGCTACATCATGTGGGCCCGCAAAGTGGAACAGCAGGATCCCTGTTCAAACTTAAGGATCTCAAGACGGCAACAGAGCATTAAACCCAGCCCAAGGCCCTTCTGAGCAGCCAGGTCCCCCGGCCAGGAAGCCAGCCTGCTGTCTGGGTCCCTGTCCTGCCCCCGGGGGGCAGGGGGGCGCGGGGCGGGCCAGCGGCACCTGGTTCTTGCGGTAGTCCTCCTGGGAGTGCCGCAGCACCCGGTAGCAGAGGCGGAACATGTGCTGGTAGGGGGCGTTCTTCTGGTCCGACAGCTCCTCCAGCCGCACCAGGGGGCCCTCACCGCCCTTGTCGCGGAAGGGAGCCTTCAGAATGCCAAAGATCTGGGGGAGCAGAGAGCGTGAGGGGGCATCTCCCACACCTGCCTGTACCCCTAATTACCCCAGGAACCCTAAGCCCCAACTGCCCCTGCCCCAAAGCCACCCCACATTCACTCGCAGCTGATTCTAAGCTGAACTAAAATATGTATTTTTTAAAAATTGATTTCAGAGAGGAAGGGAGAGGGAGATAGAAACATCCATGATGTGAGAGAATCATTGATCGGCTGCCCCCTGCACACCCCCCAGTGGGGACCAAGCCCGAAACCCGGACATGTGCCCTGACCTGGAATTGAACCCTGACCTCCTGGTTCATAGGTCAAACCTCAACCACTGAGCCACGCCGGCCAGGCAAATTGGATGCAGATTGGGTACCGTTGCTAACTTTCTTAGGCGTGACAACAGTCCTGGGTCCTTATTCTCAGGAGGTGCATGCTGAAAACTTTAGGGGGGCGGTGCCCTGCTTTGGACCGCGAGCGTGGGATGGATGCTGAGACGCAGCGCCACCTGCAGCCCAGCTGGTGATGGCCGCAGGTGCCTGCCGGCAGTGCGCGGGCGTGTTCACGTCACTATTCTTGCAATACTGTCTCAATATTTGAAAACTTTCATAATAAAAGCTTAGAAAAAAAAAAGTTAAGCACAAGTTCTGGACCCCGCATCCTGAGCTCCGCCTGCCCTGCTGCGGGCTGGCTGCTGCTCCTGTGAGCCCGTCTCCCTGGGACATGGGTAGTAACGGCCCTCCGGCTGAGGGGATCACGTGAGCCAGTGCACACAGGGTACGAAGTAAGTGCTCACTAGATAGAGTTTTTATTAAAGGGGGTGACGAGGAACTGCAGGGGGATTGCAGCTCAACTGGAGGTGAGAAAGGGCAAACTTAAGAGGCCGAGTCCTGGTCGGTGGCTCAGTGGTTAGTGTCAGCCTGGGAGCCAAAGGATCTAGGGTTCGATTCCGGGTCAAAGGCATATATCTGGGTTGCAGGTTCCATCCCTGGTCCCAGTAGGGGCACATGCAGGAGGCAGCCAATCCATGTGTCTCTCACATTAATTTCAATATTTCTCTTTCTCCTCCCACCTCTCTCCCCTCTTCCCTCCCTCCTTTCCACTCTCTCAAAAAATCAGTGGGAAAAAATACCCCCAGGTGAAGACTAACAAAACAAAACAAAAAAGGGTCCCCTGCCCTCCCCAGGTCTGCACCCCTGGCTCCCGGTCCCCCTGCCCAGGTCTGCGCCCCTGGCTCCCCTCCCCCACCAGGTCTGTGCCCCTGGCTCCCCTCCCCCCCCAGGTCTGCGCCCCTGGCTCCCTGTCCCCCGCCAGGTCTGTGCCCCTGGCTCCCTGTCCCCCCCCTCAGGTCTGCGCCCCTGGCTCCCTGTCCCCCCCCAGGTCTGCGCCCCTGGCTCCCTGTCCCCCCCTCAGGTCTGCGCCCCTGGCTCCCTGTCCCCCCCTCAGGTCTGTGCCCCTGGCTCCCTGTCCCCCCCCAGGTCTGCGCCCCTGGCTCCCTGTCCCCCCCTCAGGTCTGCGCCCCTGGCTCCCTGTCCCCCCCTCAGGTCTGCGCCCCTGGCTCCCTGTCCCCCCCTCAGGTCTGCGCCCCTGGCTCCCTGTCCCCCCCTCAGGTCTGTGCCCCTGGCTCCCTGTCCCCCCCCCAGGTCTGCGCCCCTGGCTCCCTGTCCCCCCCTCAGGTCTGCGCCCCTGGCTCCCTGTCCCCCCCTCAGGTCTGCGCCCCTGGCTCCCTGTCCCCCCCTCAGGTCTGCGCCCCTGGCTCCCTGTCCCCCCCTCAGGTCTGCGCCCCTGGCTCCCTGTCCCCCCCTCAGGTCTGCGCCCCTGGCTCCCTGTACCCCCCCCAGGTCTGCGCCCCTGGGTCCCTGTCCCCCCCCAGGTCTGCACCCCTGGCTCCCTGTCCCCCCCCAGGTCTGTGCCCCTGGCTCCCTGTCCCCCGCCCAGGTCTATGCCCCTGGCTCCCCTCCCCGCCCCCCCAGGTCTGTGCCCCTGGCTCCCCTCCCCGCCCCCCCAGGTCTGCGCCCCTGGCTCCCGGTCCCCCGCCCCCAGGTCTGCACCGAAGGCCCTGGTGGTCGCCCACCTGCTTGAGGATGTTCTGCTCCCGCATCAGCTTCTGCCGCTCCCGGTTGGGCTTGGTGACCATGATGTCCAGGACGTTCTGCCCGTTGTTGGGGACGTCGCTGACAAAGAACACCAGGTCCTCCAGCAGCTGGATGACGAACCTTCACAAAGGGCACGGGAGACAGCACGAGTGAGGTGCCCGCCTGGGGAAGTCCCAGGACCTACCCAGCCCGTGCTCCCCGCCTCCGTGGGCAGCCGGCTCCCCCACACACAGCTCTCCAAAGCACAAAGCCCATCACCTTCCCTGCCCGCCTCACCCTGACCTGCTCTCAAACCCCCTGCCCTCCCCCCCGCCCACCTGCCCCAAGACTGAGCCTCGCATCCACACCCATCTGAAGGGACAGCAGGGCACCGGCGGGCGTCTGGCGCCAGGGGCTCTGCATTTCCATCTGCCACCTACTAGCTGTGTGACCTTGGGCAGTCTCTCCACCCGACCCTCAGTCCCATCATCAAACCAGGGCCAGTTCCGGGAGTACGTGAGCAGCGAGGCAGGGCGGGCCGGCCAGCGCCACGGGTCAGTCCTCACCTCCGCCTCCCCCGCCCCAGCCCCGCCTGCCGGCTCCTGCTTGGTGGCTCCTTGGTTCACGAACAGCAGACCTGGAAGCCGGCCCCTGGGGAACCTCGGGAGCCTCCCCGCGCCCACCTGCGGTCGTTCTGGCTGATGAAGCCCTCGTTCAGCTTCTCCACGGCACTGGCCAGCATGGAGCTGGCATCGTTGGCAAAGTCCAGGTCTCGGATCTCAGACACGGGAACCGACACGATGGCAAAGGCCTCCTTGTCCTCCTTGGTGGGGCAGGTGCCCAGCTGCAGGGACAGAAGTCAGCCAGGGCACTCAGGGGCAAGCCTGGGTCTCAGCCCCAGCCCCAGCCCCAGCCCCAGCCCCAACCCCCAGCCTCAGCCTCAACCCCGGCCCCAGCCCCGGCCCCGGCCCCGGCCCCGGGCCCAGCCCCAGCCCCAGCCCCAGCCCCAACCCCGGCCCCGGCCCCAAACCCAGCCTCAGCCCCAGCCCCGGCACCAGCCCCAGCCCAGCCCCGGCCCCAGCCCCAGCCCCAGCCCCAGCCCTGGCCCCGGCCCCAGCCCCAACCCCAGCCCCAGCCCAGCCCCGGCCCCGGCCCCGGCCCCGGCCCCAGCCCAGCCCCAGCCCCAGCCCCGGCCCCGGCCCCAGGCGCCCCACCATGAGCCGGATGGGCCGCTCCTCCTCCACGTCGATGGGCACGTTGGTGCTCTGGATCCACGTGTTGGTGCAGAGGTGCCGCAGCCGCACATACGAGTTCCTGCAGGAAGGACCCGAGTGTACACAGCGCGCCCGGCCGTCTGCCCCCCAGCCCAACGCTTCCCCTCTCCCCGCTGACCACACGGGCCTGGGTGGGTCCCCTCCAGGTGAGGAGCCAGAGGAGGCCCTGCGCTAACGCTGCACGGACCCAGGCCCCGCGCCTCGCCCACGCCCACACCCAGAGCTCCACGCCACGGCTTGTCCACTTGGGACCAAAATCCATTGGACAAATGAGGCTGCGAGGCCATGTGTCCCGTGTAGCGTCAACGTGCTGCTTTCACCGCGGAAAGCCATGGCTTTGCTTATGAAACATGATGAAGTAAAAGGCAATCTGGACCTCCAACAGCACCTGCCCGAGAGCTGCAGCCAAGGGCATGGCCTGTAGCGCCTCAGTTTGTCCCCTCGCCCGCGCTGGTGATGGGTACACCATAGTCCCACTGGACAGGGCATGTGCTTGAGGGTCCTACGAGGGCTAACGCCTGACTGACACCAGGGAGTCTCCTGATGTGACTTATGTCCTAGAATCTCAGGGTTGGGGGCCTTACAGTCAGCCCCCCTCCCCGCCCCGCCCAGACCCACTGGAGAGAAGGCACTTCGGTAGAGCGGCACCCAGGGCCGGCACATGACAAGCGTCCAGGGGTGGTGAGCTGCCTACACGGCTCAGAGCTCAGTCCCAGGGGACACTGAGGCCACAGGCACGTGGCGCCTACGCACCGGGGCACGAAGGAGTCGGTTTTCTGCAGCGTGGTGGGGTCCAGCTCAAAGAGCGAGGCGATGTCGTTGCCGTGGGGCACAGCCACCAGGCGGTACTTGATTTTCTCCCCAGCGTTCCGACGGCCTGGGCGGCCCTGCACTCCCTGGTGAAGACCCCAACTCAGGCAGGAGCCCCTCCCTCCTCTCAGGCCCCCTGGAACCACCGCCTCCCACCGGAGAGGCCTGCCCTCTCCAGCCCACCTCCCGGGGTTCACGGGCCCCCTGCCCGCCCACCCCCAGAGCGATGCACGCCACTCTCCCCCCAGCCCCAAGCCCTGCGCCCGTCCTCACCGCTCCTGCTGCCTTGGGGTCAGAGGCATCACCTTTGTAGCTGGGGTTCTCCTAGAAAGAGAAACAAGTCGGGGAGCTCTTAGACACCACGCTATACCACGTGACCCCCCCCCCACACACACACCCCGAGACAAAGTTCATATATGTCCCCCAGGGGTGCCCACCTCAGCCCCGAAACCCATGTGACTCCTGGAGAAGCCGCCAATGAGAGTCCCAGGCCCTGCCCTCCATGGCCCCTCCGGAGCCCACAGATGAACACACATTCACACGCACACGCACACGCACACGTACACGCACACGCACACGCACAATGCCCAGTCCACACAAGCCTGTGCAACACGGACAGACACGGATGCTGGGACGTTCGCTCCCTATGGTAGCCCAGTGCCTAGAACAGCCCCTGGCACCGGGCAGGGCACAGCCATTCTTACAGGCTCATTTACAGTCATGCGGTTACTTGATATTTGTTAAATAAGCGCCTGAGTGCAGAGAAGCAGGGTCCAGACACGTGTCTGCGTGTGGCGTGCACCAGGCACACAGCGCGTGCGTGCCCGCGAGCACCAGCCTGGGCTCCCAGATGCCGCTGCCCCCACTCACCTCAGCAGCCAGGTAGTTGCCCGTGGCCAGGTGCTTGAAGCGGTACAGGCCGTTCCAGTGGCCGGCGCCTCCACGGCAGGGGTCGTGGTGGACTACCTGGGGTGCAGGGTGAGGTGGGTGAGCTACCCGCAGGGGGTGCTGCGGGGAGGCATGGACAGGCAGGGCACTGGAGGCCTGCGGAGCTCTGGGCAGGGGCTCCTGGGCCTGTCCTGGCCCCTTGGCCCTGAGGGGCTCAGAGGAGGGGCAGGGACCACCTTCCCCGTCCCCCCCCAGTGACAGAGGAAGAGGGAGGGTGGAGCCAGAGCCGGAGAGAAGGGCTGGGCCTGGGCGCCAGGGGCAGGGCTCTGACCTCCACCTCCCAGAGGGCGTTGGAGCTGGTGGCCGAGGTGGCGGACTGGCGCAGCGTGGTGCGCAGGAACACCTGCAGCTTGCCCTTGTACTCGTCGCACGTCAGGAACTTCTCCTGCTCCGCGTGGAACAACCGCACCACGTCCCCCTGCAGGCGGGGGGGTGGGCTCAGGAGGGACCAGGGCCTCCCCCGCAGGCGCTGCCGGCTGGACCCCATTTGCTCCTTCCAGAGCCGGCAGCAGAGGGCGGCCAGGACCCTCAGCCAGACCCCAAAGTCAGAGCCCCCTCAGCTGGGGCAGACACGCTCCTACCCAGCGCCGGCCCAGCCTTCCGTGTTCACACCTGCCCTGGACCCCCGCCTCCCGTCAGTACCTCTGGCCTCCACGGGCCAATCCCAAGTCTCCCCTCCGTGAAGGCAGGAGGGGTGGCCCGCCTGGCGGCATCTCTCTCCCCGGCCCTTCCCGCCCAGCTCTCGGGGCCTCGTGCCCATCCCTCCGCTCCCCGCTGAGTGGCTGCGGTGCAGGGACTGGGGCCTGAAACCAAGTTTGGCTCCTGGCTCCGCTTTACGAGCTGTGTGACCTGGGTAAGTCCCTAACATCTCTGGCCTCACTTTCCTCTTCTGTAAAATGGGAACGCCGTGACCTCCTTGCAGAACGTGTGGATTCTAGTTTGTATGATGAGGTACCACCACACTCTTACCACGCGCCAGCTGCTGTGTGAGCCCTTTGCATGACCTTCTCACACTCCACGCCCTAGCCCTCCGGCGCACATCATTACCCCGTTCTACAGGCACAGAAACTCAGGCACAGAGGCGGTGCATGCCTGTCGATGGTCACGTAGCCAGTGACAGATGAGGCATGAACCCGTGCCCTCACCTCTCCACCACACTCCCCCGCGGGCCAGCAGGCCCTCAGGGCACAGCTGCCGCTCCCGTTATCACTGATGGCATATCCGCCCCTACACTGCGCTGGACACAAGTTCTCACAACATCTGTGGAGTGAACGCCTGAGCAGGCGAATGAAGGAATGAAGGGATATACACAGACTGGCCCCGTTACTATGGCAGAACCCGGTGGCTTCTGTATCCAGGCAGTGCAGGGCAACAGCAAACACCGGGCGGCTCTGTTAGCTCAGTCTCACTTCTGAGTCACCTGGGGTCTGACATCGGAGCCATGAGCCATGGCCGGCTCACCCCACCACTTGGGCAGCACCTCGGGGGTCAGCCCAGTGAGTGTCCTTTTCTAAGTGCTGCACAGATGGGGAGCTGGAATGTGTAATCAGGGAGGGCTTCTGGGAGGAGGTGGCACATGAGCTGAGCCTTGATTGATATGTGGATGACGTGCAGGTTTAAGAGAGGGAAAGGCACAGAGCAAGGGTGGATGGGAAACAGCCTGGGAGATGGGAGGGAGGAGGAGGGTGCGGCAGCCTGAGGGGGACAGGAAGGTCTGACAGCAGCCTGGCTGCGGAGGGGGGCAAAGGGAGCATCGCAGGCTTCTGAGCAGGGTCGCAAGCAGCCAACACAGGCAGCCTCCTGATGTAGCTGCTCGAGAGCCTGTCACCTGTCTCTTTAACAGGTATCACGGCCAGGTGTACCGGCTGATTCCCCCAGCCGGGAGCCCCACCCTCACTGCTACCTCTAACTCTGCCCTCCACACACTGCCTGCACCCAGGAGGCTGCTCCGTGCCCTGCAGCCCGAGGAGCCTCTGAACCCTCCTCCTTCCTCCCCGCGTCTGGTTGTCAGGGTTTCTCCAATGGCCTCCCCACCTCCTCCACCCTCTGCTCTGGTCCCTCCCAAAGCTTTTCCGGGTCCATTGCCCCCCACCAAGGCTCGTCTTCTCCCGGCCTGTCAACCCCTGATGTCCTAGCGCCCACGCCAGCTGGTCTAGAACCACGGCAGGGGGCAGGGGCCTGGCCCAGATCCACGGAGCAGGCATGGGGGACGGGACAGAGGCTCAAAGGATCTGGCCCACCCCAATGTGGGGGACAGGGACCCCAGGCTACTGACACCCCCTTGGCAAGAGAGGAAACTGAGGCCAGCCAGGACTTGGAGATGGAGAGAGGGTTGTGAGGCCAGAGATGAGAAGGGGAGGTGTAGATGGGCAGGTGGGCAGGCCTCTGTGGGGTGGAGGGGAGCTGGAGGGGCTGCAGAGCCCCAGCAGGGGGCACGTGGAGGGGAGGGTCAGGGGGGAGGGGGACCTGTGGGGCAGCGGTGGGGGCCCGTCCTTACCCCTTTCAACACCTCATCCAGGTGGTCGCGGAACTGCATGAACAAGTTGATCTTCCAGCTGGTGTTGCAGTTCACAGAGTTGACCTGGGGAAGGGTGGAGAGGGTGACGGCAGGCAGAGCCCGGCCTCTGGGGAGAGGGCCAGCATGAGGGCCGAGAGCGTGAGGGGAGCGCCAGCCCCGCACGGGCCCCAGCCCAGCTGCCCTGGGGCTGCCAGCCTGGGCGGTGGATAACGGGGGCCATGCTGGGAGACCGGCGGGGAGGGGTCACCGCTCCCCGAGCGGCCGGCCCCCACGCCACTCACCTCCTTGCAGCCGGCATTGTCGCTGAGCTCGTAATTGCTGGCATGCAGGGGCTGCCCCGCGTTGACGGGATTGAGGATCACCTTGTCCCCCACGACCACCTGTGGGGACAGGCGGAGCAGGTGAGGGCGGGAAGGGCAGGCCTCCTGGCCTCTGGCCTCAGTCTGCCCCTCTGAGAACTGGACATGCCCTCACCCGGCCCCCCAGAGCTGTGGCCTGCGCCTCCCCCAGCCCCGAGCCCCGAGCCCCGAGCCGGCCCATCCTCACGTTGTCCCCGTTGCTCCGCAGCTTCCAGAAGGGCTGGATGAAGAGCCAGGAGCCCTCGTTGCCCGTGACGTCCAGCGTCACCCGCATGGCGTTCTTCTCCAGCAGGGCCGGCAGCCGCTTGTTCACCGTCAGGTACTTGTTGCTCTTCATGTGCAGGAGCTGGGCAGGCGGGGGGGGGGGGGGGGGGGGGTGAGGGGCCCGAGGCCAGCCCACCGGGGCCGTGGGGGCCCCTGGACCCTCGGTCACAGCTGGATGCACACAGTGTCAGACACACAGACACAAACACACAGACAGACACACGCAGGCACACACCAACACACGCCAGCTGGGCACTGGTGATCACAAAAGTAGAAGCTACGTCCTAGCCAATCTGGCTCAGGGGATCGAGTGTCGGTCTGCAGACTGAAAGGTCCTGGTTTCAATTCTGGTCAAGGGAAGATGCCCAGGTTGGGGACTCGGCCCCCAGTAGGGGGCGTGCAGGAGGCAGCCGATCAATGATTCTCTCATCATTGCTGTTTTTCTCTCTCTCCCTCTCCCTTCCTCTCTGAAATCAATAAAAATATATTTTTTTAAAAATAGAAGCTAGCCCTGTTCTAAATTCCTGACACACATCATCACACGCATCCTGACGGCAACCCAGAGGCGACACCGCCACTGGGCTGGTTGTGCAGATGGGGAAGCGGAGGCACCGGGCAGTCAAGGAACCTGCCCACGTCCCGGGGCCATGATGAACCCAGTCCGCGTGGCTGCATCTGCGCTGGTGGCCACTGCACTGGAGACACGCCCCAGGCGCCCCAGGCAGGGCACTCAGCCACTACGTGCAGTCACAGAGCCTCCTGGAGCCACCACTAGGGACACCCCGGGGGCGTGCCGGCCGGCGCCTCCCCCCAGCAGCCTGGCATCTGGGGAGGTGGCTCACCTGGATCACGCTGCCGTACTTGACGACGTCCCCGTGCACCTTCTTGTTCTCCGTGTCGTTCTGCTTCTGCTCCATCTGGGCCGCGTGCTGCACAGACACGTACAAGGTGGACACACGCGCTCGCACACACGCAGGCTCCGTCCCCTCCATCAGACTGGCACTCCCTGAGAGCCTGGCCCCTCGGCCCCTTCCTCTCTTTAGTCCCATTACCCAGGTCCCCTGACTGAGGCTGGGGGGAGGGTGGCTGCTGGGGAGGCTTGCTGTGTGCACGTGCCTCACAGGCCTACAGCGTGGCTGTGCGACACACGTGGCTCTGAGTGTGTGTCGGTGCACATGTGAGGGCCCACGCCCAGGCCAGATCCCATTCAGCCCCGGCCTGGGTCCGGCAGGGAGGAAGCCTGTGAGCGCCCCCAGCTCAGCAAGTGCGATGGGGTATTTATAACAGAGCTCAGCCCCTCCCCAGCCCAGTTCACAGCTGGGGTGGGGCCACCCTTCCCCCACCCCGCACCCACTCCTCAGAACAAGGGACTCAGAGAAGCAAGGCCTGCGTGGGGTGGGGCACCAGGGCCAAGGGCGGGCTGGAAGCAGGCTGCAGACAGGCCTGGCCCAGACAAGCCCCCTGCTCTCCCCTGCACGACCAGGCCCCGGCCCTGAGCTGTCCAGAGAGGACAACCCAGGATGTGAACTGGCCACTGCCCCAACAGGCCACAAGCCACCACCAGGCCTCACACCTTGTCCAGGCCCCACGGCAAACCACAGAGTGACCCCAGACAGCCCAGCCCCCTCTCGGGGCCCAGGCCCCAACTCTACAAAACAAGGGAGAAGTTACGACTAATTCTCAAATGCGGTTCCTGGAGCCAGTGGGAACCCCGTGGGCAGCTGGGTGGGTTGTTTATGGCACCGTGGGGTCCAGCTGAAGGGCTGGTGGGAACTGAACCCCAGTCCGCCCTCTGCTCACTGAGCCACGTGCCCTGGCATAGGGCCGTGCACCTTCTTCCAAGGGCACCAAGGGGTCATGCAGCCGAGCGGGCTGCTGGGAGGACACTTCTCCCCCCACCTCACCTCCTCCACAGCAGCAAACGCCAACCTCTGCATATTGGGGTTTTAAAACCACTGGACTCCCCACAGGGCCCATCGGCTCTGGCGAGCAGTGGCCCTGCAGGCTGACGCACACACGGTGCACACCTGCGCGCACACAGCGCACACCTGCGCACACACCTGCAGCTTCTGCAGCAGCACCACGTCGGAGATCTTCTCCTTGTCCTGCTTGGTCTGCTTGGCCTTCCAGTACTGCTTCTGGGCCGAGTAGCGGTTCATGGGGCACACCTTGAAGAGGCAGTCTGCGGAGGGCCGGGAAGGACACGTGCTCAGGGCGGGCTCAGGGCCTCCTGGCGCCAAACCCCAGCCGGCGCCCTGCCCTCCAATCCCACTCGGCCCCCGGGGACAGGCAGAGGAGCAGGCCCGGGGCGAGGAGCATCCCGGACTGAGAGGAGTGGAGAGTCCGAGACGCAGGTTTGAGAGCAGGACCTCAGCTGGGGGGACGCGTGCCCTCCGCCCCAGGGACTTTCAGAGGCTCCTGGCCCCGCCCCTGGCCCTGCCTGTGCCCGGCTTCTGTGGACATTGGCTGCTGGCAGCTGACACCTGCATCCTTCCTGGCCAACTGCCATCCTGCCCACGGGGGGTTGCGAGGTTGCCTCCTCCGGCCCCGGGGACCGCGGCCTCCCGGAGGCCGGGCCGGTCACTCCCCGCTCCCGGTGGGACCAGGCCGAGGCTTCTCTTCCCCTGAAACCACCCCTCCTCCCTCTCCCCGCCTGTGTGAGCGAGGCTCCCCTGCTCTCCGAGACCTCTCCTCGGGAACTCTCCCATGAGAGGGCACCGGACCGAAGACAGGGCCCATCAAAGTCCCAGGGACAAAGTCACTGTTACAATTTTTATTTGGGGAGACACACAAAACACTCATGAGTTTCATAAGCCCAAACTCCGGAGGGTGTCAGCCTCTGTGTATAAAGGAGGCATGAGCTGGGAGCTCCTGTTCTAGGTGTGGCGGGAGGGGAGAGCGGGTCCTGGTGAGATGCTGGCACCGGAGACCCGGCCTCTCGGACAAGAGCAGGGGCTGCAGTGAGGCTGTGAGCTCCCCGTCGCCGGAAGGCCTCACGCCCTGGGCCGGGTGGGCTCCCGGCCTCTGAGAGCCGCCTCGTGCTCCAGGAGCATGGAACACACCAGAAAGACGGGTGCCGGGCCCTGGGAGGGGCCGCTGGGGGAACAGATCAGAGACGGGGAGCCCTCTCCTTCAGCCCCTCTCCTCCCTCCAAGGAAGGCCACGGCCCTGCTCTGGTAAAAGCTGGCCCTCCAGCCCCTGAACTAAAAGTGAAACTAGCCCGGGAGCAGGCAGGGGCCTCTGGAACCATCGGGAGAAACCGGGTGAGTCTGAGTTCAGAGGAGGCAGGACGTCCTTGAAGGGAGGGGAATGGCATTCCATGAGCAGTGGAGCCAGGGCTGCCCTGCCCAGCCCACCTTGGCACCGCCAGCACGAGTGGGCATCGCTTCCAGAAGCACACTGTTGCTTAAGGAAAGTGTGTCTTCAGGGGGTTCTGCTCGGCCCCAAGAAGCAGCCGGGTGTCACCCCTCCGGAAGTCCTGCTTCTTCAGGCTGATGGAGCTCCCAGGGCCCTGCAGGGGCCACACTGCCTGGGTAGAGCCACTGGCTCCCCGCAGGAGTCGGGGAAGTGGGGTCACTCCAGGGGGAGTTTTGGAAATGGGGGGCAATTTTGATGGAGGTCACAGCTGACATTTAGAGGGCAGGACAGAGGCGCTGGCCCCGGCAGCACGGGACTGTCCAGCGCGACACCGGCCGCACGCGTGCGGTGGACAGCCGTGGCCTGCTCGGGGCCGAGGGGCACAGAGAGTCCTGTCTGCACGGGTGTAGGAAACACAGACTTCCCAGGGTGCAACGCCGTGTGCACTGGGGGACACTGTCCTCTGTGCTGTGCAAACTTTCCCGGGGGGTTTCTGCTCTTTCAGAAAAGGCGTCCCTCGCGGCCCCGCCAAGCGCCTGGTGCCTGCCAGCTCCTGCCTCGGAGGCCGGCAGGCTGCTTCCCCGGGCCTTCTGGCTCGGCCCAACGTGTACTACACTGCTAAAGCGCATATTGTATTACACACACACATATGTATATGGAGAGAGACAGAGAGAGAGAGAGAGAGACAGAGAGGCTGTGTCATATGCTGCTTTCCTTTTATTTCTCTTTTTTGTCACACTTAGAGCATGATACTGGCCTCACCACCTCCGCCAGCTCCAGGCTCCCTCAGACCTGGTCCCCTCCCCACTGTGTGTTATATAAATATGGATATGGGTCGACTGCACTGTTTTTAGATTCCACTTCCCAACACTAAAGGGTCCGTGGCCTGCCAGGCCGCTGGCTTGCCTCCGCTGCCCTCACCAGCTCTGCGGGCAGGGCCGCCTGGGGCTCATGGCCGTGTCCCCAGCCCCTAGACCAGGGCTCCGGGACTGGACTGTCTGCCACATGAACACATGAATCTAGAACGACTCCCTCATGTGAGATGAGGGACTTGAACTTAGCCTCGAAGGAGGAAAGGGATGAGGCGTGGCAGGGAAGGCGAGGGAACGTGGAGGCGGAGTGACCAGTCACACAGCAGGCCTGCGAGCTGAGACAGGAGGGCGATCGGGCCCTGAGACCCAGGAGCCCGGGGCCAGAGCGGCAGCGAGGCCAGCGGCCACGGGCCTGGGCCAGCTGAGCTCCTGGGTCGCCCACAGCCACCTCCCCCCACTCCCAGTCCAGACAGGCCACCGGCTCCCCTGGGACTCCTGTCCCTGCGAGGGCAGGCTCTGGGCCCCGGGCTGAGCCGTGGTCACACTCCACTACGGAGCAACCCAAGCAGAAACCTCAGCAACTGAACTTTTCAAAGGGACGTTATTTTAAGACTTAAAGAACCGAGAGACCGTGCGGTCCTCCGCAGACAGATCGAAAGGAAGCCCGGAGACAGAAACAGCCAAGCCCCTCTCCCCCGGAGGCCTGTGCTGGCTGCAGAAGACGGAACTTTCATTAGGACCGCTTCACCTCACAGGGACAGGAATCCGAGCCAGGCCCCCTCGGAACAGGCCCTCCCAGCAGCCGGCCCTGGAGTCCCCTGGGAGGTGCACACCCCTGACTCGAGCTTGGCGTGGCGCCGGGGGCAGGCGGGCCGGCGGTGCCCGGGGGCTGGCCGCACACCCTCTCCGAGGAGGGTGCTCCCTCCTGCTCTACCACCAGCAGACCCAGTTCTTCTAACGCAATTAGCCAGCAGGCACTCAGAGGTCACCAGGAGCTCCTAGGAACTAGATGCCACAGGGGAGGACGAAACAGACACCAGGACCAAACCTGAAGAGACTTCAGACAGATCCTCTAAGCCAGACATGCCCACTCCGCTCCAATCAGTAAAAGAGGGTCCCGCAGGGAACAGAAACTACCAAGTGGCACAGCAGCCCTGGCCGGTGTGGCTTGGGTGGTGGGAGCCTCGTCCCGTACACCAAAGGCGGCAGCTTTGGTTCCTGGTCAGGGCACATGCCCAGGTTTCGAGTTCAGGACATGGTTGGGGCACGGTCAGGGCGTGGTCGGGCACTTGTGGGAGGCAACCACTCGATGTTTCTCTCTCACATCTCTCACATCTCTCTCTCCCTCCCTTCCCCTCCCCTCTCTAAATAAGAATTTTTAAAAAATGTTTTTAAGTGACACAGCTGAATGAAAAAGAACCAAGTGGAATTTCTAGAAATAAAAAGGCTTCATTCAATAAACAAATGTTAAAACTCACTGAATATACTTAACAGGAGAACAGACAGAGCTGAAGAAACTTAATGAAATGCTAGCAACGCTTGCGATGGTTGGTGCATTCCAATCTACTCTGCCCAGTTCTTTCGAGGACGCCTGGGCCCCCTTGGAGCGGGTCCGAGGTGTGTCTGAGTGACACACCGCAAGGGGACCCAGGCCAGGGATGAGCCGGGGTGGTCCTCCCGCTCCCGACTCCTCTCTAGCTGTTCTGGGAACTTACTAGCCGGTCAAGTCGCCTTCTGCTCTCACACGGACCCTCCCTCAGGGCTGCCCACAGCCTGCAGGACGTGCCTGCGGAGCGAGCAAGTGCTCGGAGCCCCTGACATGTCTGGGGCCCAGGCACCTCTCCGTGCTCTTCCTGGGCCAAGCTCTTTGCCCAAAGGCAGCGCTGTCAGAACCCAGCGTAGCCAGCGCCCTCCTTCTCGCCAAACTGCGGGGCAGAGGGGGGTCGGCAGCCAGAAGGCTGAGCCCACGCAGGAGCAGCAGCGTCAGGGCCAGGAGGAGAGTCCCGATCCAGGGGCTCCCACAGGAAGGACTGTGTGTGCTGGGGGCGTGTACCTGTGGGTGAGGCTGCAGGCAGCAAGGTCTTCGTTGACTAAAGAAAATCAACTGTCTTTCCCTGAAACTAACTACGGTGCATAACACTCCAAAGCCACTGCCACTGCCTACATCACCGGGGGAACTCAGATCCCCCACAGATCTCGGCAGGCCCGGGTGAGGCCCAGGCAGAGGAGCCATCCTGTGTTTGCCCAAAGTGGCAGCTACTTTGTGATCTGCAAGGCCTTTTGTGATCTGCAAGGAGGTCACAGCAGTTCTTACAGGCTGGGTAAGAACCTTGCCCGTCATTTGTCCTGAGAGCACACCTGCATTTGTTCAGCGTGACGGGGACAAGGCCCTCACTCAGCACTGGCAGGAGTGACACGGATCGGCACCAGGCCCTGGCCGGTGGCTCCGTGGGTTGGAGCGTTGCCCGCTCCAAACACCAAAAGGTCGCTGGGCCGTACGGGAGGCAACTGATGAATGTTTCTCTCTCACATCGACATGTCTCTCTCCCTTCCTCTCTGTCTCTAAAATCCATAAAAACATATCCTCAGGGGAGGATTAAAAAAAAGATTAGCCACAGCCCAGTGGCCATCAGAGGGACTGGATAACAGTACAACAGAGCCAATGCCCGTGGCCGGGAGGGTGGAAACGCAGACACGCTGCAGCGCGTGTACGCCCACCATGCGAGTGACAGGCCAGTCACGGAAGGACAAGTACTGCATGAGTGCGCTCACAGGGGTACTTAGAATAGTCAGATCCGTGGAGATGAGCCCAGCTGGCGTGGCTCAGTGGTTGAGCATCGACCTGTGAACCAAGAGGTCAAGGTTTGATTCCCGGTCAGGGCACATGCCCAGGTTGCGGGCTCGATCCCCAGTGTGGGGCGTGCAGGAGGCAGCTGACCAATGATTCTCTCTCATCATTGATGTTTCTATCTCTCACTCCCTCTTCCTTCCTCTCTGAAATCAATAAAAATATTTTTTTAAAATTCATAAAGATGAAAAATAGAATGGTGGGTGCTGGGGTAGGAGTGGGAGCAGCGGATGGGGAGTTATTATTTAACTAGAAGCCCGATGCACAAAATTCATGCAAGAGTAGGCCTTCGCAGCCATTGCAGCTGCCTCAATCCCACAGCTGCAGCCTCGGCTTCATCTGGAAGGTCGTCAGGAAAGACATCTGGAAGGACGCCTGGTCTAATTAGCATATTATGCTTTTCTTATTATAGACTAGAGGCCCAGTGCACGATTTCGTGCGCAGGTAGGGTCCCTAGGCCTAGCCTGCGATCAGGGCCATCTTCCGCCTGCTCGCCAGTCCCGTCCCACCGCCACCCACCCGGTTCCCCGTGGTTCCCCGTTCGCCATGCTGTGAGCGGAGCCTGCGGGCCGGAGGGGAGGGACCGAGAGGTGGTCAATGCACCTCATAGCGACTGGTCGAGCAGTCATTCCAGTCGTTATGGTCTCTGGCCTTTTATTCTATAGGATGGAGATAGAGGAAGAGTTCAGCACTTCTATATGCAAACATGGAAACATCTCCAGTAGGATCGCTCCACAGCGAGATGTATGCAGTAAAAACAGCAAAGCATAGCACAGGGTGCACAGGATGCTACCTCTGTAAGGAGAGAGCGGTCATGTCAACACATGTCTGTGTCTGCATGAAGGACCACCGGGACCAGGAGAAGCTAAGGGAGAGGCTACCAGGAGGGGCAGCCGTGGGAGGGAGGCTGTCTGTGTATTTTGCACGATGCTTCGAGGTTTTACCTGGATGAATAAATTACCTTGCCAGGTTTCTAACGCGTTGTCCCTGGAGAAGGGCTGGGGCAGCAGAGGTGAGTGAGGATGGGGGTGGGACACTGCCTCCATCTGATCCTGGAGCTCGTCTTTGCATCACTTTTTGTAAAATATGTTTTTATTGATTTCACCAGCTCCCTGCTGGGGACCGAGCTGACAACCCAGGCATGTGCCTTGGCTGGGAATCGAACCTGTAACCTCCTGGTTCATAGGTCGACGCTCAACCAATAAGCCGACTGGATTGTATTACTTTTATAAAAAGAAAAAACTTAAGAACAAATTTTTAAGTGGCAAATCCACATATGAAAAGACGCTGAATCTCACTAGTAGTCAGAGGAACACAAATTAAGCCCCAGTGAGATGCCATGTCACACCCAGCCGGACACCACCAAGGGAGCAAAGCCAGGGGTGGAGCGAGGGCGCACCCACAGGCCCTGGGGTGAGGGGGGTGGGGCACAGGGCGAGGGGGTGAACAGACACAGCCCCAGGAGGGCAGCAGGGCCTTTCCTCCACACAGGACCCCCTCCTGGGGACACGCCCAGAGACCCTGGCTCCTGAGCCCAAGGCCGTGTGCGCAAGCACTCGCTCGCCGCAGCAGCTGGCAGTTGCCACAACTGGGATGAGCTAAGTGGCCGTCGACAGGAGACCGTAAGTGGCTGGCAGTGGCTCTCCGGTGGAGCATGATTACACAGCAATTAAACAGATGAGCTCGAGCCACAGGCGTCATCACGGATAAATCTCAAAAACAGTGCAGACGGAGAGAGCAGGTGTGCGAGGAAGCTACCTTTAAAGATGGGGTACTAGTTAAAGCGGGACGCAATCCCTGCATCATTCCTGGGTGCAGCTAGGTATCCGCAGCAGGACGCAGGCAGGCCCGATGACGCACGCCGGCTGCTGAGAGTGTTTGCCCTGGCAAGAGGGGGTGGGGGGGCGGGGGGGCGGGGGAGGGAAGGGGGGAGCTTCTACACAGGCACGAGGGCTGTCTCTTTAAAGATGAGAAGATGTGAAGTCAACGTGGTGGAAAGATCTGGCAGAGCACAGCAGTGGGTACATGGGTGTGTGCTCTTGTGTAGAGCTGATGTCTTAATAATAATAAAAAGAACAATGAACTGGGCTTGGAAAATGGAAGGTCGAGCAGAGGCATAGGATGGGGGAGGGGAACCCAGCCTGCCAGCACCTCATCACCCTTCCCAGCACCTGCCCCCAGCAGTGCGGAGGGTCAGTGCCCCTGCACACCTTCCTGGGCTCCCTGTAGCTGGGGCTGTGGGCGCTGGGCTTCCCTGAGGTGGGGTGGTGGGGTGAGGGTCAAGGGATGCAGGAGGAGAAAGAGAAAGGGCTCGGGGAGGGAGCAGCAGCACACAGCTCCGAGCAGCCACAACCCCGAGACCTGGAGCACAGCAGAGAGCATGGGGCGCCCTGCACATGGGCAGCAGCACCCGGCCTCCCAGGGCCCTGCAGACTCTGGAAAGAATTCACAGAACATGCCGGGGCACGGCATGGCTCGGGAAGATGCTAGCGCTGAACCCACAAACAAGGCACATCAGGCGCGGAGGGAGCCCGGGTGGGGGCCTCTAGGGCTAGGCCGGCCCAGCCTGGGGTGTCCAGCAGCAGATGGAGGGAGTCGGCTCTGGAGGGAGAGGGAGAGCCCGCAGTCCCAGGGTGGCCTTGGGACACAGCCACCCTGCCCACCTCTAGCCACAGCCCCACGCCCTCGCTGGGACCCCCCAGGGCCAGGGCATTTGCCGGGGTCGGGGGACAGAGAGCCAGACTCCGGGTTGGAGGCCAAGCTCCACGCTTCTCTTCTCTGGGCTTCAGCCTCAAACCTGAGGAGGTTGGAGTCCTTCTCTTGCCTAAGCTCTAAGGCTCCACCTTGGACCCGCAGCCACGAGGGACCTCTGCCTACCTCCCCGAGACACCACAGGCCGGGACCTGGGGCGCAGGGGGTGGGAGGATGAGTCCCCTAGTCCATCCCAGGGAGCTGGCTGGGGCAGCCCGCAGCCCGGGACCCTGGGGAAGCCTGCGCACAGGCCTGGGGAAAGGGGGGAGGAAGAGAGGGGAGGAGCGGGAAGGAGTGAGGGGAGGAGGGCAGGGAGTCAAAGGAGCATTTGTTCTGCTAAGTGGCCCCAAACTCTGTCCACTGGAACAGGCAAATCTTCCTCTGCCACACCCACTCCGTCAGCGCCTGTCCCAGCACCAGGCTGGCGCGTACACCTTCTCCTCTCCTCCAGGCCCCCTCTGGCCTGCACAGCCACCTGCCAGCACCTCATCACCCTCCCCAGTGCTCCCTGACACTCTCCTGGGCTCCCTGTAGCTGGGGCTGTGAGCGCTGAGCTCACCACTCTCTCTCCTACGGAGCTCTGCCCAGCATTTGCCTAAATCCCTCGCCTGGCGAGGAAGTCTGCCCTCCTGCAGCGGCTTCAAAGCCCTCCTGATTCTGGCTGAGGAGCGACCGCGTTCCTTTCCCTCCCCACTCAGCACTCCAAGACCCAGGGCAGGCGTGCTCAGAGCTGCACCTCACGCAGGAGGCCTGCACCAACCCCCAAAGTCCCAGCACCCAGGCCCAGGGCCCTCGAGGCTGGGCTCAACCCGGGACTCTGGCGGGCCTCGCCAACAAGACCCAGAGCGGCCAGGCCTGAGAGGGGCGGCAGGGGCAGGAGCGGCCAGTGCCTGAGAGGGGCAGGGGCAGGAGCGGCCAGGCCTGAGAGAGGTGGCAGGGGCAGGAGGCAGCCCGAGGAGGGGCCGGTGCCTGAATGATTGAACACATGGAGTAGTAGGTCAGATGCATGCTACGGATAAAAGAAAGCAAGGAACGGAGATTGCAGGGAGGTCAGAGACTGTCCCACCGAGGATATGAGACCTGAAGCTGAGCAGAGCGTGAGCCGTGTGGATTCTGGGTAAGAACCTTGCAGCAGAGAGAACAGCAGGTGCAAAGGTGCAGAGGTGGGGGCGTGGCTGACACCTGCGAGGAGCAGCAGGAAGGGATAAGAGCCCAGGGGAAGGGCATGAGCGAGGGTGCGGGCACAGGGGTCTGTGGTGGTGAGGCACGTCCAGTGCACAGGCCGCTCCCACAGGCCCAGTCCCCTAAGACTCCCAAGCAAAGCCCCCACTCGGGCCCATGATGGAAGCAGTACACATGGGGCCTCCGCGGGCTGGGAGGAACCCCCCTTCTCTGCACTCCATGGAGGGGCAAGGCCCAGGCAGGCAGGCACGGCTGCCACAGGGTCACCTTAAATCCCGCTCCCCTCCCAGCACCCCTCTCCGGCACAACTGAGCTCATCTCCCCGGGAGGAGCAGCTCGTGGGCAGAGAGGGGCAGCGGCCTGGCCAGGCGTGTTCCTGCCTGCGCCCGCCCTGCCCCGCCCAGGAGCCGGGAGCCGGGAGCCGTCTGGCTGGCTCAGCCTCACAGGTAATCACAATAACACGTCCCTGCTGGCGCAGTGACAGCTGGACATCTTCCCTCCTCACCAGGGCCCTGCGGCCTTCGGGGCGGAGCCGAGGAGCCCTCCGACCACGACCACGGAGACACAGGCCGAGAGGAAGGCCCTTGCCCTGGGTGACTCAGCAGAGCCAGGTCTGGGCTCCCCAGCTCCCGAGGGCAGGCGTCCTCCGGGAAGCACAGGGCCGAGGACACAGCCCGGGCAGGAGGGCCTGGAGCCCACCAGGTCCCATGCGAAGAGACTCGGCACAGAGAAGGGCTCTCACCCTGGGCCTCCTGGCGCCTGGGAAATTCTCTTTTCCTCCCCAGTTTCCCCCAAAAAACGCCCAGTCACAGACAAAGCAAGCCCTGTGACTGATGGGGAGCCTGGCCAGGAGTGGGAGTGCCCCTGAGAGTGGGCGTGGCCCCGGGAACCCGCAGAGATGCCAAGGTCTGAGGCAGGGGGCTCTGCACTGGGCATGGGGAGGGCTCCAGCTCCGAGCAGCCTTGGCTGACCCGCAGGCTCTGGGACCGAATGGGCTGAAAGACTCTGTCCCGGGTCCAGGGCTCAGCAGCCTGGGAGGGGAGCTGGCGGTGGGAGTGGAGGTCTTACCTCGGAACTTCTTGGGGGGGTTGTCCAGGTCCCCCGCCGCGGGCTCCACCACACAGCGGTCATCCACCAGCCTGGGGACAAGGCAGCTGGGTCAGTGGGAGGAGAGACCCATCTCCCCACCCTCCCTCAGGCTGGGGATTCCAGGACACCAGGGAGGCCTCCAATGACCCGCAGCACTGACAGCCCTCACCATCGAGTCATCCCCTTTCCTGGTGAAAGGCAAGATCTCTTGGAGTGGAGATGGGGGAGCCACCAGGGAAAGCACGAAGATATGCCCCCCCTGCCCCTACTGAGCCTGGGCTGTCACACACTGTGGATGTAACTCCTGTCACAGACCTGAAAGGGCGGTGGGTGATGGAGGGAGAGAGAGAGGGACCAAGAAAGACAAGCTCAGCAAAAGAAACAAAGAGCAAGGGAGGGAGGGAGAGAGAGAGACAGAGCAAGGGAGGGAGAGGGAGAGAGACAGAGCAAGGGAGGGAGAGAGATGGAAAAGACAACAAGAGTCAAAGAGACACACAGGGTAAGAACAGAGGCCGAGAGAGACTGGAGACAGACGCACAGAGAAGCTCATGAGACACCAAACTAGAGGAACAAGCCTTCGGGCCTCACAGACAGAACAATACATTGCGCCTTCCAGCCTCAGTCCGGCCCATTTCATCCCCTCCTCTTTGGCCACCTTGGGCTAAAGTTCCCCCTTACAGCCATGGCTGGGTTAATCCTAAATCTCTGGAGGACATCCACCCACCACCCATCCATCCATCCCACCCAGCCATCTACCACCCATCCATCCATCCACCCACCCACCCATCCACCCATCCATCCACCACCACCATTCATCCATCAATCCATCCATCCACCCACCACCATCCACCCATCCATCCACCACCCACCCACCCATCCACCCATCCACCCACCACCACCATTCATCCATCAATCCATCCATCCACCCACCCACCACCCACCCATCATCCATCCATCCACCCACCACCCACCACCCATCACCCATCCATTCATCCATCCATCCCTCCACCCACCCACCCACCCACCCATCCATCCATTCATTCCTATATTTAAAAGTCTTCAAAGCCACCCCCACCTCTAGAGCAGCGGTTCTCAACCTGTGGGTCGCGACCCCTTTGGGGGTCGAATGACCCTTTCACAGGGGTCACCTAAGACCATCGGAAAACACATATATACTTACATATTGTTTTTGTGATTAATCACTATGCTTTAATTATGTTCAATTTGTAACAATGAAAATACATCCTGCATATCAGATATTTACATTACAATTCATAACAGTAGCAAAATTACAGTTATGAAGTAGCAACGAAAATAGTTTTATGGTTGGGGGTCACCACAGCATGAGGAACTGTATGAAAGGGTCGCGGCATCAGGAAGGTTGAGAAACACTGCTCTAGAGTAAAGCAATGATGATAACCCACCATTTCAGAGACCGACTGTATCTCAGCACTTCACAATTCTTACTTCTGAATTCTCACCCACTTCCCCACAAGGACTAGTCACTAGTACCGTTTTACATATGAGAAAACTGGGTTTGGAAGTTAGATATGCAATAGGCAAGGTATAACCTTTTGTGTATATTAGTGCCAGAAACAGATACTACAAATCTTGTTAATTTATCTGGATAATGTTTAAGAAATTTACCTTTAGTCTTCTGTAGCCTAATTTTTTTTCCAAAATAAAAGAGTGAATTTTTTGTTGTAGTTAACCCTCACCCAAGGATATTTTTCCCATTGACTTTTAGAGAAAGTGGAAGGGAGGGAAGAAACGAGGGAGAGAAGAAAAAAGAGGGAGAGGGAGAGGGAGAGGGAGAGGGAGAGGGAGAGGGAGAGGGAGAGGGAGAGGGAGAGGGAGAGGGAGAGGGAGAGGGAGAGGGAGAGGGAGAGGGAGAGGGAGAGAGAGAGAAAAACATTGATGTCAGAGTCACATTAATTGGTTGCCTCCTGCAAGTGCCCAACGGGGGCGGGAGAACAAATCTGCAGCCCAGGGATGTGCCCTTGACTAGGAATTGAACCTGTGACCCTTCGGTGCTCAGGTCGACACGCTAACCACTGAGTAACACCGGCCAGAGCAAGAGTGAATTTTTCATGTTAAAAAGAAAAAAGTTAAACAATTTTCCTGAAGTCACACAGCTGACTCTAAAGCCTCCTTCTGCTCCTCCCCTCCTTAGTTTGGCTAACAAGGCCTTTTGTGATCTGACCTCCCTAGCTAACCTCACAACCTCCTTGCTCCAGCTGTGCTACTAGTAAACCTCCAGTTGATCCCACAGTCCCTGGAGCTCTCATCTCTACGGAGATGATCATGGCAGCCTGCACTGCCCTTCATCCCCGCCCACCCTGGCCCCCTCCGCGTCCCAGGCGTGCAGAGCTCTGCTCACTCTCCCACACTCAGCCCCTCGTCGTCTACCCTGTGAAGGGTCCTTGGCCAGTGCCTCCTCCCTCTGGGCTCCCTTCCCAGTGTCCCCACAGCGCCCGGTCCTGGCACTCCTGCTGCCATGTCTCTTTCTATGGCAGCTACTTCCTGTGTCCACACTGATTCCTTAAAGACAGGACCCTGTGCGGTCCCCTTCGGCATCGCCAGCACTTTGCAGTGTGGTGCACAGTAATAATAATCGCAAGCAGGAGCTTATTCCCGATGTTTTCATATATCGTTTCTTAATGTTCTAAATCGGCTTTGCTATTATTTGCATTTCGCAGGCAAGGAAACCAGAGCACAGAGATGTTAGACCATCTGGCGAGGGGCACAAGGCAGCAAGCAGCAGGGCTGGGCTCTGAGGCCGCTGGGCGGCCTGTGAGCAGGTACTGGGCGGAGTACTGCGTCACACTGAGGGGGCGGCTCTGTCTCCCTCCCCACCACCCCCCAGCCGCCAGCAGGGGCTCCGTCCCTGGCTCTCTCCCCTTCTCCATCTGCTCTCTCTCCCTTGGTCACTTCAGCCACTCTCATGCTTCCAAGCACCCCTTACACTCACTGACGACTCCTGCGCCCCCTCTGCCGGCCCCTTCCCCAAAGGCCAGGCTCAGAGGTCTCGCTGCCTCTCCGAGGTCAAAACTGACCTCCTGGTCTGTCTGCTGCCTAAATGGGCTTCTCCTGAAGGCCTCCCCGCCCAGGCCACCCCTCCTGGGGCCAAACACCCCAGCCAGTCCTGGTTCCCCTCTTCCACTCACCTCTCACACCCACTCTGTTGGGAACCCTGAGGGCTCCACAGGACACATGCAGAGCCCAACCTCAGCCCTGTCACCACCGCCCCATTCGGCCCCCACCAGCCCTCAGCCCTGTCACCACCGCCCCATTCGGCCCCCACCAGCCCCCACCCATCACCACCGCCCCATTCGGCCCCCACCAGCCCTCACCCCTGTCACCACCCGCCCCATTCGGCCCCCACCAGCCCTCACCCCTGTCACCACCGCCCCTTTCGGCCCCCACCAGCCCTCACCCCCGTCACCACCACCCCATTCAGCCCCCACCAGCCCTCAGCCCTGTCACCACTGCCCCTTTCGGCCCCCACCAGCCCTCACCCATCACCACCACCCCATTCGGCCCCCACCAGCCCTCAGCCCTGTCACCACTGCCCTTTTCGGCCCCCACCAGCCCTCAGCCCTGTCACCACTGCCCCATTCGGCCCCCACCAGCCCTCACTGGATTTCTGTAACTGCCTCTTCCCTGGTCTCCTGCCAGTCCCCTCACTACCCCTCCACACAAGAGCAGAGGGATCTGTCCCCCCACCTTTATCTATTGGGGGGGTGGGGTGGAGAGAAACACAGACTTGTTCCGCTCACCCACGCACTCACTGGTTGATCCTTGCACGTGCCCTGACCGGGATCAAACCTGCAACCTTGGTGTACCCAGAGGCTGCTCTAACCAACGGAGCTACCAGGCCCGGGCTGAGGGGTCTTTACAAATTAAGTCAAGCCCGGCCGGCCGGCGTGGCTCAGTGGTTGAGCATCGACCTATGAACTAGGAGGTCACGGTTTGATTCCCGGTCAGCGTGGAGCCTGCAGGAGGCAGCCGATCAATGATTCTCTCTCATCATGGATGTTTCCATCTCTCTCTGCCCTCCTCTCTGAAATCAATAAAAATATATTTTAAAAAAATAAAAAACAAAAGGTAAGTCAAATCAGGGCAGTGCTCTGCTCAGAACTCCAAAACCATTCATCTTAGAGCACAAACCAAACACGAATGGCCTGAAGACCCCTCGCCTCTCAGACTTCATCTCCTCCCTCTACCCCTCACCCCTCTGCTCCAGCCACAGCCCTCCCCCAGGCCCCACAAACCTTCCTGGGCATCTGGCACTGCCTCTTCCCTCCGCCCGACCCCTCTACCCCCAGGTACCCTCTGCCCTCCGGGCTCCCTCCCTCACCTCCCTCAGATCTTGGCTCAAACCCCCCACTGCCCTGGACCCCCTGCCTAACCCCCTTTTTGAAATTGTAAACTGCTCTTTCCCACGCTCGCTCCACCCCCTGCCTCACGGTTCTCCACCGCACTCACCGCACCCGCACCCGGCCTGCTGTACGTTGCACTGTTTATTTTGGGTACTGTCACCCCAATCTCATGGGATGGAAGGTGCATGAGGACAAGGATGTGTCTGTGTTGCTCCCTCTGAGTCCCCGGCACCCAGACCACCGCCTTGCGCAGCGTAGGCACTGGGAACCACATATTGAGCGAATTAATTCATTTACCAGCTGCTGAGGGAAGTACATAAGAAGCCAAAGATAAGGTCCCTGCCTCGGGGAGTTTAAGTCTTGTTGGGAAAGCAGTCACATACTCAGAGAAGTTAATGATATAAGGAATATGCATTGGTGCCAACTGGTAGCACCAGCTGTGGATTTCGTGGGCATTCAGGGAAGGGAGAGGTCAGAGTTTGGCCAATCGTCAAAGGTGTGAAAGAACAGGCAGGGCTGTGCAGAGCCTTGAATAATTCATAGAATTTCCTGTAAGACATTCGTGGATCAGATTAGCTGGTCGTCTCTTAGCAAAGCCCTTATCTAGGAGGAGAAGTTTTGGTGGGGGAGGGGAGAGAGCCGTGGCAGGTCCTGGGACGTGGCACCCAGGGCAGTGGCGAGGCTGGGGCAGCTCCCAGCCCCCATCCTGACAGGCACAAGGCCTTGTGGAGGCCCCTCCTCAGAGAGTCCCTGTCGGAGGAGAGCCCCACCCCAGGTCGGACCCCCTCCCCTGGGAACGCCCTGCCTGGCTCACATGCAGGAAAGCCATGCAAATGCAGGTGGCTGGCTGGCTGTGTGCAATCCCCCTGGACAAACCCACCCGGCCCCGCCCACTCGGGACAGCTTCTGAAGCCCCTCCCAGCACCCAGTGCCCAGGGGTCTGGAAAGCATTTCGAGAGTGCAAGCGAAGGCCACTTAGAAAGGGCGGGGAGGGGGGCGACTGGGCAGAGGAGAATTTCAAATGAGGTTGGGATCCCAGACCCACAGCCCAGAGGGGACAGAAATGGCCTGTATGAGGGACCGAACAGAGAAGCGTGTGGGGCTCCCCTGGGCATCAGGAGAACAAGGTCAGTAGTGGGACTTGCAGAGGTTCCTCGGCTCCAATACTCCACATCCCGTCCTCCCCGACCTCCCCGACCTCCCCGTCCTCCCCGTCCTCCCCGTCCTCCCCGACCTCCCCGTCCTCCCCGACCTCCCCGGCCGAACGAGCAGCATCAGCATCGCCTGGAAACTCTGGGCTGCATCTGCACCCCTTCCCGGGGCCTCTAGGGGTGGCACCTTGCACCCTTCGTCTTTTTATTTCCCACTTGGTGCT
Organism: Myotis yumanensis; assembly: GCF_028538775.1. Taxonomy (NCBI): domain Eukaryota; kingdom Metazoa; phylum Chordata; class Mammalia; order Chiroptera; family Vespertilionidae; genus Myotis; species Myotis yumanensis. The sequence goes on from NW_027223757.1 coordinate 93,660,771, forward strand.
AGGGCAACCCCCGACCTAGGCTGTAGGCCAAGAGGGAAGCCATCTGCAACAGGCTGAGAGCCCAAACGCCCCTCCGCAAGCCCAGGCCTCCTCCCCTCCATCCCTCCTGCAGCCTCAGGGCTGGGGCTTCCCAGGAAGGTGCTATCAGTGCAGGGGTGGAGTGGGCGGGAGGGCGTTGCATGGAGCCTTTAACTGGTAAGCAGGAAAGTCCTTATCAGATGGGCAGTTCAGGGAGCCGAGAGCAGAGGACACCAGACCGACCGGTAAGTTTTTGTTGTGTGTGTGTGTTTTTAAATACATTTTTATTGATTTCAGAGAGGAAGGGAGAGGGAGAGAGAGAGATAGAAACATCAATGATGAAAGAGAATCATTGATTGGCTGCCTCCTGCACCCCCTACTGAGGATCGAGCCAGCCACCCGGGCATGCGCCCTTGACCAGAATCGAACCCAGGACCCTTCAGTCTGCAGGACACTCCCACTGAGCCAAACCAGTTAGGGCCAGATGGGTAAGTTTTGATGAAGGGGAGCCTCGGAGGGCAAGGCCAGGACTTCTGTCCCAGGTGGACCCAGGTTCGGGGAACAGCATTGTGGTCGCCTAGCACGCCGCCCCCTCTCACACATACTCACAGTCACACACACACACACACACACACACACACACCCCACCTGCAGGCGCTGGGCCTTGGCCTTGGCCAGGCGCGCCCATGATCTGGGTGGGTACCGTGCCGCCTGCAGAGGGCCGCCCTGGGGACCCCTCCCCACCTGGTGGCACCCGTGTCCCGGGCAGTAGCTCCCCACTCACTCACGGGGCATCTGTGTTGATTAAACTAGCTCGTCCCAGGTGCTCGGCCTCGGCACCTGACACTGTAACCGGAGCCGAGTTCTCCATCCAGGGGGAGGCGGCCCCACTTCAACCCCCTCCAGAGCACCTCCCTCCGCCCAAGGCCCTGGGAAGGCTCCCCCCGTGCTCCGCCAGCCCACGGACCTCTCCGTCCCACCTCCGCTGATGCCCGTCCTGCCTGGCCATCTTCAAGGCCAGCTTAAGCTCCCGTAGAGACCCCCACCCCCACCTCACCTAAAGGCCGGTGGCACCCCCACCCCGGTCACTGAGAAGCTGCTCCCCCAATGTGAGGAGCACGTTCTACTTTATGGATTGTTCGCAGAGCAGAGGGCACAGCCCCATCCACTCACCAAACCTCACTGGGAGCAGGTGATGCGCTGGGCGTGGTCCCTGCCCTCAAGAAGCTCTTACCCACCGAGCCACGTGCCGCGGACAGCAGCCTGGCCTACACCCTCACACCCGCCCCCTTGAGGACCCTCAGAGGAGCTGGTGACAACTCTACTCTAGAAGGGCATGAAGGGGGCGCTGTGCCCGAACTGCCCGTGGGGTTTGCCCCTTGGTCTGAGGGAGCGAACGGTAGCTGTGTGCAGGGGCCTGGGTGGCCCCATTCTGCCCAGCGTGGACTTTGAGATCCAGAAGGGAGCCAAGGCCTGGGGCGGGCCAGTGCTGTCTGGAAGATTAGATAAGGAGGGAGGAGGAGCTAGGAGTGGGGTGGGTGACATCAGATCAGAGGGGCCTGAAGCGAAGCCTGCCCTGCCAGGCCCCCAGCTGAGCAGCCACTGGAGCAGGAGTCACAGATTGGACAAATGCCCAAGGGACTCTAGACAGCCCGTCCCCAAACCAGCTCAGAATCTGAGGCATGGCGGGGGGGGGGGGGGCGGGGAGGGGGACACGTCACACAGGTGAGAGGAGCAGCCAGCTCCAGACCCCAGTCTCCTGACCTCAGCTCAGGGCGCTGGCCACCACCCTCCCCGGCACTCCCTCTCTGGCACGGTCAGGACACTAGGATTGCTGGTGGCAGGTGGGGCCCTTGGAGTCCCCTTCTCTTCTCCAAACACCCCAGGCACACCGCTAGGTGGGAAGGGGAGGGATGTAGGGAAGGAACCCAGCTTCACGACTGGGGTCCCTGGCTCATCAGAGAAAAGAAGGTGGCTTCAGCAGCCCTGCGCAGACTTCCATGCACTGGACCTCCCATCTTTCTTACCAAGGACCCACCCTGGCCACCCGGGCCGACGCTGTATGTGCAAGTTCAACACCGGCGCCTCATCGCTGCAGCGAGCTGACGCCTGAAAGGCCCAAAGCCGCCGCTCAGGCCCCCAGAAGGTTCGCGGTGAGGAATGGAGGGAGCAAAGGCCTAACCTTGGCCCAACAGAAATAAAGGTCCCTGACAGTGCCAGGCCGCAGACGCTGCCGGGCTCGAGGCCTGCACTTCTGACCCTCGGGACTGGGTGGCCTCTGGCGAGTCCAGGGTCTCGGCGGGGCTGCTGGGATGGAAGATGCAGCTGTCAGGCCAACGAGGAGCAGGACGGGGAGCAGGAGAGACAGGGGAAGCTGAGGCAGAGAAGGGGTGCAACCAGGGGCCCCCAGCCAGCCCTGGCCTCACACAATGCCTCTCTCCTGCCCTCCATGACCAGGAACCGGACTCAGCCCGCCCCGCTCCAGGCCTCTGCGGAGCCTCCGGGCGGAGCAGCCCTGACAAACCCAGAGTGTCGCGGTCTGCAGCACAGGACGCAGTGTCATGGCGGGGCAGGGTGGGGCAGGGCACTGTTTTAGAGGAAGGGGCCGGTAAGAGGCATGAGGTTTAATTAACACGTGTCCCTGATCGGGTCCGGAATTAAGGAAACCAGTGGTCACAGACAGAGGACACAGGCACATCTGGCTGTGGCCGGGCACTGCTGTGGGGAATGATGAACAGTGTGATAACAGCATACGGAAACACAGGAACACAGCCTGACTTCTCAGGGTGTTATTTTTATTTTATTTTTTGTTAATTCTCACCCGAGGATATTTTTCCATTGGTTTTTAGAGAGTGTGGAAGGGAGGGGAGAGACAGAGAGAGAGAGAAACATCAATGTGAGAGACACATCCACTGGCTGCCTCCCGCACAGGGATGGAGCTTACAACGAAGGTACATGCCCTTGACTGGAATCGAACCCGGTACCCTTCAGTCCTTGAGGCAATGCTTTAGCCACTGAGCCAAACCAGACAGGGCTCCGTAGAGATGTATAATGAAGTATTTAGAGGTGAAAACATACACTGTGTGTAATCCCAGAAAATACTTCAGTAAAAAGGAAGTGCAGAAAATATACCAAATCGTAGACAATTATTAAGTCTAAGATGTGGGCATATGGTGTTCCCAATAGCTCTCTCCTTTTCCTGAATCATATCCATGCCTCAGGCTGGCCGTGAGGGGCCAAAGTGACAGTCAAAGCCAGAGCCAGCCGGAAAGCGCTGTGAATACTCCCATCACCAGCCGCTCGGAGACCAGACTGACTCTCCCTCCTGTGCCTCCATCACCCACCTCCAGGCCCACACCCTGGAGAGCACGGCTCTCTGCAGGCTGGGGAGGGTGCGGGAGGGTGCCGGCTGGCTGGGGGAGGGTGCCGGCTTTGGAGGGTGCCTGCTGGCTGGCTGGCAGTGATTTGCGAACCAAATGTGCACAGGTGTCCCCGAGCACCTGCAGCTGCCCCCAGGCTGAGATTTAGGGTCCCCGCCTCTCCTGGCTCTGTCCACCTGCCAGCCGCACACAGCTTCCCTCACCACTGCGATCATTCCACTCCCCCCAGCCCCTCAAGGAGTCCCTCCAGCTGTTGCCCAAATGGAAACCGCTCTGCACTGTGTGTCCCCACCCCACGTCCACCCCCCCGTCCCCGCCCCCGCGCGCCCCAGCCCTGGCTCACTGTGTGGTCAAAGCCAGGCTCACTTCTGTGCCCACGGTCCCTGGTGTGAAAGGCCCCGCAGCCCCCAGTCTGAAGACCCTGCTCTGTGGCCCTGCTCACCAGCCTCCCTAAGCCAAGGCCCTCACTGCAAATACTGGCACCACTGCCTCTCCTGGAAGGACCAGCAGGACACCCTCGGGGGCTCGGGGCGCACCTGTGATGAACACACCAGAGATTTGGGCTCTGCGCTCCTCCCTTCCCCCAGACTTCCTTCCAGGGAGGAGCCCCCCAGCCCCACATGGGGTGCAGCAGGGCGATCAGGCCTGGGGGTGCACCGCAGGAACACCAGACCTGTGCTCAGGGGTTAATCGAAACCCAGAAACCTCCCCCTGGGCTGAGAGCAGAAAGCTGGTGGCCCCACCCTAAAATTCAGCACCTCACTCCACCCCCAACCCCAGCCACTGCCCCACCCGCCCCAGGAGGGGACGTGGGGTCAGGAATGCAGGGCAGGGCGGAGCAGCCAGTGGCTACAGCAGGATTCTTTAGGCGGAGGAGCCAGGAGTGCACAGTCTGGGTCCCCCAGCCCACAGCGAACCCGGGGGCTGACTCTGCCCCCACCAGACCCCTCGCCCCACTCCCCGCCCCATCATCACCCACCCAACCTCCAGGGCAGAGGCTCTCTGACTCCCCACACCCACTAGTACGAGACTCAAACTGTGAGACTCAAACTGTGCGTGAAGTGGTCCATGCCCCCGGGCACAGGGTCCTCATTCCCACCGCCTCCACGGCCAGAGAAACTCCCAGAGAAACTCGGAGGATTAGAGAGCCTGTGGGTACAAGATGTGCCTCCCCTTTGGCCTCAGAACTCCACTTCCAGGAATTTATCCCGAGAGAATAACTGGGCGAGTGTTCGGGCACGTCCCGAATGGGATGTTCAGGGCCCACTGTCCGCAATGGCAGAACCTGAGGAACAGCCTGACTGCCCAGCACTAGACGAATCCAGGTGCTCAGGCCACCGGACGCTGTGCCGCCCGGCCACGGTGTGCTGGCATGGGAACACAGGTGCCCCCACAGACGGGACACGACCGATGGGCAGTAAATGCCTACTGTGTAGGTGAAAAGGCCAGGGTCCACACACAGGGTGTGACTGTAAGTCGCAGTGGCATTACAGATAATTTTTTAGTTTTTCAGATTTACTCCATCAAGTATATATTAGTTGCATGGGTTGGCCCAGCTGAGGCCAAGCCCCCGCCTTGGGGCACCGGCCAGCGAAATCACAAGTAAATGAAAGCCCAGGGCAGGTCTGCAATCTGCCGGGAGGGATGCGGGCTGCAGGGGAGGGCGGTGCCCCTCCTGGAATTACAAGGTCTCGGACATAAGGCTCACAGGCTCTTACAGACGGTCTCTCCCGCTCCCCACTGTGCGGACTAGAACCGTCTGTACCTGTCTCAGTTACTACTGAGTGCCGGCAGATTGTAGCATTTCAATAAATGTTTGTTGAATGACTTAATGAAATCTGACAAAGGCTAAGAGATGGACTGTCTGGACCAAGAGGCAAGCAGACTCAACAGGTAGACCTCCTCCCAGCCTGTCAGCCTGCGGGCTCTCAGCTTAGGGATCCCGGCCCCGGGTACACATTAAATCACCTGAGGAGCTTTAAAGCCATCCAGCCCTCAGACCCCAGCCCTAGAAATGTTGATACAGTTGGTCTGACGTGGGACTTGGGAGCTGGACTTTTTTAATACCCCCAGGGAATTCTCAGGCACAAACTACGCCCTGCGGAAGACATCGGGCTGAAGGAAAGCAGGGCCTTGCCAAAGTCACCCAGAGTTAAGAGCAGGCGAGCCATGCCCCCAGCTCCTGGCCTCGGGGTCCACACTGCTGCCCTGGGCCTCTTCCGCACTTGATGCTCCATGACACTGAGCCAACTCCGGCCCCTGACAACGCTACGAGGGAGTGACGCTCACACAGTCCTGTCCTTGGCAGCCCTGCTCAGCCCCGGCACACTGGCGCACATGGCTTGTAGGGAGTCAGTCATCGCATTGTTGGTCTTCCTCATTTCCTGCTGCTGCTACTTTTCCCCGCATTCGTGTCTTTTCCAACGAACCCTTCCTCCGCCACATGTTCTGGTCCTGACCCCCAGTGCCAACCTTCCTGGGGAAGTGGATCCGGGTACGAGGTGGGCAGGGAACCCCGAGTGGGAGCCCTTACACCCTGCTCCCTGTGCTCACCTAGCCCTGGGTGATACAGGCCCAGGGGCCCTGAGAGCCCCCAAATGGTGCCCCAACGCCCAGGAGTGGGTGGGCAGAGGCACCCTGACCAGTGTAGGGAGCTCAGCTTCAAGACCAGCATCCGCTGCGGCCTGGGGGCCACCCCTGGGAGCTCTCAAAAGGGACTGGATGTGGGACGCGGAGGGGCCCATGCTGCACACTCCAGCCGGTTCCCGGTTCCCCGGGTTCCCCGCCGCCTCCTCGCCAGAAGCCACATCCAAACCCCCACCTCTCACTACCCCATCAGCCGCTCCAGCCTGGCCTCTGCCGCCTCCACCCGGCTGAGCGGCGAGGCAGGGACCCTGGCCACACTCTCCGGCCAAGAACAGGCGGCCTGCTTCCCCTTCCAGGCCAGGCCTCGGGCCGCTCCAGCATCCACTCCCAGACCCTCCCCAGCCTCCCTCCGGAAAGTTAATGTACAATCTGCAGTGGGAACCCTCATGATCCAGGCGGACCCAACTGCCTCTCTGCCTGGCCCTGCAGGGCTGGCTGCAATCTGAAAGCTGCCCAGACTCCCTCCTCTAGCACTGCCCCCTCCCACCTGCCAGCGGAGCCAGCCCCTCTGCCCTCAAGGCCACTCCTTTCTCCAGCACATTTGTTTCATCCAGCCCGGGCTGGCCTGGGAACTCAGTCAAGTCAGCCTCCTGGGCTCCCAGACCCGGGCACCCACAGCCGGGCTGGAGGCAAGGGGCCAGGGTGGAGGAGAGACCGAAAGGCCTGGTGAGGACGGAGCAGAGTCACTGAGAGAAATGCCTTCACACTGTAAGGCAGCGGCCGCCAACCTTTCGGACCTCACGGACCACTGGTGCTGTAAGGCACCCAATCCCCGGGACCAGCGTGCAGCCTCCGCTCAGCGGGACAGGCAGGTCTGAGATTCTGTTTTCCGCAAGCTTCTAGGTGTGTGATGAGGCCCCACCAAGCACCAGACGTTGAGGACCAACGACCTGGTGCTTAGAAACATTCTTTCCCTGACTCCAAGCTCTGAGGAGCTGAGACACAGCCCCTCATCCGACCCCGAGTGCCCAGCGCCCAGCGCAGTGCCTGTGGACATGCTGATGGACGAAGGGTGTAACTAAGCAGTCAATCCTGGCGAAGTGCCCAGCATTAGGTGGCCATACAAAGAGACCTCCAACTAATTGTAAAACAACACAATTAACACCAGAGAGGAGTTTGCACAGAGCAGTGCGAAGCACAGAGGAAGAGGGGAGAATTTTGCTGGGTTGGGGGAGGGAGGGTCTCTCAAAAAAGAGGCCATTTTGCAGTAGGTCTTAGAGGATGGGTCAGATCTACCCAGGCGGGCAACGCAGGGCAAAGGTAAAGACCTGTGAGTGTGGGGTAGGTCCAGGAACTGGGAGCAGTGTGGTTCACCTGGAGGGTGGTTTGAGGGGGAGGTGAACAAGCCCCAAAATTTAAGAGTTGGGGTCAGCAAATGCTGGTGCTGGAATGCCAGGCGGGAAGGGTGGGCGCCCGCCAGTGGGGAGTTGGAGCTACAGGCAGTGTTTGCACAGGGTATCTCGGCCTGAGAACAGGGGCTCAGGGAGTCACCCGTCCTGCGCGGCTCAGCGTGGACTGAGGAAGCAGCCCCCGGGGCCGGAAGGGCCCAGGTGAGAGGCAGCAACAGAGAGAATCCCTGCGAGGGGCTGAGGCCTGTGGGGAGGCAGGTGTTTCCCTTGATTTGCTAGATCTCACGGGCCACTGTGTGCTTGGTCCACTGCGTGCTTGGCCCACTGTGTGCTTGGTCCACTGCGTGCTTGGTCCACTGCGTGCTTGGCCCACTGCGTGCTTGGTCCACTGCGTGCTTGGTCCACTGTGTGCTTGGCCCACTGCGTGCTTGGTCCACTGCGTGCTTGGTCCACTGCGTGCTTGGTCCACTGCGTGCTTGGTCCACTGCGTGCTTGGTCCACTGCGTGCTTGGTCCACTGTGTGCTTGGCCCACTGCGTGCTTGGTCCACTGCGTGCTTGGTCCACTGCGTGCTTGGTCCACTGCGTGCTTGGTCCACTGCGTGCTTGGTCCACTGCGTGCTTGGCCCACTGCGTGCTTGGCCCACTGCGTGCTTGGCCCACTGTGTTCTAGGCCCACTGCGTGCTTGGCCCACTGCGTGCTTGGCCCACTGCGTGCTTGGCCCGAGCAGGCACAAGGCATCAGAGAAGACGGTCATTTCCCTAAAACCTCCAGTGCTGTGCAGACAGGAGGCCGGGGCTGCCACCATCTGCCCCCACAGCCCACCCTCTCTCCTCCCCCTCCACCGGTCAGGTGTCTACTGTGTGCCTAACCTGAGGGGCAGCCAGAGCCTGGTCATTGCTGGGGGGCTGGGGGGTGCAACCCAGATGTGCCTTTATCCCATCCTCAGGGGGCCTGAGCAAAAGAAGTGAGGTGGCGGGGAGCATCCTGGAGGAGGCGGAGGTGAGAGAGCAGGGTCTGCTGGAACTCCCAGTCGCTCCCCGCAGAGCCAGCCCTCCAGCCCCCTTCCGGTTAGTCGCTACCATACGAAGCTAAACTCCCAACAGCCCTGGGAGACAGCAGGGTGGGCCAGGCCAGGTGAGAGCCGGGGCTGAGGGGCAGGGGCTGTCCTCCAAAACCCAGCGAGGAGGCGCCCGGTGGCTGGCTCGGGTCCGGAGGAGTAGGGTCAGCAGAGGACTGGGTTTACCCTAAAGGAGAGGGTGGCCGGGCAGGTGGAAAACGTAACAGGTCCCCATCCTGAAAATGGGGCAAAGGGAGCGGCCCAGGCCTGGCTGGAGAGGTGGGAATCCACCCCACCCCACCCCACCCCCAGACTCACCCAACTGCTCCCTGCAGAGAACCCTTCCCTCTGCCTACTCCTCCCGCCCTGTGCCAGCCTCAGGCCTGGCCCTCTCCAGGGACTTGAATCGATTCCCTGCTTATCCAGCCCACACCCTGGGGGGTGGCGGCCAGAATTAATTAATATTTGTCAAGTGCTTCAGAGATCCTGGGACCAGAGACCCAGGGGCGCCAGATGAGCTGCGCAGGAAATTGACAGAGAGAGACGGGGAGAAGGGGGGTCAGCAGGCCAGGACCCGGGACGCCTGGAAGGGGAGAGCTGCGAGGGAAGGTGCGACCTCTCACAGGTGCCCCAGGTCCCCAACTGGAGGATTCGCGCTCCGGCGGAGCCGGCCCACCCCCCACAGCTCCGCCCCACCTCCTAGCCGGTCCGGTCCGGCCCGGCCCGGACGCCTTTCCCCAGCTCAGGCCCCAGGCACCCACCGGCCCCGCCCGGGACCACCTGCAGAGGAAGTCCCTCCGCCCGCCCGTCGGAGGAGAGGCGCGCGCCGGGGTGGAGGCTGCGCGGAGGAGGCGCCTCCTGCCAACTCAGGCAGGGCACCGGCTCCTACCTGGGCAAACACTGACTTCCTTTCTCTCGGAGCAGAGGCGAGCCGCTCCCCTGCCCTCGAGGCGGGGGACGCCCGGCTCCTCTGCGGGGGGCGGGAGGCAGGACCCACGCACCTGGCCCCAGGCCCCACGGCGCCACCTCCCCACCCGCGCCCCCCTCGAGCTCACTCACCCCAAAGTGCTGATGAAGCCATTGACGGAGCCCTCGGCGTACAGGGAGACGATGTCCCCGATGTGCAGGAAGCTGGACATCTCGCTCATGGTTTCGGCCCTCGGGGGAGCCCGGGCGGCAGGGGTGCGCGGGGGCTCCAGGCGGGGCTCTGTGCCGAGGACCGCGGTGACCGCGAGGGCGGGCAGGGGCGCGTCCCCACCTCGGAGCAGGGCGCGCGGCGCGGCCGGGCAGGGCTAGTGGCCCCCGGAGCGGAAGGCGGCGCGGCGCGGCCCGGAGCCGGCGGTGGCGTCCGGGTGAGGAGGTGCCCACGTCTTGGCGCGCCCGCCGCCCGCCAGCCCGCCGACCCGGCCGGCGCGTACCTGCCGCGTAGAAGGAGCAGGAAGTCTGGGGCTGCCACACACACATGCAGACCCCGCCCGGGAGGCGGGGAAACCACGCCCGGCCCCCCCCCGCGCCCCGCGCGGCCCGCCCCCGGCACCCACGTGCGCCGGCCCGCCTCCTGTGCCCTGCGCCCCCCGAGCGTCCGGGCTCGGCCTCCGGACGCCGAGCGAGACGCCCGCCCGGGGAAATTCGGAGGAGAGCCGGGCTCCAGCAGCGTCCCGGGACGGAGTTCCAGCTCCAAAAAGTCCCCAGCGGACTCGCGGAACCGCCGCTCCGGGAGGCCCAGCCTCGGTGGGGCTGCCTGCCTCCGGGTTCCCGGCATCGTCTACTTTTTCGTCCTCAGGTCACGGGGAGCCGGTGCGACCCCGCGAGAGGGACTGCCCGTCGCCCCGCCGCGCTACCGGGAGCCCTCCGGCCGCCGCGCCGCCTTCGCTCCCAGCTGAGCGCGCCCCGCGGCGCTCTCCTTCCTGCGCCGCGCAAATCGGGATTCATTTTTCTCCACGTGGAGAGCTTTTCATTGCACAATAGAAAGTGCCGGGGCTCGGAGGGGAAATGAAGCAATGGGGTGGGTTTTGTTTTTCTCTCCGCATTCCTATGTACAAAGAGATCCAACTTCCGAATCAGTTCAGCCGCTCCCTCTCCAGAAGTTGGCTCCAGGATTCTTGGTTCTTCCCGTCTTTCTTTGTAAAAAGGGAGGCGGGGCGGGGAAAGCTACCTTCACTAGTTACCAGTGCACCTTGCCAGCGGGGACCAGGCCGGGGCGGCCTCGCAGGGCTTGTCCCCGCCACCTCTCGCTCGTGAAGCCCTGCCCAGCTCGCCTACTTTCTGTTCTGTCCCCGGCTGCTGGGGTGTTTGCTTCCTGGTACTTTTATTTGAACTCCTGGCAGAGAGCGCCCAGTGCCACCCGCATTCGATCACATTTACGTCCTTCGGGAACCCCCATCCCGACTTCCTGGGAAGCAGGAGGCTTGTCCCTGGGAGAAAGGGAGGAGGGACTGAAAGATTCAGGCAGGAAGAGGAGAGGCAGCAGGGAGCAGGAGGCGGCTGCTGACTCAGCGGGAGGCAGAGGAGTCCCAGGGTGTGTGACCTTCTCAGGAGAACCCCCAAAATGTGGGCGGGAAGGACCCCTCCAGGATCCTGGCCCAGTGGCTTACAGCTTCTCACCAGCACCACAGTGTCAAATAAGTTTTACATCAGACAGTCCACACTTCCCTCTATATATAAGCAAAACAATAGCTGCTCAGAACAATACTTACCCTTATGACCTGCGATGCACTCTGATATTTTCTGTTCTTTTTCGGGGTTTTGTTTTGTTTTTTAATACCGATTGCTTTTTCAAATGTGCCAAATGGGTTACAAACTGCAGTTTGATAAACGCCATCCAGACCAGTCTGCCAGAAAGAAAAGGCCAAAGCCCACAGAAGGGGCACCAACCTCAAGGTCACAGGGCGGGTTCATGGCCACTGGAGCCCAAAGCCCAGCCCCTGACTCCCAGCCCCTGACTCCTGAAGCCCAGCCCCCGACTCCCAGCCCCCTAGTCTCCTCTCCAGGACCCCACACGGCCCTGGACTGCGGCTGTCCGCCCCTGCGCCCTGCTGGAAAGGACTCACTCCCCTGGCACAGGCTCACTCCCTCCCAGAAGTCGCTCCCAGAAGTCAGGCCTCCCCTGGCTTCCTCAAGGAGCATATGCATTCATTCCATAAGCATATATTGAGGGCCTGCTATGTGCCAGGCCTCTGCTGGGCACCGGGCTCTCATCAAGACATGGAGGATGAAGAGGGACATTCTGGAAACACTCTCCCAGGGCTGCACACGGGCACGTGCTGTCCTTGTCCTCCTTGTCCCGGCTGCATCCAGACCCCTTGTCCTTCCTCGCCTGAGTCTCAAAAGATGGTTCCAGAACCAGCCAAGGTCTCAGCCAGTAGGGGGAGGCAGGCCTATCTCACGCCACCCCCGCCTGGGAGCGCCCTGACCCTCCATCCCTCCACCAACCACAGGAGCTAGAGGGGGAGCATGACTCCCACCTGATTGAGAAGGTCCCCCGCAGGGCCTCACTGCCAGCCTCCCCCACTGCTCCTGGGTATCTCTCTGGAACATGACGTCCATGCTGTGTCCCCCGAGGAGCCACCCCTCGGCTCCAGGCCCTGGCCACTGCTTCTGCCAAATCAACTTCACTGTGAGCTCCTTTGTATATCTGGGTTCTGAGAGGGATTTTGTTTAAAGAAAGGTTCAATATTTAAAAAAAAAAAAAAAAGCTGAAACCAGTTTGGCTCAGTGGATAGAGCATCGATCTGCGGACTGAAAGGTCCCAGGTTTGATTCCGGTCAAGGGCATGTACCTGGGTTGCGGGCACATCCCCAGTAGGAGATGTGCAGGAGGCAGCTGATCGATGTTTCTCTCTCATGTTTCTCTCTCATCGATGTTTCTAACTATCTCTCTCCCTTCCTCTCTGTAAAAAAATCAATAAAATATATTTTTAAAAATGTGGTGAATCAAGACACTTTAAAAAAAATGTCAGATATAGGTTACAAAATTAGAGCTCACAGTTGATTATTAAAAAAAAAAAAAAGCAGCCCTAGCTGGTTTGGCACAGTGGATAGAGCGTCAGCCTGTTGGACTTAGGGGTCCCGGGTTCGATTCCGGTCAAGGGCACATGCTTGGGTTTCGAGTTGGATCCCCAGTAGGTGGCGTGCAGGAGGCAGCCAATCAATGATTCTCTTCATTGATGTTTCTATCTCTTTCTCCCTCTCCCTTCCTCTCTGAAATCAATAGAAATATATTAAAATAAATAAATAAAATAAAGAAAGGTTCAGTGGGTTTTTTAAAAAATTAAGAAACAGATGACACAGCTCCAAATAGTTCACTCCCTGCTTCCCTGCTTGAAACCCTCCTGTACCTCCTCACCGCCCGCAGCATAGCCTGCATGCCCTCGCTGGGCACTCCAGGCCCCATCCGCCCCGCCTTCCCCACCCCTGCACCCTCCGCAGGCATGTTAACCTACAAATAAAGGCTTGCAAGTGAGAGGCAACAGCATGTAGTTGAGGTCAGTAAGAAGAGCTATTGGGATGCAGTGACTCAGGCAGAAGCCCTGAGTGTCCTGATTAGGAGACAAAGGCAATGGCATTTACGAAAAAGGGAAAGGGCCCTGGCTGGTGTGGCTTAGTAGCTAGACCGTCTGCCTGCAGACTGAAGGGTCCCGGGTTTGACTCTGGTCAAGGGCACATGCCCTGGTTGTGGGCTCCATCCCTGGGCTCAATCCCCAGTAGGGGGCGGGCAGGAGGCAGCCTATCAATTCTCTCTCATCGTTGATGTTTCTATCTCTCTCTCCCTCTCTCTTCATCTCTGAAATCAATAAAAAGTCTATAATAGTAAATGGGTAATATGCTAATTAGACCGGACAGCTGAACGACCTTCCAGACTAGCCGCAGCGGTGGGGGCCAAGGCAGAGGCAGTTAGGGACGATCAGGCAGGCAGGCAGAATGGTTAGGGGCGATGAGGCTGGCAGGCAGAGTGGTTGGGGACGATCAGGTAGGCAGGTGAGTGGTTAGGAGCCAGCGGTCCCGATTGCAAGAGAGATGTCCGACTGCTGAGATCGAGCCTAAACTGGCGGTCGGACATCCCCCAAGGGGTCCCCGATTGCGAGAGGGTGCAAGCCGGGCTGAGGGACCCCCCCCCCCCCACCGCCCCCGCACGAATTTCGTGCACCGGGCCTCTAGTATATATTTTTAAAAAGAAAAAGGGAATAATTACATCCATAGAAGAAGGCCTTTCTAGTGGTTCAGATAAGCTAACATAGTGACATTAATTCTAAACAATGTTTTTAATTTCAGTCCGGGAGTCATATTTGCTTTCTTGTTATCTCTGCAAGGTTCTTTGGGAAACAAGGCTGCTCAGGCGCAGCACAAAGTGTACTGTGGCCTGCTTTACCACCCCAGGGCTCAGGTCCAAGGCGCACATGCAGTTCGTCTCAGATGCAGCTCCGGCTCCATTTTAAAGTGGCTTCATTTAAAAATAAGGAAATATATAAATAATAAAGTGGTTTAGTGTTTTTTTAAGTTTTTTTTATTTATTTATATTTTATTGATTTTTTACAGAGAGGAAGGGAGAGGGATAGAGAGTTAGAAGCATCAATCAGCTGCCTCCTGCACACCCCCTTCTAGGGATGTGCCCACAACCAAGGTACATGCCCTTGACTGGAATTGAACCTGGGACCCTTCGGTCTGCAGGCCGATGTTCTATCCACTGAGCCAAACCACTTAGGGCATGGCTTAGTTTATATTATTGTTTACACCATCAGCAGCTCAAAAACGCAAGCACTGACTCTCATAGGTCTGGGGTCAAGTCCCAGCCCTGCCACTTTCCAGCGACAGCCCTCAGTCTGTTTCCTCACATGTTCAATGAGGAGAGAGTGGTACCAACATGCAAGGGAAGTGGACACAGCCGCCAGCACAGCATCCCAGGCAGGAAGGACTGGGTGTGTGCGTCCATTTCCCCAGGCGCTCAGCCGCTCCTGTCCTGTCCTGGCTCATGTGGTGCCCTCCCCTCTTCCCCCTCTCATTCTCACGGTCAGAATAAAGTCTCCTTCCCTGATGTAATGGAGCACCAACTTTGTAAATCTTGGTGAAATATTTCAAAAAGTAATAATATTAAATAAAAATAATATATTTAAAATAGAGCCCTGACCGGTTTGGCTCAGTGGATAGAGCATCGGCCTGTGGACTGAGACGTCCCAGGTTTGATTCCGGTCAAGGGCATGTACCTTGGTTGTGGGCACATCCCCAGTAGGGGGTGTGCAGGAGGCAGCTGATCGATGTTTCTCTCTCATTGATGTTTCTGACTCTCTATCCCTCTCACTTCCTCTCTGTAAAAAATCAATAAAATATATTTAAAAAAATAATAAAATAAAAAAATAAAATAAAATAGAGTCAGTGCCCTGTATCTTCCCTCAACTTTGTCAAATCTTAATATTTTTCAAAATTTGTTTCAACATATTTTTAAAATATATTTTCATTTATTTCAGAGACGAATGGAGAGGGAGCGAGAGATAGAAACATCAATGATGAGAGAGAACTGATGCAAACTGCAGTGTGATAAACCTCCAGCATGTCTCGCCTCCTGCCCCCTGACACTCACACACTCACTCACCTCCCAACTCCTGCCTCCTGCACGCCCCCTACTAGGGATCAAGCCTGCAACCCATGTATGTGCCCTAGACCAGATTCGAACCTGGGACCCTTCAGTCCTCAAGCTGAGCCAAACTGGCTACGGCTCAACATATTTTTAAGAAATGAAACCTTGCCGAAACCGGTTTGGCTCAGTGGATAGAGCGTCGGCCTGCGGACTGAAAGGTCCCAGGTTCGATTCCGGTCAAGGGGATGTACCTGGGTTGCGGGCATATCCCCAGTAGGAGATGTGCAGGAGGCGGCTGATCGATGTTTCTAACTCTCTATCTCTCTCCCTTCCTCTCTGTAAAAAATCAATAAAATATATTTTTAAAAAAAGAAATGAAACCTTAATGACGTTCCTTATGCCCTCCGCCCTAACGGCCCCAGCGCTAACCACTTCCCTGACTGGGGTGGGGTCATTCATGCAGCGCTATGTGCCCCTCGCAGTGTGTGCTATCACCCTCAGGGCTCTCCATCTCACATGCATGGCCCCACTGTGTGCAGCCTCCCAGGCAGGGGCTGCCCTGCCATAGTCCACTTCCTGACCCCATCACCATTTGTTCACCCATTTTGTTAGTAACCATCAAAGCCCTAAGTTTTTGCTCTCACAGCAATGTTGCAGTAAACATTCTTGCCTCTTTGTTCCTACACATGAGTATCCGTAGGGCGGCATTATTCAAACTATGGATTGAGATGCGCTAATGAGTCATGAAATTAAGTTAGTGGGTGAAGATCAGCTTTTTTAAAAAATATGTATATTTTTTTTTATTGGTTTCAGAGAGGAAGGGAGAGGGAGAGAGAGAAAAACATCAACAATGAGAGAATCATTGATCACCTGGCTCCCGCACACTGGGGACCGAGCCGGCAACCCAGGCCCTGACCGAGAATTGAACCATGACCTCCTGGACTTCCTGGTTCATAGATTGATACTCGACCACTGAGCTCTGCTGCCTGGGCAAGATCAGCATTTTTAATGCTCAGAATTGGTTAGAAAATATCAGCGTGCACCACGCATCATGAGGGTAATATTAAGGAGGAAGTGTGTCTGAGGCGAGTGTGGTGCGTGCGTTCTGGAACAGTGTGTGCTATTGAGGGTACCTGTGAACAGTTTGAAAACCTCTCTTCTAGAGTGAGAACATAGAAAGCGGAATTGCTGGCTTAACTTCCTAGAATCAACAAATTCTCTTCCAGGTGGCCCTTCTCCTCACCCTCCAGCCAGCCACTAGGAGTGTGCCCCTGAGCCACGCCTTCCTCGTGGGATGTCCCATCCCCCCACTAGCAGAGGCTGTAGCATGGGCACCTGGAATTGTGATGGCCTCTCCGCTCTCTGTCCTCCCCCTAGACCTTGAGCTGCTGGACGGGAGGCTGTGTCCACTGACGGGCCGGCCTGGGCCTGTTACAGGTGCTTAAAAATCTGAGTAGAATTGAACTGTTAAAGAGAAAAGGTGGGGAAGGTGTACAAATTATATCCAGAGATAAAGGGAGACTGCGGGAGTGCCAGCTTGGGGTGTCAGGCGCCTGGGTCCCCAAGTGGGAAGTGGGAGCTGCCAGAAGTGCGTTAAGCAGTTGGAAAGGAGAAACTGATGGGCTCCACCATCCCCATGGCAACCAGTCGGCCTGGTCCAGGCAGGCCCTGACTCATGGCGGGGTGTCCCACAGGACCCACAGGAGCCAGTGCTGCGGGGGTCCTAGAGTGGGAACTGCGGGGCGGGGCTGGATTGGGGAAGGTGCTTTTTACCGTATCTCTTATTTAAACATTTGAATTTTGTACTGTGTGGACGTACAACCTATAACCCAAAGAAATAAGAATAAAGATGCTCACAGCATCACCCCCAAGCTCCAAGCGCCCTGGGGAAGGGCTGCAGGAGCCCCGCCTGCGGCTCCATCCAGCTGGGCTGGGCAGGTGCGGAGGGTGCTGCTCAGACCCTGGCCTGGACACAGAGGAAGGCACAGCGTGGAGGGCGGGGCATATAGGAGGCGCCCTGGAGTGTGGGGAGTGTGCCCGCCGCAGCCCTGGCCTCCTCCACCGCATGCTCCCCCTCCACGCGGCTGCCTCCTGGCGACCTCTCCCAGCTCCGCTGTGTGACTTAGCAGGTTCCTCTTGCACCGAGTTCACGTCGCCTTCCCAGACACGGCTCTGACTGTCCTTTAAGCGCCTTCTGGCCGTCCCGGCTGTGGCTGGGAGGCAGAGCCGACCCCACCTGCCATCTCGTGTTTGGGGCGGACAGCAAACACTTCTCCAGGCCTCCCTGCCCCTCACTCCGCTGTGGCAGCAGCTGTGGCAGCAGCGCCAGGATGGGTGGGGCGGGGTCAGGCCAGAGGACTGACTCAGTGCAGCAGCCACCCAGCCGGTCACCCTGTGGGTGGGGGTGGGGCCCGCCCAGGCCGCTGGGTTCCCAGGGAATTCCTTCCCCATGCCATAAGCAGCCTGGGCGGCCCAGCCCGCGGTGAGCACTTACCAGGCCAGGCTGCCGCCCAGGAGCCTTCGCTCTCCCTCACACACTCTCCCTCACTCACTCTCACTCACACACTCTCACTCACACACTCTCCCTCACACACTCTCACTCACACACTCTCACTCACACACTCTCACTCACTCACTCTCCCTCACTCACTCTCACTCACACACTCTCACTCACACACTCTCCCTCACACACTCTCACTCACACACTCTCACTCACACACTCTCCCTCACTCACTCTCCCTCACACACTCTCCCTCACACACTCTCCCTCACACACTCTCACTCACACACTCTCACTCACACACTCTCCTTCACTCACTCTCCCTCACTCACTCTCACTCACACACTCTCACTCACACACTCTCCCTCACACACTCTCCCTCACACACTCTCACTCACACACTCTCCCTCACTCACTCTCCCTCACTCACTCTCACTCACACACTCACTCACTCACTATCACTCACTCACTCACTCACACACTCTCACTCACACACTCTCACTCACACACTCTCCCTCACACACTCTCCCTCACTCACTCTCACTCACACACTCTCCCTCACACACACACTCTCACTCACACACTCTCCCTCACACACTCTCACTCACACACTCTCCCTCACTCACTCACTCACACTCACTCACACACTCTCACTCACACATTCACTCACTCACTCTCACTCACACACTCTCACTCCCTCACACACTCTCACTCACACACTCTCACTCCCTCACACACTCTCACTCACACACTCTCACTCCCTCACACACTCTCCCTCACTCACTCACTCACACACTCTCACTCCCTCACACACTCTCCCTCACTCACTCACTCACACACTCTCACTCCCTCACACACTCTCCCTCACTCACTCTCACTCACACACTCTCCCTCACACACTCTCACTCACACACTCTCACTCCCTCACACACTCTCCCTCACTCACTCTCACTCACTCACTCACACACTCTCACTCACACACTCTCACTCCCTCACACACTCTCACTCACACACTCTCACTCCCTCACACACTCTCACTCACACACTCTCACTCCCTCACACACTCTCACTCACACACTCTCACTCCCTCACACACTCTCCCTCACTCACTCTCACTCACTCACTCACACACTCACTCACACACTCTCCCTCACTCACTCTCACTCACACACTCTCCCTCACACACTCTCACTCACACACTCTCACTCCCTCACACACTCTCCCTCACTCACTCTCACTCACTCACTCACACACTCTCACTCCCTCACACACTCTCACTCACACACTCTCACTCCCTCACACACTCTCACTCACACACTCTCACTCCCTCACACACTCTCCCTCACTCACTCTCACTCACTCACTCACACACTCTCACTCACACACTCTCCCTCACTCACTCTCACTCACACACTCTCCCTCACACACTCTCACTCACACACTCTCACTCCCTCACACACTCTCCCTCACTCACTCTCACTCACTCACTCACACACTCTCACTCACTCACTCTCCCTCACTCACTCTCACTCACACACTCACTCACTCACTATCACTCACTCTCACTCACACACTCTCACTCACACACTCTCACTCACTCACTCTCCCTCACTCACTCTCACTCACACACTCTCACTCACACACTCTCACTCACTCACTCACTCTCACTCACTCACTCACTCACACACTCTCACTCACACACTCACTCACTCTCACTCACTCACTCACTCACTATCACTCACTCTCACTCACACACTCTCACTCACACACTCTCACTCACTCACTCTCCCTCACTCACTCTCACTCACACACTCTCACTCACACACTCTCACTCACTCACTCACTCTCACTCACTCACTCACTCACACACTCTCACTCACACACTCTCACTCACTCACTCACTCTCACTCACTCACTCACTCACACACTCTCACTCACACACTCTCACTCCCTCACACACTCTCCCTCACTCACTCTCACTCACTCACTCACACACTCTCACTCCCTCACACACTCTCACTCACACACTCTCACTCCCTCACACACTCTCACTCACACACTCTCACTCCCTCACACACTCTCCCTCACTCACTCACTCACACACTCTCACTCACACACTCTCCCTCACTCACTCTCACTCACACACTCTCCCTCACACACTCTCACTCACACACTCTCACTCCCTCACACACTCTCCCTCACTCACTCTCACTCACTCACTCACACACTCTCACTCACTCACTCTCCCTCACTCACTCTCACTCACACACTCACTCACTCACTATCACTCACTCTCACTCACACACTCTCACTCACACACTCTCACTCACTCACTCTCCCTCACTCACTCTCACTCACACACTCTCACTCACACACTCTCACTCACTCACTCACTCTCACTCACTCACTCACTCACACACTCTCACTCACACACTCTTGGGGAACCTGGAGGGAGACAGACTGGTTCTGTTGGCTCCACCCACCCGCAGGCACCATCCTCGGTGCCATATCATTTATTTCAGACGGGGTGCTGACCCCTACCACATGCCAGGGACAGGCGAGGCAGCCAAGCAGGAAGGCAGCCAGCTGAGTCCCACGCGTGGTCCTGGGCTGGTGGAGAAAGAGATACAAGCACCCATTGCTGGGATTCCTTCTAGTCACAGAGGAAGACACCATCCCCTCCCCCTTCTATCTCTGGCCTCTTGAGGGAGAAGCCCCCTGGTTCTGGAGTCCTGAAGCCAGCGGCCTTGCTTCTGTCCTCGCCCGTCCTCGGCCCTGAGGAGTTGGCTGGCAGGTAAGGTGTGACCCTGCCCCGGCACCTCCACAGTCAGTGAGAAGCCGAGTCCTAGAACGAGACCAGGAGTCCTGCTCAGCCACTTGCCAGATGTGCAGGGCAGCCGCCAGCTCGGCCTTGGCGCTGGCTCGGTGTGAACAACAAGAGTGCCGAGAGCTGTACACCCCCCACCCCCGCGGGCCGCTGAAGGGCGGTGTGAATGGCGGGCTGGCAGAGGTGTGGGCAGGGGAAGGGCCCTGGAGCTAGCAACTGCAGGGCTGGCACCCCCAGCCTGACAAGGACCAACAGGACCAGCACCGCACCCCTCTCCTCCTCTTCCCAGTGCCCCCCACTGGCTCAGAGGGAAGGGAGCCCGGGGAATTCTGGCCACAGAGGCGGCCTCCCAGCACACAGCCCGCTCAGGAGAGCGGTCAGTGGGCCTGGGGGCTGAATGGAAACCATCTGGCATAAGTAACTACTTTGTAAGACACTCAGCTCAGTCAGCAAATATTCTCTTTATTGTCTTTATCTTCGTAGTCTTCAGGTTCTCAGTTAAGAGAGGCGCTGGAGCCCGGCCGGTGTGGCTCAGTTGGTGGAGCGTCATCTCATGCACCGAAAGGTTGGCAGTTCGATTTCTGGTCAGGCCACATGCCTGGGTGGCAGCTCCGTCCCAATAGGGGGAGTGCAGGAGGCAGCCAATCCACCTTTCTCTCTCCCTCTCCCTTCCTTCCTCTGTAAAATCAATGAAAACACTTTTTAAAAAAGAGAAGTGCTTGAGCTTCTAAAAAGTGACAACCTGACAGTGGAATTTGTTTCCTAGGACGACCAAGTCGGGGACAGGATGAGACGGAAGGTTTTATTGAGTTCTCCACGAATCAGGCCTCCGAGTCCCCTCCCCAAAGAACAATCCGTTTTGAGGGCCCATTAGGGGCACTGGCTGCGAGGGTACAGGAGGCTGGGCTGGGCAGCACTGCCCCCCCCCCCCCCCCCCCCCGCCCGAGTTCTGCATCTGAATTGGGAAGCGGTGGAGGTTACATGGAGGCTGTTTAATTCCAGTTTCCAGTTGCTGTGAGGCCAGCCCATCCTGATGCCCCCTGTCAGGGCCTGAAGGAGCCCCTAGGAAGAGAGGGGCCTCAGGCAATTCCTCCACCTTCCAGACTCAGGAAAGGGGCCCTGCACCTTGAGGGGAAGCTGCCCAGGCCTCTCCACTCACCTGTCAGCAGGCAGGCAGGTGGGGGCGGGTCAAGAGCAGCCCTGTGATCCTTTCGGGAAAGGGGCCAGCGTGAAAACCCTCCCCGAGGCCAGGGCCAGGCAGGCGCAGCCTTTGTCTGGCAGGAGACACCACGGATGACGCTGACGCTGAGTGCACCTGGGCTGGGCCCTGGCCTCCAGCTGCATCCCGCGCCCACCTGGCCAGGACACAGGCCTGTGAACTGGCTTTGCCCAGCTGCCCAGCCAAAGCTCGGAATGGCCAAACAAAGGGGTTCAGCCACCATGCAGACCTGCTCCTGCACCAGTTTGCCCGTCTCTGGAACATTCAGGAGGAAGAGGTCATGCAGCAATGGGTGTGCCGTGTCCTTCCAAGAGGGCAGGGAGGGGTCACAGCCGAGGCGCTCTGCAGGGAGGAGAGAAAGGGCTGCTGTGTGCCTGGAGCTGAGCAGACACTGGAGCCCTTGTCCGGGGCAGCGGGGGAGGCCGCTGGCCAGATGGAGAGCAGCCGGGGGAGAGAGGGATTCCTGGGCTGAGCCATCAGCCTCTCCCCCGCCCCCAGCCCCACCCCCACCCCCTGCTCCTGGCCAGCCTGAGAGGAAGACTGGCCGTGCTGAGGCCTGGAGATGCGGCCCACTCCGCCCAGGCTGCAGACTGCAGGCAGCCTAGGAGCTCAGAAGCACCTGATGGTGCTGAGCAGGCGCTGCCTTCCTGCGGCCTGGGTGCTGCAGGAGCTCCTGGTTCTGGGCCCTCAGAGCTGGGCCGCTTCTCTCTGGAAGAAGCGCTCTGGTTTGAAGGGACCAAACCCAGCCTTGGACCTTGGGGGGCAAGCAGCCTGGTGAGGAGGTCTGCGTCCAGCCCTGGACAAGTCTTGATTGAGTCTGTGCTGTGTGCAGGGCCTTGCACAGGGCAGTAGGGTGAGGGCTCCTCGAGGCCCCGGCCCCTGCCCCTCAGCAGCTCCTTCCATTGGTTAGCATTGCCGTCATTCTACACCCTCTTTCTAAATGCAGCCACTCCCAGAGCGGCCCAGGCGCTTCAGCCAGCCTCTGAGCAGAGAGGAAGGGTCCCCGAGGCCAGCGCGGGGCTGGAGCCAGGAGGGGAAGCAGGGATCAGCCATGGCCCACGCCTGCCGCCCACCCCTACGTGGTGCTGTGGCTGCATTAGGGCCCCATCGTCTGGCCCCATCCTTGCCATTTTACAGATGAGGAGACTGAGGCTCCCAGGGCTGAGGGGACGTGACTGCAATCAAACAGCACATGGATCGCTCCCGGGAGCAAACTCAGCCGTCCTGCAGTCCGTGGAGCTTGTACGGCAAGCCTCGTGTCCCCATTCTGCAGATAAATAAAGCTCAGAGGGTGAGGGACTGTGTCACACAGCTAGTGAGTGACAGGTGGGACTCGAACCCGGGTCTGCCTCACCCCAGAGCCCACAGTCTCAACCTTCACTCTGCAGAGGTCACCGCAGGGACCTGGGAGGGTCTTGGTTCTCGGGGAGTTAGGTCGCAGAGGGCTGCCCCTTTGCCCTCAGGGACCCTGCCCCGGGCTCCTCCCAGGACAGCGACTCCACCCAGGCCTGTGCCTCCAGCCTCCACCATCAGCTGCCTCTTAGACCTTTCCTCTGTGCCTCCCGACTCCCTCCGCCCTGAGCCGGGTGCGCCTCCCCACGAGGATGGTTCTGTGGGCGCGGCCTGTGGGCCACAGGAAGCTGCGTGGCCCCGACTCCAATGCCCGTGACTCATTAGCACCGTCTTTGTCCCCACAGACCAACGCACGGCAGGAGGAAAGGGGTTAGACAGCAGGGAGAACTGCAGGCTGTCCAGGACTGGAGACTCGGGGTGGGTAGTGAAGACGAAAGGAAAGGGGCCACGTGCTAACGGGACAAGCTCAGGGGAGGCCTGCATGGCGGTCTTGCAAACTCAGAGACCTAAAGTCACCACAAAGGATGGTCTGAAATTGAATTTTAACTAAAAGCAGTTTTGGTGGGCAGTGACGTCCTAGGCCAGTATCTTCCCTGACAAGGTCAACCTTTACCTTAACTGAGCCTATCTGTCTTTTTGCATCTATGATAACATTCCCTTGTAACTTCCCTTTTTCTGGAGTCCCTGGGGCACAACCTAATGTGCTAGGCGCCAGGACAGAGACCACAAATCCCTTCATTGTTATCATGTTAATTGTTCCTGCACCCACCTAAGTGTGTGTCTATCATTTTACCTTTTATCCAATCCCTGGGGTTACCCGCCCCCCTTCTCCAGTCTACCACCAATGGATTTCATGTAACCCACCTACGTCCCTTCCTTTGACTGCAATGTATAAATATAGATGTAACCCGCCATTCTCTGGAGCATTACCGCAATTCGTTGAGGTTCTGCTTCCTGGCATATGTCGACAGTTTGGCTCAAATAAACTCACAAAAAATTCTTTACAAGTTTGAATGTTTTATTTACATTAACAGGGGCTTGGCTGGCCACTCCCAGGGTCAGCAAGCCCTTCCGGGGGCAGGCGGGCCAGCTCCCGGTGGAATCCTGAGCTCCAGGCCCTGGACCCTGTCCATGAGGCCTTAGCCCTGGACACCAGGTGGGAAGGGGACCAACAGAAGAAGCAGGAAAGGTGTGGGGGCAGAGTTCTGATTACTCTTGCTACAAAACAAGTTATCCCAAACTTAGTCGAGTGAAACAATAGCCATTTTATTTTGCTCATAGTTTTATGGGTCGAGAACTGGGGAAGGGCCTGGCTGGGCAGCTCCCGCTGGGGTCTCATGTGATTGCTATCAGATGTTGGCTGGTGCTGGAGTCCTCTGGAAGGCCCGGTGGGGCTGGCAGGCTGGCTGGGTGGGAGCTGGGGGCGGGGCTGTGGCGCGGGGGGCGGGGCTGTGGCGCGGGGGGCGGGGCTTGAAGAGCGGCAATGGGCGCCTGCAGCTGGGTCTCAGGGCGGTCTGACTCCCTCCCCAGCGGGCTCATCCCAGAGCAAGGGTTCCAAGAGAAGCAGGTGGAACCTGTGTGGCCTTTTATAACTTGGCCTCCACAGTCACCTAGGGTCACCGCCACTGTCCTTTGTGATGGAGGCAGTCACAGGCCTCCCGGATTCCTGGGAGAAGGACAGAAACCCGTCCCTCCCCGGAAGTGTGCCAAAGGATGCTGGGCCTTGTTTTTAAACTATGGTGACATCCCAGAATGGGGCTCTTTCCCTGTGCTAACGGGGACCTCATAGATCACAGGCCCCGGGAGGCACCAAGAGACCTCAAGCCAGCACCCACTCTACAGATTTGAAGACTGAGGCCTGAGAATTGAGAGCTCTGCCCTCAGCACCTGTCTCTGCCCCTCATTCCTGTCCGTCACAGTGAAGACCAGGAATCCTCAGGCCCTGAGCAGGCTGGGCAGCAGCCTGGAGAGGTATGGGGTGGGTCTGGGGACGTGCCCCAGGATATTTGAGTGTGTGTGTGTGTGTGTGTGTGTGTGTCACACTCGTGAGTGTGGGTGCATGTGAGAGGGCTCCTGTACCCTGCAGAAGGTATTACGCTCTGTGACCTAAGACCATGGCAAAGTCGAGGCAAGACCACGGGGAGGGCGGGGCCAAGTCAAAGTGTGTCTTGAGCAAGAAGGGGTCCTGTGGGGGTGGGAGGGGCTGGAACTCTGGTTCGGGGGCCTTGGGGTTCATGGCTCTTGAGAAGCTGAGCTGTGGCCAATCAATAGGATTGATTGACAGCTTCCAGGCAGCACCGTCAACCATGGAAACACCTCCGGACAGGGGGTTTGGGGGGAACCCTGAATAAGCCCATGGTCCCCCCAAACCCTCCCTGAGGCCAGGAGGTGAGATGCCCCGCCTGTCCCCGTGGTCTCAGAAGCTGCTCTAGGCTTCCAGCCCCAGCCCATCCCATAGCATCCCAGACAAAGTGCTTAAGAAGGGCCCGTGTCCCTGTGTGGCAGCCTGCCACCCATCTCCCTCATCCCCACCAGGCCAGGGGCTCCTGCACAACTGTACCCACAACAGGCTCTCAGTCAAGATTGGTGCGTGAATGAGGAGTGTGTGTTGGAACCGGTGGTGGGCAGCAGTCTGCCTGGCCTCTGGCCCCTGCCCCTTGCTCCTCTGACTGCTCTCTGGGCAGATGACTGCCTGGCCAGCCCTGCGCTCCCTCCAGAGCCCACCCAGGCCCTCAGGCACTTCCTGGAAAAACAGCTTATGTGGCCGGCAAAGGACACTTTATTCAGGCCTGGCCATCTGCCTGGGCCAGCGGTGCCATGTCCAGGGCCAGGCAGGCAGTGCAGGGGCACAGGAAGACAGCGGTTGTGGGGAAGAGGGAAGGTGGGTGTTTTTAAACATGAGTGGTTAATAAATAACCCCACCCCCCACCCCCCGAAGGTGACAGCTAAGCAAAGGCCTCAAGAAGGTGAGTAAGTGGATCACATAAATTCCTGGGGCAGAGCCTCCAGGTAGAGGCAACAGTAGGTGCAAAGGCCCTGGGGCAGGAGTAGGTGAATGTGGTCTTTGGCCAGAGCACACAGAGCAAGGGGGGCAGCAGGAGGCAGGGATGGAGAGGGAGAGGGAGGGGGATGTGGGGAGGGATGTGGGAGGGAGGGGGACGTCGAGTCCTGTCAGAACTGAACGGGGCTTTAGGTCTCACGTGGGCGATGGGGAGCCAGTGCAGAACTGTGAACGGAGGATTGATGTTTTAAAGTAGCAGTAGCTCCTGTTACCTTGTGCTTAACATTTCTAAATACAGTATTTGTTAAACACTGAACATGTATTTACCCGTTAACCCTCCCAATGCCTTTTAAAGGTGAGGAAGCCCCACAAGAGAGAGGCCTCTACCCATGAGAAGCTGGCAGCACCCCCCTCCCCTGCCCCCCCCACCCCCCCCCACCCCCCGCCCAAGTGACAAACCAAAAATGCCTCCAGATGTTGCCTGGCAGACAGAATTGCCCGGCTGAGATCCACTGCCCGAGTGCCCTCCTCTACCCCACCTGCCACCTGCCCGGCTCAGGCTCACCCCGCTCACTGCGATGCTGTGACGGCCTCCTGAAGCCCCTGCCCCATCCTCCACGGTACACCCTGCCACGCCACCCTCCCAGCTTACAGCCCTCTGTGGCTCCCACTGGCCTGAGGATCAATGCCGAGCCCTGATGCCTCCCCAGCTCTGCATGGCGTCCCCTCCTGCCTGCCCTCCCTCTCATTCCATGTTGAGCCACCACGCTGGCCATTTCAGACAGGGAGACACGCCCCCGGGCCGGCCTTCACGGTGTGCCTGTCTGTCCAGGGCAGGGGAGAGCGGGTCCCATTGGCCCCCTAGCCTGGGAGCGGTGAGGACTCCAGGAAGCGCTGGAGAGCTGAGCTCTACAGAGTGGTTGGGGGCGGTCGAGGGCAGCAGGGGAGACTGGCAGTGATGGGCAGAGGCCTGAGAGGATGGGGAAGCTGTGGCTGGGTTTGGGCCCCAGCAAAGGCACTGAGAATGCAAGTGCGAAGGGGGGTGGATGGCTGAGAGCAAAGGGTTAAACGTGAGGAGGTGGCCTGAACAAGCAGGGGGGGGGGGGGGGCAAGGGGCGGAAGAAGGCGCTGGGGGGGTGGCTTAGGGGGGCCAGGTGGTGCTGGCTTGGGGAGAGAGGTGGACAGTGGAGTCACGGTGCAGGCTGTGCCCTGGCAGGCATGGCCTGTCCTTCCCCTTCACATGTTAAATTCCCCCTCTCCCCCTCCCGCAGGCCCAAACCACAAGCCTCCTCCTGGAGGCCCCAGGGTTCCTCCCTGCTCCTCGTCTGCAGTCTCCAAACCTGTGTTACAGCAGCAGCATCTGATTTTGTTGTTGGGTCTGTTGTTACCCGCTGCCACCCCCCCCCCCCCCGCCCCGTCCCCACGAGAGAGGTGACGGATCCTTGGTCTGTGGGCAGGTGAAATCAGCAGACGAGCCCCAGCTCCCGCCTGGGCCCTCGGGGTCAGGGCCGCAGGGAGAGGAAGCACCAGGGTTCAGTGGCTCCACGGTGGCCCAGCCCTGCTGGTGCCAACCACCCCTGCTGTCACCCCCCCAAGTCACACACACACACACGCACACGCACACACACGCTGAAGTCCACACGCACACACACGCACACGCACACACGCACACACACGCACGCACGCACACACACGCACACGCACACACGTCGAAGTTGCCCACACATGATCAGCTGCCCACTTGCCTTCAGTGGGACCTTCTGGGTCCCCCGCCCAAGCTCACCCCTCTTCCTCTCCAGCCTCTGGGGCAGGGGTGGGTGTTCCACTGCACAAGGTGCAAAGGTGCTCCTGGTGCTGAAGACAGTAGTGCAACCCCCCTCCCCCCCGCAGCCCCAAGCCTCCCAAGGGGTCTCCCTGCTCCACTCCCCCCTCCCGTCCCCCAGAGCCTCTTCCCCACTCAGGGGAGAGTTTTTAAAATTGATTTGAGAGAGAGAGAGAGAGAGAGAGAGAGAGAGAGGCATCAGTTTGTTGTTCCACTTATTGATGCCTCCACTGGTTGCTTCGTGCATGTGCCCTGATGGGATGGAACCCACAACCTTGGCCCATCAGGACGACACTCTAACCCACTGAGCTCCTGGCCAGGGCCCAAGGGAGACTTTTAGGAGGTAAACCACATGTTGTCACTTGTCACTGATAAAACCACCCCTGAAATTTCAGCTCCGCAAATTTCCATTTCCTGCTTCCTTCCTGGCCTCCCCTCCCACTCACCCCCTTCCAGCCACACCGGTCCTCCTGGTCCTCAGCCCACCAGGTGCTCCGGCCGCAGCGCATGTGCA
This sequence comes from Myotis yumanensis, assembly GCF_028538775.1. NCBI lineage: Eukaryota > Metazoa > Chordata > Mammalia > Chiroptera > Vespertilionidae > Myotis > Myotis yumanensis. The sequence continues at coordinate 93,689,029 of NW_027223757.1, forward strand.
CATGCTGAGCTCCTGCTGGTGGGCCGTGCCCACACACCTCGCTCCCGCCTCCCTGGCCCTCCTGCTTGCACACCCCGTCACTCCTGAAACAGCACCTGTCACTCCGACAGCTTACGCTTATTATTTATCCCCCTGGAGATAACAAATGCTCAGAAACGTGAGGGCTCTTTAGTTCTGTCTGCTGCTCTATTCCTCAGCGCCTGGGATGGGAGCGGGCATAGCAGATGCTTGGTAAATGCTGCTCCATGTCACACAGCACTTCCTTCAGCCACAGGGGCCTGGTCTCTCCCACTTCACAGAGGCAGGAACTGAGGTTCAGGGTGTGGGGCCTGCCTGCAGCCAGCCCAGCCCCTCCCCTCTGCCTGTCTGCTCCCCATCTCATTTCCCACCTGGAAAACAGTACAGCTGGTTTGCCGCCCACCCCTCCCCGCCCCCCAATTTGAGCCAGTTAGAAAGAGACACCCTCACTGGGTTTCAGAGCCCTCTCACCGGAGCACGGCAGCGCCCACCTGGCACGGGACAGCAACTGTAGATGCCACCCAGTCCCCAGGTCTGACCCACAGATGCGTCTGCAGTTCCCTCGAAGCCTTTCAGAAATGCAGGGCCCTCCGCGAGGTGTGAGCCTGAGCCCAGCCCTGTGTGCTCGCCCACCGTGCCCGCCGGGCCTTCCCACAGCACATCCCCAGGTCCTGTCTCCACGGCCTCGCCACCCACCCAGAGCCAGGCCCAGGACCCCTGGAGGCCGGCCAGGCCCTATGCCGGTGCCAGCTTCCTGCTCCTGCCTCGGCAGACGCCCCCATCCTGCCCCCTCCACCCCACCTTCCTCTCCGTGGGTCGTGGGAAGCAGGTGGGGGTGGACGCAGAGGTGGCATGGCCTGCACTTGACAGGAAGGAGCAGAGTCCCCCTCTTTGAGCCGAGGGCCCTGCCCCTCACCCCTCCTAGCCTGAGCCGAGGGGCCTGGCCTGCCCTGACCCACTGTGGTGCCGGCCTGGACCCAGGAGCCCAGGTGGGCCCCTCCCAGGGCAACCGGAAAGGGGACGAGCTCCGTCCTGCTGTGCTCTGGGCCCCAGGGCTCCCCACCCCCTGCACAGCTGGCCCCAGGAGGGGGGCAATCAGGAAGGGGAAGGAGAGGTGTCCTCTGGGGTCCCTGCAGGGGAGAGCGGGGGTCTAGCGCAACCAGCCTTCCCAACAGCCAGCTCTCTGGGGAAAGCATTAGAGCACAGGTGAGTTGTATGGCCACAGGCTGCTTCCCGCTGACTCAGAGGGCAGCCCAGACGCCCGGCCTCCAGCCCCGCGGGCGGCTGAGTCAGGCAGGCAGGGCCTGGCCAGGAGGCCCGGGAGAAAGCCCCAGCCCCATGGGCCACCTGCGCTCTCATGGTCTGGGGCTAGGAGGGGGGACCCCCCTCACCGGCTGGGCTGGTCAGGGACAGGCCGGTCACTGAAGTCTCCCTACACCACCCCAAGCAGGTGCCACCACCCAACAAACAGCTGTCACCAGTCACGTGATTGAGAGAGGCCTCCATGTTCTGATATTGAACTTCAGCTCTGCAATAGGGTCAGGCTAGACGTGGGGTGGGGGTGGGGGTGCCCATGGAGCAGGCCAGACCCGTCATCATGAGAAGAGCTGGGGGCAATGTGAGTGCTCTCCCTCTCTCTCTCTCTCTCTCTCTCTCCCCCAATATCTCTCTCTCTCTCTCTCTCTCTCTCTCTCTCGCCTCAGAGCCTTGGACCAGGAAGGGAAGGGACCCTGGTCCTACGGGGAGCCACCAGCACCTCCAGACAATAGCACCTCCTGGTGTCCAAAGCAGATCCGTATGAGTTGAGCCTCCAACTCCCGCCCACCCCCGCTGCTGGGCGAGGGCCGGGCCTCCCAGGCCCCTGAGGCTGGTGCTGCACCTGGCAGTGGGCTGCCACCAGGGGCAGCGGGAGGGGCGCTCTGTATTGACCCTAGGGACCTTCACCTGCCCAGCCCAGCCCCCGAGGCAGGCCCCACGGCCCCAGGCCTGTTTTCCTGGCTTTGTCCCTGTGCTGGCTGGGCAGGAACTTCCTGCTGGAGAATTCCCGGATCCTCCCTGTGAGGCCGCAAGCCTGGCCTGGGAACTGGGGCGGGAGGGAAGTCAGGGACATGCAGACCGGGCAGGCCTGGACCAGGGTCCTTCCCACCCCTGCCAGGTACACAGACCTCCTGCCCAGACGCCCAGACACGCGCTGCACCTGCCCCTGGAGCCCAGGGCGCTGCAGGCACAGACTGGGGACTAGACTGACCACCCCCCCCCTCCCCCGTCCCCCTCTGACTGCTGAGCTGGTTCCGGGTGCCAATGAGCGGCAGGGTCCACAGTCAACCAAGCGGGCTGGAGTCAAACTGGGCTTTATTCATAACCTCACAGCCCACGTCCGACTGTGGGACAGTCTGCTGGCAGCCGCCCTGCAGACGCAGGCACCGTTTATCCCGGGACCCGGCCCGGAGCTCCTGGGCTGTTTCCTAAGGAGAGAGGCTGCCTCCCTGTGCAGGTCCGTCCGGGCCTGTGGGGCAGACTCGCCAGCACCCCTCACTCACTCGGAGGCCAGTGTGGAGGCCAGTTTCCCAGGGCATCCATCTCCTGGAGCAGCAGGCCCTGGGGGCAGAGCGGGCGGGAGGAAGAGGCCTCGGCATCTGGGCTCCCCTCTCCCTCCAACTCCAGGGGCGGGGGGGAGGGGGTTCCTTCAAAACCCCAGGAGTCCAGCACCCAGCCGACCCTCCCGTCCTCACCTCTGCGGTGGACACCACACCAAGGGGGCTCTGCACCCTTCCCTGCAGCCTAGGGTGGGGCCTCAGCCGCCTCAGCGCCCCTCTCCCGGGGCCCCAGCACTCCCCAAAGGTTGGGGGCGGCTCCCCCCCCTTCCCGCACCCCCCCCCCCCCCCCGCTTGGCGTCCCTGAGGGATGAGAAGGCCGTGGGGTGGTGATGGGGACAGACCTCTGAAACACCCATGAGAGGAAGATATTCCCGAGGCAGCTGTGTCCCCAGAGTGAGGGCTGAGCTGGGCCCCCACTTGCCACACCCTCCAGATACTCCCAGGCCCCTCCAATGCTGCTCAGGCCACCCCAGGACTGTGAGCCCTGGGCAGGGGCAGGCAGGCTCAGGGGGTGGTGCTGTGGGGAGGAGGAGGAGGAAGAGGGAAAAGGCAAAGGCGAGGGGCCCTGCCAAGCTGACCTGCAGCCTAGGGTGGGTTGGGATGTGGTGGCTCAGCCCTGTCCCCAGAGCTCAGAGGGGTGCCTGTGAGGCGCCACGGCCTCAGGACAATGAGAAGGCTGCCCTGGGCGCCTGGTGGGCCTGCGCTCCTGTAGCCAGAGCCCTAACCCTGAGTGCCCTGTGCAGGTGACGGCCGTACACTCTTCATCGCCAACAGCCCTCTCATGGGCAGAGGCCTGAAGACCCGCCTCCCAACCCGCTGCTCGCTCTTCCTTCCTTCCTTCCTTTTTTTCAATTGATTTTTAGACAAAGAGGAAAGGAGAGGTGGGGGGGTCAATTTGTTTTTCCACTCATTGATGCATCCATTGGTTGATTCTTGTAGGTGCCCTGACTGGGGATTGAACTCGAAACCTTGTTTTATCAGGAGGATGCTCTAAGCAGCTGAGCTGCCCGGCCAGGGCCCAACCCTCTGCTCTTTCCTTTGGTAAACCACACAGACAGGGGCATGTGTCCACTGAGTGGAAGGATGAGCTGATGAATGAATAGAAATTAAGCAGAAATGACCCCAACTCATCTTTCCACAACAGAACCATCAATGCGCCCCCCGAGGAGCTGGGACAGGCCGAATGCTTAGGCTGCTGTCCAGGGTGGGCAGTGGTGGTCTGTGGTGTGACCAGCGGAGTCACTATCCGGCACCTGTGTGTTTGTGGGGTCAGGCATGGGTGTGAAGGGGAGAGAAATAGAAAATGAGCAACAGCATGTGAGTTACAGATGTACTAGAAGCCTTAGAGCCACGAGACAAGTCCCTCGTGTTCAGATAAGGAAACTGAGGCTCAGAGAGGGAAAAGGACCTGCCCAAGGCCACAAGCAAGTGGATGGCAAACTTAAGCCTCAAGAGTGGACATTTGGTCCTGACTGGTTTGGCTCAGTGGACAGAGCATCGGCCTGTGAACTGAAGGGTCCCGGGTTCGATTCCGGTCAGGGCACATGCCTGGGTTGCAGGTTGGCCCTGTGCAGTCCCTGGTCACCCTAGCCATAGCTTTCTTCATCCACTCCCCAGTAGGGGGTGTGCAGGAGGCAGCCAATCGGTGATTCTCTCTCATCATGGATGTTTCTTTCCCTCTCTGAAATCAATAAAAATATAATAGTAATAAAAAAGAGTGGAGATTTGGACTCTGGGTCAAATGAGAAACAGAGAGACTGATGGGGAAGTGTGTGTGTGCAGGGGTCAGGGTCGGATTCTCAGAAATACCACCAAGAAGGGATCATGCCCCCCCTACCCAGGCAGTGGGGGGCTGGAGCCTGGGCCGGGGCCGGGGCCATGGGAGGCCTCCCGTCTGCTTTCGCCAGTGTCCTCGGGCAGCGTGGCATACCTGGTCACCCAGAATGGTCTCCAGGGTGATCTCTGACGGGACCAGTGGCTCCAGGCCCTCAAGGCTGCGCATCTTCCGGAGGCGGAGGCGGGACTCCTGCTGTGCTTCCAGAAACTTCTTTAACTCTGACTCCACGAAACCTGAGAGCCAGAGAGATGGGCAAGGGACAGGCAGGAGTAGGCTGGAGCAAACTGCTGGAGGCCGAAGGAAGAGGCGGCTCTGGCTCCCATCCTGGCCCCGCAGTCCCTGGTCACCCTGGCCATAGCGCTTTCTTCACCCACTCCCCGGAGCCAGCCACACGCTGCCTCCCCAAGAAACTCGCTTCCATGGGCTCCCTCCGGCAAGCATGAGTGTGAGTCTCCTCACCTCCTGGGAGACCATGCGAGGGACAGGCATCTACTCCCCTCCTGCCACCAACTCAAGAGCATGGATCTGGAACCATCCCAACTACCTGGGCTCAAGTCCCAGCCCTGCCACTTCCTAGCTCTGTGATCTTGGGTGAATTACTTAACCTCTCTGTGCCTAGCTTCTCTGCTGTGAAGTGGCGCGTATAAGACCTACCTCAGAATCCAGTACATTATTTTGTGAAAAGCGCTTAGAGAAGGAGATGGCCCATAGAAATGATTATGTACAGGTTACACTTGATCTTAGCCAAAAGGCCGAGAAGCGATGATTATGTAAAGGTTAGCAATGACTCTGTATTATCACCCTCCCCACCTCTCTCATCTGCCCTCAGGGGCAACCTCTGGGGCCCTGTCACAGCAGTGCCCACCTGATGGGAAAACCAGAGCTGGAAGTGGCCACTGAACGGGATTCCGGGCGGGGATTCCCAGCCCAGTCACACCTTCACCTCGCGGTCTGCACACCCCAAGGGAGGAGGACCCTACCTAGAGAAGCGAGCCTCCCGCCCAGCCACTCTCTGGCCAACTTCCCGGTGGCCATCTTATGTCCTATGGCACCACCTGGTGGTCAGAACTGGCATCGCACCCATGAGCCCTTAGAAAACGGGACTGCCTGGGGCGTGTGGGGAGGGGGGGGGTGTGGGGAGGGGCTGTGGGGAGGGGAGGTGGGGCACCCCACTTACCCACTGTGTCGATTGGCCTAAATGTCTTATGCAGTGGAGACTGGAGGGGGACTGGGACGCAGAGCTTGAATGAGCTGTCCTCTTCCTCCATTTCCTCTTCCTCCCCTTCCTCCTCGTCCAGTAAGTCTTCCTCGAGAGGCAGCTGAGGGTGTGCCGGGTCACTGAGCAGGTGAGAAGGGCCCCGGCCTGCAGCCCCGCCTCCACATGAAACAGGAAGCAGCCGGAGCAGCCTCCCGAGGTGAAGGCAGGACCCCGAGCCTCACTCCTGGGCCCCACCCCGCCTCCCCCGGCGGCCCCAGCTCGGCCCCACAGACCTTGGCCATGGCCAGTTTCTGAAACTGCTTGTACAAGGTGAGGATGTGGTTCCAGGGAGTTGCCCCCACCTTCAGAGAAGCCGGCCTGAGGTCTCCTGTGAAGGGCAGTCACCCGACCGTCAGCTGGGTCAGCTGGCAACCGGGGTGGGCTCGGCCCAGCCGGGCAGGGACAGCTGGAGGTTGGGCTGGGGGCAGGCAGCCTGGTTTTCCTTAGCAAACACCTGCTATGCCCAGGCACAGTTCTGGGCACTTTACAAGGACATTTCATTTCATTCTTGCAACTACCTTCTGAGGCAGGACCTATCGCACTCTCATTTTATAGAGGAGGAAACGGGCACACAGAAAGGCCGGGCAGTCTGCTGCCAACACACAGCTTGGCCCAGTGGAGCTGGGACCCCAGGCAGCCGGCTTCCAGCCTTCCCTTAGGCTGTGTCCTTCCCGGCCCAGCCTGAGTCCTGGAAAAAGAGGGCTGTTTCTGACCCCGCCCCATTCCTGGCCCCGCCCCCATTCCTGGCCCCGCCCCTCCCTGGCCCCGCCCCATGCCCACGCTCACCGTCCTGCAGCTGCTGCTCCTCCACGGCAAGGGCCTCAGGGCTGACCTCCCGTGGCCCCGTGGCCCCCTGCTCCACCTCCAGGGCTTGGGCAAAGTGGCCCCTGATCCCAAAGCAGAGTCAGGTGGGGGTGGCAGGCGGGGCCCAGAGATTTGGTAAAGGCCCCGGACATCCCCACGTCCCCCAAGGCTCTCCCACAGGCCCTACTCAGCCCCTCCATCCTCCTGCTCCCAGCTCCCCGCTGGGCCCTCTGGGGCTTCATCCTGGAGGCGGGAGGGGGGCGAGGGACCAGGAGGGAGAGAGTAGGGGGGGCAGGTGGAGTGGGAACTGTGGCACTGCCTCACCCCGCAGGCGCCTTTCCGGCCCCAGCAGGACCCCTTTCCTCTGGAGCCCCCATCCCCAACCCTCACTTGTGGGAGGACCCTCATCTCTGCTTCCTTCCACAGGCCCAACACACCCCTCCGGTGCCTCCTCACCCTGATGTTGCCCACCCAGGTGTCCAGTCCTCAACCCTCCAAGACTCCCAGTCCTGGCGCACGCGCGCGCACACACACACACACACACACACGCGCGCGCGCGCGCCCTCCCCCTCCCCAATTCCTCTGCCCCAGGCCCCTTCCCACCACCACAGCCCAGCCCCTCACCTGTCTGGGGCCCCTGCCGCCTCCTCCTCCTCTTCCCTCTGCGTCTTCTCAGACAGGTTGCCCAGGACCTCCTGGCTTCCTCTGGGCAGCACCCACTTTACCTCTACACCCGGGGCCATGAGGCTCAAGACCTTCATGGAGGGGGTGGTCTGGGCCCTCATGCCCCCCAGCCCCGAGGGATCACGCTGTGGTAGGGCCTCAGAGGGGGTGCGGCGCCCCTGGGCCGGCCGCCTGGGCTCCTTCCTCCCCACTCGCCCCTGGCGGTCCATCATCAAGGACCCAGGGCGCGCCTCATCTCCCAGCAGGGTCCCCTTGGAGCTCTTCCGGCCGCCCGTGCTCCCCACCAGGAAGAAGCGGAGCATGGAGGAGCGGTCCAAATTTCCAGACTGAGGGGTTGGAGCTGGGCTCGCCATCCTGAGAGGGACCCTGACCCGGAGGGAGGGGCCGTAGCAGCCCCCCAGGACCAACTGCTTAAGAACTGGAGGAGCTTTCAAATTAAAAGCTCCAGTTGGAAACTTCCAGGAGTTCTAGAAGGCAAAGGGCAGGCAGGCGGGAGGCGGGGAGTGATGGGGGGGGCGAGGGGGGGATTACCTGGGGGCAGAGAGGGCTGGGGGTGGCTGAGGCAGGGAGGAGGCCAGCCTGCGGGTGGTTGGTGAGGAAGCATGTGGGTGGGGGGCAGAGGAGGCTTGGGGAACCCGGGCCCTGAGAAGGGGGCAGGGGGTCTGGAGGATTCGGCACCCCCTCTCTGCACCTGCTGGTCTTTCCCTGGCTGTGGCCAGAGGGCCCGCCCTTCTCTCCCCTCCAGGCACTGGGTTCACTTGGGTCCAGGTGGGAGCACAGACCCCCCTTGTTTTGTTTTGTTTCCCCCAGAGAATTCCTTTATTGAAACTTTCATTAAGTTTTACCATGAAACTTGACATACATGATGGAAGATACATACCGATTACATGTCCTTCAATGGTATTGCTCTGTAGGTACTGCTAATTCCAGGGGACCCTCCAGTACTGGAATTAGATGGCAGCGCTCATTTCTGTCCTCAAAACAGTGCCTATTTTCCATTTGTTGGTAGGAAATGACGGGTTTTTTTGTTTTGTTTTTATTTTATTTATTTATTTATTTATTTATAAAATATATTTTATAGATTTTTTAGAGAGGAAGGGAGAGTTAGAAACATCGATGAGAGAGAACCATCGATCAGCTGCTTCCTGCACACCACCTACTGGGGATGTGCCCACAACCAAGGTACATGCCCTTGACCGGAATCGAACCCGGGACCCTTCAGTCCATAGACCGAAGCTCTATCCACTGAGCCAAACCAGTCAGGGCTTTGTTTTGTTTTTAATATATTTTTATTGATTTTAGAGAGGAAAGGAAAGGAGATATCCCTGTCCCTGTGGGAGAAATGAGGAAAGGAGATATAGGAATATCAATGATGAGAGAGGATCATTGATTGGCTGCCTCCTGCATGCCCCCCACTGGAGATCGAGACTGCAACCCGGGCATGTGCCCTGAACAGGAATCAAACCCTGACCTTCTGGTTCATAGGTCAACACTCAACCATGGAGCCATGCCCGGCCAGGTGGAAATGACGTTTTTATATATTTTGAACCAGCCCGTGTACTTTTGACTCCACGCCAAGGTGTATCCGTCTCAATCATTGATTTTCATCAGGTATTGACTTCTGAACTCCCCCAGGAGCTCAGTGTTCAGCGAGCAGCACTGAGTCCCATGGAGACCCACGCAGCGGGCAGTCGGTGCTGCCAGTCCCATCAAACAACTGCGAGCTCCACCCACACCCTCAGCTAGCTCTATTACGTGCAAAAAGTCAGCCCAAGCTGGTTTGGCTCAGTGGATAGAGCGTCCGCCTGCAGATTGAAGGCCCCCTGGTTCAATTCTGGTCAAGGGCACATGCCCCGGTTGTGGGCTCGATCCCCAGTAGGGGGCGTGCAGGAGGCAGCCGGTCAATGATTCTCTCTCATCATTGATGTTTCTATTTCTCTCTCCCTTCCTCTCTGAAATCAATAAAAATATATTTTTTTAAAAATTCAGCATGTGAGTTTCAACAGTGAAGAAACATTGGTAATTTTGTCCTGAAGTTCAAACTGTTTTTCAAAATATTTGAGCTGAGTATCTTTGGGACAAAACTGTAGTCGGTCAAAATCGAGTCCACATTCCCCTTTTGCTACAACTTTCCCCTCTTGTTTTCAGCAAGATTTAGCGACTCCATTAAGTAAATATCGGGGTTATTCTTTTCAAATTCATCACATCTTGAAGGGTGACATCCAATTGTATTGAAAAACATTTTAGCCCTAACCGGTTTGGCTCAGTGGATAGAGCATCAGCCTGCGGACTCAAGGGTCCCAGGTTCTATTCCGGTCAAGGGCATGTACCTTGATTGTGGGCACATCCCCAGTAGGGGTGTGCAGGAGGCAGCTGGTCGATGTTTCTCTCTCGTTAATGTTTCTAACTCTCTCTCTCCCTTCCTCTCTGTAAAAAATCATTAAAGCAGAGATCTGCCCAACATTACTTTTAGAAAAACAACGTTTCATCTGTTTGTGCCAAATGCGGTGCATCTTTTCCGCCTGGAATCATAAACTCCCACTCCACACCCTGTATGACACCCTGTACATCATCGTGGTGCTTTGGGAGCCTGCCCCCCAAATCCCTCTGAGCAGAGGCTCCGTCAAGTTTATACCAATATCCCCGACTCCTAACTGCGGTGCCCAGTTGTCCCCGGCGGAAGCGCAAGTCCCTCACTGTGGTTTCATCTGCTCACCTGCCTGTCCCCTTCGGGTTTCTAGTCCCAGAGACCACGGAGGTGCCTGGTACCTAGTTGCACGTTGAATCTCAATTTAGTATTGTTATTCCCCCGGCACCTCCAGACTCGATTATAGCGCAGCTGGGTGACTTCCGGAGAGCTCCTTCAACCAGCTGAGCCTCAGTTGGCTCATCCGTACAGTGGGTGTACGGATGGCACTACTTCCAAGCGTTGTTGAGAAGATTCAATGAGAAGATTCACTTGCTAACGTGCAAAAGAAACATCACCATCCTGATTTTTTCCTTTGGCATTGACTGATGGGAGGGAGAAAAGATCAAGGGTCAGGGGTGGGAAAAGCAGCGGGGGGAGGAGCCACTCGCGGTGGGGGCTGCCGATTGAGGGGCGAGCGCAGACCGCCCCGGCTGGAGGCGGCACATCCGCATCCGGCGGCTGCAGAGCGACTTCCTCTAGAGGGAGCTGATTGCAGCCGGGAGCTGCCGGCTCCTCCACGCTCGCTCCCCGGAGCCTCTTGGTGCCGAGGCTGGGACCCGCGGAGACGGCATCGGACACCAGGGATTCACTGACAGCCGCTCCGGGAAGCCGGGCCTGGGCGGCGAACCCTGGAGCACCCCCTCGGGACCTCCAGCCTCGGCCCCACGGAGCCATCCCTGGCCTAGGCCGGGGTCCGGGTAGGTAAGCCGGAGGGTCCGGCCCATCCTCTCTGATCGATCGAGGCAGCACCAGGCGCAGGGTGGGGCAGGGAGACCGCTGGGAGCGGGGGTGGGGAGGCGAGGCTTTGCCGGGGCAGCTTCGACACCCCCCGCGGGGGCCTGATCCGGCCAGGGCTGCCTCTGGCTGCCCCTCATGCCCTGGCCCTGGGCGCCTGAGACTCGGGGCGAAGGACCGAGACTTTTAGCAGCCTGGGAGGCTGGAGCGGAGGTCAGAGCCAAGGTCAAGGCTGGGGGAACTCTAAGGGCGCTTCCTGCTGCCCAGGAGCCCTCGACTGGGTCTGCAGCCCCGCGGGGCACTTCCCCTGGGGGACATCCTGGGCTCAGCGAACCCGGTAGATGGGGTGCAGGGACTCGCCTTACCAGGAAGTCATGCCTCTTGGACGGGCAGGGGTAGGCCCTGGTCGGCAGAGGCCTCTGGTCCTGGGGCTGTGCCGCGGCTCCACCGGCTCCAGCAGGGAGCTCTGGGGCGGAGGGAGCGGGAGGTGCAGATGCAGGCAGCATCCTCTGGCCCTGCTGTCCTGGGCTGCCGGGTTGGGGGACCAGGGGAGAGGCAAGGGCATCTTCTTCCAGGAGGAGCTGGAAGTGGGGGTGCTAGGCAAAGGCCTATTTTGAGAGGCACCTGGGGATGGAGAAGAGAGGGTCTGCCTTCTCCCCGGCCCGGCCCTGAGAAAGGAGAGGCGGAGGCCCTACAAGAATGGCCCAGGCCTGAGAGAAGGGAGGCCAGAGGGTACATGGGCCTCCCAGGGAGGAGGGCGGCTCTGCCTGGTCCCGGGTGGGGCTTCACCCTCCCCGGGGATGGAGGTAGGGTGGTGCGGGGCGGGGGGGGGGGGGGGGATGTGTGGGGAAATGCTTGGTGTGCGGGGAAATGGAGGGGTGCAAATTGAAAGTGAAACAGCTCACGCCCTGGAACTACTCCCTCTGTCTAGGGTTCATAGCAGATCAGGCGGCCCTGCTGGGCAGAGGAAACGGGGCTGGGTAGGAGAGCAAGCGTGGGGTGAGGGGGCGCCCACGGAAGGCAGGGGGGCTGTGCTGGAGGCCTGGCTGCAAGGCAGGAATGGAGGGCACAGGCCAGGCCTGACCAGGGAGAGATGCCCGGAAGGAACACCCTCTGAGACCCACAACTGGGAAAGTAAATCTTTTTTTTTTTTTTAGATTTTTATTTTATTTATTTTTTAAAAATATATTTTATTGAATTTCCACAGAGAAGAAGGGAGAGGGACAGAGAGTTAGAAACATCGATGAGAGAGATCGATCAGCTGCCTCCTGCACGCCCCCCAGTAGGGATGTGCCCGCAACCAAGGTACATGCCCCTGACCAGAATCGAACCCGGGACCCCTCAGTCCGCAGGCCGACGCTCTATCCACTGAGCCAAACCGGTTCGGCAGGGGAAAGTAAATCTTAAGTGTGTTGACATATGGGCTTGAGGAGATTCAGGTAGCCAACCTGACTCCCTGCCTAGCTCTGTGGCCGTGGGCCTCCCCTGCCACCTGTGAAATGGGTATGACGATGCCTGCCTTGCGGGCTGAATGTGCCATTTCAGTGTCCGGCACCCCCGGGGGGAGTTCACAGCTGGGAGAAGTACACCATCGCGCTCAGAAGTGTTTGTGGCCAACAGGTCTGAGCTGGAAGGCAGGCGTGTTCTGACCAGCCAAGGGCAAGTGGGACTTTCGGGGTCCTTGGCTGGAAGGTGGCGAGCCTGCGGTGGCCCTGTGGCCCTGGGCCCCTGTGCGGGGCAGGTGCGGGGCTCCAGGACGGAGCTGAAATTGACTTGAGAAGCACTAGGGCCTCCTGCGGCCACCCTCCCGGGGCCCTGGACGCCGGGGGCAGGTCCCTGCATGTGGTCTTGGCTGCTTTGCTTTTCTCACCCCTGGGCTTCCCTGAAGAGTGGCCAGTGAAATGCAAGTGGCTGGAGCTCGGACTAGGGTCGGGGAGTCGGGGTGTCAGGGCCACTTGACCCCTGTGTGGCTGTGGAACCTCTGATCTGTGGCCCCTGCTTGTCCCCATCTTTGCTTTTTCTCACCATCCCCACAGGCTGACACTGCTCTTCCCTTGGACTTGAACAATGGCATCTGGGCAAGGACCAGGCCCGCCCAGGCAGGACTGTGAAGGGTCTGCCCCGGCCTCCACTTCGGGTAAGGGTCCTTCTGCCCCTCACCCACCCGTACCACCAGGGCGGCGGTGAGGGCAGAGGGCAGGCGTGGACGGGACCAGGAAGGGAACTCACCTTGGACTGGGAGAAACGATCCCCACCCATTGCAGGTGGCCTGCTGGGCCAGTGATCCCGGGAAGCCCTGGAGCTGGGAGGGGCCGGGCCTGGGTTGCAGAGGTGGGAGGGGCTGGGGAGTGAGCGGGCCCTGGGACGGTGCCATTCCAGTGCCAGGGGTGGGATGGGCAAGAAGAAGGAAGAGTAGGTATGGCTGGCCTGTCCCTGTGGGAGGAGAAATGAGGAAGTAGATGGCTTATCACCTCGATCTCACCTTTGGGAGGAAGTAAGATGGCTGCCCTTCCCTCTTCCCAGGGGACTCAGGAAGCCTGCAGCTCTCTGGGGCTGTTCCCTGGACTTTGGGCTCAGCCCAGGTCTGTCACTATGTCCCTGTCTGACGTATGGCCCCACGATCCCTAAGCCATAGGGCTGGGCTTGTCACATGGAACTCAGGGCCCAAATACCCAGGTTCTCCTGGCCCCGCTGCGCACTCTGGCTGTGGGACCTTGTGCCACCCTCCCGGCCTCAGGCCGCATTCCCGCCCGCAAGTGGGGACCCCCTACCTCCCAAGGCTGTCGTGCGGACTAGGTGGAAAGTGCCGGGAGGCTAACCCGCACCCAGTAAGCACGGGGGGTGGACTCGGGGCTGCAGCGGGGAGCCTGCTGCCCGGGGTGAGGACAGCGGTGACCTTGAGGAAGAGTAACCATCCCCAAGGCTGGGGCTGCCCGATCTGGCCTTCCCCCCTGACTCCCGGCTTTGATCCTCAGAGGAGCAGGTGGCCCGGGACACAGAGGAGGTTTTCCGCAGCTACGTTTTTTACCGCCATCAGCAGGAGCAGGAAGCTGAGGCGGCTGCCCCCCCTGACCCAGAGATGGTCACCTTGTCCCCAGAGCCTGACAGGTGAGCAGAGCCCCACGGGGACACCTCAGGGAGGCAGGTGCTCACATGGGCCACCATGGAGGTCCTGGGAGCTGGGGGGGTCTTGGGGGGCCTCTTGCCCTTCTTTCTTTGTGGCTCCTTATTCATCTTGGGCTCCCCACCCCCGCACTGGGCACCTTGTCCCTGGGCCGAGCCCAGCCCTCGCATCTGAGAACACTGGGGCCTCCGGGGAGGGATGCAGGCTGGGGCACCCCGGCAGAAGGCCTAGCCGGGAGCCTGCGCCCGGCCCTGACAGCTGTCCCTCGCCCCCTGTTGCCTCCCGCCTCCAGCACCTTGGGGCAGGTGGGCCGGCAGCTCGCCATCATCGGGGATGACATCAACCAGCGCTTCGACTTGGAGTTCCACACCATGTTGCAGCACCTGCAGCCGACCCCAGAGAACGCCTACCAGTACTTCACCAAGATCGCCTCCAGGTAGGCCCGGCCCTGCCTCTGCCGGCACCCCTGCGCTGCGCCCTGCCCCTGGGGGGACACACTTCTCTGTCAGTGTCAGGAGGCCTGTTTGCTTCCCCGTGTCTGCTGTTCATTCACGTGTGGCCTCGGCCCGTCTGCTTGCTGGGTCCCAGACTCCCCATCTCCGGAGCGTGAGCACTTGACTGTTTAGATCAGGACTGTGGACGGCCTGGGTGGGTAGATCCCCAGAGCCGCCCTGCCCAGCCAGGAAATAGCTGTCCTAATTTAGAACCACATTTCACACCAAAGACAGTAAGGTTGCTGCCTGCTACCAGGTCCCGGAATAAGTAGTTGGTGTGGTGGTTAGAGACCAAATGCCTGGTCATGGCTTGACTATGCCACTTGCTGTCTTTTGAACTGCCTGGCCCTCCGTCGCCTCGTCCATAAAATGGAGAGGGCCGCTCAGGACGGGGTCCACACGCACAAAGTGTTAGCTGGGGTGAGAGCAGGGGGAGCAGTAGGCTTAGGCTTAGAGTTAGGCTTAGGGTTCGGGTTCCTGCTCAGCTGGAACCCCGCCCAGGCCCTCAGAGGCCAGCCCCACCCGTGTGGTTCCAGGATTTGTCCTAACCTCCTCTTCTGTCCTTTTCTCTCTGCTGTCCCTCGGCTGCCAGGCCAGCAGCAATGCCCACAGGTAATCTCCCTGCTGCCTCTGTCCACTGCTCTGTCCTGTGCCCCCTGCGCCCGCAGCACCGGGCCCCGGTAGTGGTGGCGGCGGCAGTCCCTTCCTGTGCCCTCTGAGCTTTCTCCTTTCACAGAGATGCAGGCTCTCCCCAAACAGCAGCCAGGTGGGCACCTCTGCCACCTTGACTCACTGCTAAGCCGTGTTGCTTTCCTGCTGGGGGGGGGGGGTGCAGCCCCCTGGGCTCCCACTGATGGCCTGTGCTCTGCCCGCAGCCTATTTGAGAGCGGCATCAACTGGGGCCGGGTGGTGGCTCTCCTGGGCTTCGGCTACCGCCTGGCCCTCCACGTCTACCAGCGAGGCCTGACCGGCTTCCTGGGCCAGGTGACCCGTTTCGTGGCCGACTTCATTCTGCATCACTGCATCGCACGGTGGATCGCGCAGAGGGGCGGCTGGGTGAGTGCCCAGCGCTGGCAGCCTCCCTGTGCTGCTGGGCTGCCCGCTTCACACCCCCCCCACACCCCCCCAGTCCCTCGGTGCCTGTATCCACTGCCAGTCCCTCTGACACCCCCGTCTCCTGGCAGGTGGCAGCCCTGGACCTGGGCAACGGCCCCATCTGGAATGTGCTGATAGTTCTGGCTGTGGTTCTGTTGGGCCAGTTTGTGGTACGAAGATTCTTCCAGTCATGACCCCAGGAGGCGTCCTTTGGGGTCCCAGCTGAGACCCCCGCCTGGACTTCGGCCAAGACTTCTTCCCTCACCCGTCCCCTGCAGGGGTCCCCCCTCAAGGGTACAGAAGCTTTAGCAAGTGGCACTTCAGCTTTAAAGGGCCCCCGCTTGGGGTCGGTCAGGCTGCGGGGGCACCCCAACATTGCATGGTGCTAATGGACCCCTCTCTGGGCTCAGCTCTCTCTGCTGGGCTTTGGGGAGGTTAATAACTTGGGGAAGCAAGAAGCTGGGAGGCACTTTTCCCCAAGAAGTTTTTAATGGTTTTAGCTTTTTATAACGCCCTTAGGACACCCCCACCCTCGTCCCCACCACTCTGCCACAGGCCAGGACATGGGATATGGGGTTAGTAGGCCTATCCTGTACCCCGGATTCAGCTGTTCTGGAATGTCAGAGCTTGGGAGCTGACCTGGAGCCCAGTCCTAGCCCTTCCAAAGCTTCATGTCCCCAACAGGGCTGGCCCGGGTTGGGGGACAAGGACTACTTAACTCCCCCCACCCCACCTATATGGCCTTGGCCGGTGCACTCTCAGGGATTAGGGGCCCGGGGTGTGGGGTGAGGAGGCAGACCGAGCTGTCTGGCTTTATCCACCAGGTCCCTCCGAACCTGCCTCCCGAGGTCCTCGGCCCTCTCCCTTCCCCTCGCCACTTGCTCCGAGGTGTCACTACTTGAGAAGGCTGCCTGCCCCCATCACTCCATGCCAGGGGGGCAGGGGCCTCCTTGCACAGACTGTAGGGTTTAGGACTGTGGTTTGTGATGGTCAGGGAAAGGGGTAGGGAGCTCATCTTGAGGTTTCTGAGAGAAGGGCTGTTAACATCACCAGAAACCCCAAGGGTGGGATCCACTCTGATGGCCTGGGCGCAGTGTAATCTGGGAGGGAGAACTGAATACTTGAACTTTACCCCAAGCCCCCATCTGCCTAAACCCCTCCTGGGGGTAGGCGTGGGGGTAGGGGTGGGGGTGGGGGTGGGGGTAGGGGTGGGGGTGGGAGTCGGGGTGGAGGTGGGAGTGGGGGGCCTTGTCTATCTTATACAGCCTGGGGATTTGGGAAGAGAAGTGGTTGATTGAGCCAAATGCGGGGAGGAGAAGCAGATGGAGCCCCCTGGCCACCCCACCTCTGAGAGTGTCGGATAATAAACTGCCTCCCCCTCCCACTGGGAATTGTCGCCTCTGTCAATCCTCTCCCTCAGGGTGGGTGAGGGAGCCTGGGCAGGCCTGGCATTCTCCTGGCCTATGACTGAATAAGGTCTCTTGGGTTTCTGGATCCTATAGAGGCCGCTGTGGTTCTCCAGCCCTGGGCGGCCTTGGCCCCTCCCCACCCATCTCTGCGTCCTGGGCCAGTCTCCTGCCCCCTGTGAACTTGGCGGACCCTGAACCACCGGCTCTGGCTGCAGCGCTGGTGGAGCAGTGCACAGGCCGGGGACCCCACGGCCACCTCAGGCCTGGCTGAGTTCCTCTCCTTTCCTGGAGCCACCACCCACGCTTGGCTCCCGCCTGGGACACCGTGTCCCAGCTTCCGCTTCCCTGTGTCCCCCACAGCTAGCACACGGCTTTTCATTCTAGCAGCTTCGTGCTGCAGGGGAGTCCCCGTGGGGAGGCAGCCAGGGTGATAAAAATAACAGGCCTGGGGGCGTGTAAGTGGCCCTGCATCTCAGTCTGTTTCTGACACCCTCCAGAATGGTCACATGCGCGTCCCAGAGGACCCGGGGCCTCGCTTCCATTCCCCTGAGGGGGTCTTGCCAACCCCCTGTCCCTCCAACTTGGCCTCAGCCCGCGCAGAGGCTGGGCACCCGCAATCCGCAGGAAAAGCCCGCGAACACTCCAGGGCTTCCTGCTGAGAATTTCCCAGCCACACTCATCAGGCACAGCCAGTGACCTGGCCGGAGGGCTCAAACCCCCACTTTACAGACAGGAAAACGGGGCCTGCTCGGGCAGGGAAGGGTGGAGCCAGCACTTGCCACCGTGACACTGGTTCCAGGTTTTACACGGAGCCAGAGGGTTGGACACAGGCCCGCTGAGGGGGGAGGTGGGGAGGGGGGTGTCGGTCTCCGGTGGTCTCCGCCAGCCCCAGCTGGGCCTGCACCCTCTGCAGACACCAGGAGCCCCCCAGGCTGCCCGAGTCCAAGATGGCTGCGGCGGCTTCGAGCTCCCAGGCTGCCCACTCCTGGCAGAGCCTCCGGGCGCACCTCCCCTGTTGTGTTTTTTGTTGGTAATCCTCACGTGAGGATACCCTTTCCATTGATTTTTTTTAGAGAGAGTGGAAGGGATGGGGAGAGACAGAGAGAGAGAAACAGCGATGTGAGAGAGACACATCCATGGTTGCCTCCCGCACACGCCTGGCCAGGGCAGAGGATCAATTCTTGACTCAGATTCGAACCTGGGACCCTTCAGTCCACAGGCCGACGCTCTATCCACTGAGCAAAACCAGCCAGGCCCCACAGGGTTTGCAGACCGGAGGGCAGCACTGGAGAGCAGGCGCCTGGGAGGCTGCGAGAAGGGCGGGGGCAGTGGCAGGGCTTGGGGCTCTGCTGTCAGGAAGGAGTTGGGACGCTGTCCTAGAAGGCCAGGGGCCCCCGAAGGTCTGGGCCTCTCTACGCACCCTCTTCTGCTGCCAGGAGGAAGCTTCCAAAACCCATATCCCAGCGGCCTGGGGACCTGAGACCTGGGCCTGAGGAGTCAGCAGGGGGGGCTGTGGGCTACAGGAGCACGGGGTTCTGCAGGTAATGAGGAAGGGAAATTCTCACAACAGCCTTAACGTCTGTGGTTCTGAGAGTGAGCTTCATTTCCCCGCAGAGGCCTGGGTTCCTCCTTCTGGTGCCGCTGCGAGGGTCAGGCCAGCCTGGGGCAGGAGCAGTTCCTGGCAGCTGCTCCGCTGCCTGCCTGTCTCCGCGGCCAGCTCCGCCCCGCCCCGCACCACCTGCATGTTTGCTGTCTCACCTCCTCTGAAGAGTGAATGTTAAGGTCACTGGATATGCAAACTCTTTAATTCAAGAAAATCCTATTTTGCCAAAACCACTTAGTACATTGTTTGAACAAGTTTTTATTACCTAGCCATCTGAGTAGCATTAAAGTAAATTAAAATTAATTTATTAGGTAATTAAAGTCATGAAACCACCATGTCATGCCCCAGTTGTACACATCTCACATGCAAAGGTCCTTGATCATACGCTTGTGAAATATGGGGTCAATCTAAGAACAGGTGTTCATAGTCTCTCGTGTGTGTTGAGGGTTGGGAGGGCAGGAGACAGAGAGAATGGAGTTACCAGAGACTGCCGGAGGTCAGGGACCAGAAGATCAGCAGAACCCAGCTTCTGGGGCGTGTTCCCCACGCTGGACATGCTAGGAAGGTGAACGTCAGACTACTGGGTGTAAGGGGTGGGGGCATTCCGCCTGCCAGACAGTAAGGGGACAAGAGGTGGTGATCCGGCCCACGGAGCACAGGACTGGGAGCAGGTTGCCAGCAAACAGTGTGAGTGACCCCATAGGGGCAACCTCAGGGGCCACGATCAGGTGAAGGGCCAATGAGGGCAGACTGGACTTCTCTGAAAAAGCCCCTTAATAACTGAAGGCGCTGAAGCCACAGAATATCTCTTCCCTGGAGTGTGGGGTTTGGCAACGGACTTGGTGGGCACCAAATGGAGGCCTGTGAGGGGGTGTGTGAGAGGCCTCTGGAGAGTAACAGCGAGTGGGCCCTGATGGTGGAACTCAGCATAGAAATCAGCACGCCTCTCAGGCCCTCACCTCAATTCTTCCTTCGCAGTCTTGGAATCATTCCTGGCGCCCAATGCCTCAGCTTTTTGCAGCACCGGCTGAGAACACAGCACGGAGACAGTCCCTCAAAACTGTCTGCTCGCCCAGACAGCATGGCTCAGTGGTTGAGCATCGACCTATGAACCAGGAGGTCACGGTTTGATTCTAAGTCAGGACGCATGCCCGGGTTGAGGGCTCGATCCCCAGTGTGGGGTGTGCAGGAGGCAGCCGATCAATGATTCTCTCTCATCATTAATGGTTCTATCTCTCACTTCCTCTCTGAAATCAATATCCTATATAATTATAATAAATGCCTGGGTGGCGTCACGTGTGACGTCATCACAAGATGGTCACCCTCACGTCATCACAAGTTGGCTGCCACAAGATGGCCACCACAAGATAGCCGGCAGGGGAGGGCAGTTGTGGGTGATCACACCAGCAGGGGTGGGCAGTTGGGGGCAACCAGGCCTGCAGGGGAGGGCAGTTGGGGGTGACCAAGCTGGCAGGCAGAAGCAGTTAGGGGCAATCAGGCAGGCAGGCAGGCAGGTGAGCAGTTAGGAGCCAGCAGTCTGGATTGTGAGAGGGATGTCCGATTGGCCTAAACTGGCAGTCGGACATCCCCCAAGGGGTCCCAGATTGGAGAGGGTGCAGGCTGTGCTGAGCGACACACAACCCCTGCATGAATTTCGTGCACCAGGCCTCTAATATATATATATATATATATATATATTAAAAAAAAAAAAAAAGAAAGAACTGTCTGCTCCACTGTGGCAGTGTACCTGCTGTCGACCAGTGGGGTCAGCCCACACCTGGGTTCCGCAACCTCGGTACTTAAGTTCTGGCTAGGAAAGAATTCAGAGCCAAGACTCAAACTATGAGGCAACATTTATTTGGAAAATCACAGAGATAGGAGAAGTAATTTGTAGAAGAAATGGGCTTAGGAAGCCCAACGCGTGGCTCAGTGGTTGAACGTTAATCTATGAACCAGAAGATCAGGGTTTGACTCCCAGTCAGGGCACATGTCTGGGTTGTGGGCTTGATCCCCCTGTGTGGGGTGTGCAGGAGGCAGCTGATCAATGATCCTATCATCATTGATGTCTGTCTCTCTCTCTCTCTCTCTCCCCATTTCTCTCTGAAATCAATTTTTTTTAAAAAGAATGGGCTTAGGAAACAAGCTATAGAAATAAAGGAAGGGCCCTTGGAGCGTGGGAGTGAGGAAGGTGATGGTAAGGCACCTGGGTGGGGGGGAGGAAAGGGGGACAGGCTGGGGGGAGTGAGCTGGGGCCTCCTTCCTAAGGGTTTTTTAAATATATATTTTTATTGATTTCAGAGAGGAAGGGAGAGAGAGAGAGAGAGAGAGAGAGAGAGAAACATCAATGATGAAAGATAATCATTGATCGGCTTCTCCTGCACGCCCCCCACTGGGGATCAAGCCCACAACCCGGGCATGTGCCCTTAACCGGAATCCAACCCAGGACCCTTGAGTCCGCAGGTCGACACTCTATCCACTGAGCCAAACCAGCCAGGGCCCTAAGGGTTTTTGTTTTGTTTTATTTTGAATATATTTTTTATTGATTTCAGAGAGGAAGGGAGAGAAATAGAAACATCAATGAAGAGAGAGAATCCCTAGGGATTCTAGGGATTGAGCTCGGACCCAGGCATGTGCCCTTGACTGGAATCGAACCTGGGACCCTTCAGCCTGCAGGCCGACGCTCTATCCACTGAGCCAAACCGGCGAGGGCGGCCCGAAGGGTTTTAAGGGTGGAGATGTTAGGGGAGGTCCCAGGAGCAGATCTCAATAGAATATTCAGCAGTTTCCCAGGTGTGTCCTTTCAGGGTCTAGGTCTCCAGTGATTGATGGGTTGGTGCCTCGGCCCGGGGTCATTATCCAGTGCAGCTGGTCCTGACATCAGCTGTGCCTGGTTTTGCTGCTTTTCTGGGCCTGGAGCTGAAATACAACTGAGGCCTAGATGTTATCTCTAAGGAGGAAAGGCCAGAGGTTCCAAACCGCGTGACCAGAGATAAGCTAGGGGAGAAAAGGTCATCTTGGGGGTGAGGTCCTCCCTACAATGGTCCTTTGCTGGGCACCCAGGACCTTCCGCCCTGGTGACCTCTGCCCCTGGCCCATCGTCCTTGCTCTGCTCACGTCTGTCTAACGGCCCACCACATAGCTATTTTGCAGGGTTCGTGGCCACAGGCTTTGTGATAACTGGCTGCATGGAATCCGGGCTCACCCACCTTCTCACTTGTTGACCTGACCTCTGACCCTGCTGAGAGGAACTCCTATTCATTTCCTGCAGATGGTTAGGCTGATGAGAGGGGTAGCATTTTCTGGCTAAAGGAGGGCCACACCAGGGAAAGCAGGGCGAATTCTGAATTGTGGATGTGAATGGGAGTGCGAGGGAGGCGCCGGGCGGGGTTCGGGGATGTGGCTCCCCTGCTGGCTGGGGTTTCCAGGACCCCGAGTGGCACTCTGCCAGGCTGTGTGAGAAGGGCTGTGTGCAGGCTACAAGCCAGCGCTGTTCTGGAGCGGGAGTGGGGGATGCCCTGGATGTGATGTGTAATGTCACAAGCGAGCTCTTCACGTGACCTCAGACTCATTCTGGTGCCTGGTCACGGGCTAGCCAGGAGTCTCCCCCTCCTTCTCTGGCTGAGAGGCGCCACACCCAAGCTCAGCTGACATGAGACTGCGCCTCCCTCCGGCCAGCTGGGGCCACAGTAGCATTCACAGGCCTGAAGTGCCTGTGCTGACGTCCTCAGACAACTCCTGCCGTGGGCTGGCCCCCTGATCCAGACCGAGGTGCCAGCAGCCTGGCGTTCCTTCTTCGTCAAGGCTGCTTTCTCCTGCCAGCTCCATACCAAGGCAGCGCGATGGCAGGAAGGCCTTCTGCTGGACTGCAGGCTTGGAGCAGTCCGGCCGCTGCGCTGGCTCAGAGCCTGGGATGACGGGAGGAGAGGGCCCTCTCACGGACCTCCTGTTTCTTTCCCCGGTGACGCTGTGAAGGGAAAGCGGGCCAGTTCTCTGTGCACTCACACCACCACGGTCACTTCTGATGCTTCTGGCCGCCAGATGTGTAGGGCTTTTTCCCACACCCAGCAATTCTGTGACACCAGCTGGGTGTTTACAATAACTCAACTCTGAGTTAAATGCGATCTACCTGCCGATAGAGTCAGATCCCACAGGAGAAGGCTCGGTCTCACAAGACTGCGCCTCCCCACCCCCACCCAACCTCGCCAACCTTCAATTTCAAGGTCTGCACTCCCAACCTACTGGATATAAATCAGAGGTCCCCCCCCCCCCCCCCCGCCTCCTTCCCACCCCAGGTTTGATTCATTTGCTACAGCCACGCACAGAACGCAGGAAAACAGTTACTCACCAGGTTAACTGGTTTATTACAAAATATATGTGTGAACAACCAGGTACAGAGACCCTCAGTGCCCGGTCTGGAAGGTCCCAAGCAGAGCAGCTTCTGTCCTGGTGGAGTTTGGGGTGTGCCCCTCCTGACCTGTGGATGCATTCCTGTCACCAACCCCAAAGCTCCCCCAAACCCCACAGATCAGAGATTGTAAAGGAAGCTTCATTACATAGGCATGGTTGAGTGAGGTGATGGGGCTGAAAGTTGCAACCCTCTAATCAAGGTTGATTCTTTTTTAAAAATATTTTTTTAATTGATTTTAGAGAGGAAGGATGAGGGAGAGAGAGAAACATCAAAGATGAAACAGAATCATTGATCGGCTGCCTCCTGCACGTCCCACACTGAGGTTCGAGCTCACAACCTGCTCACGTGCCCTGACCAGGAATCGAGCCGTGACCTCCTGGTTCATAGGTCAACACTTAACCACTGAGCCACGCTACCAAATGGTCCACATGCCACTGTGGTGTCTTTAGAGCTCCTCCTACTTCCTCCCCACCTCCAACCCATACCATATCTGAAGGACAGCAAAATATGTCACCCCACAATATGTCATTTTGGTATATTTTGAGCTACAAGCATTTGAAAAACAGCAAATGCCGGGAGAGGCTTTCTCTGAATTCCCCTTATCTACCTAAAGACAGATTCTCCAAAAGGAACTCAATTGTCATAGATCCCTTCCGGGGAGTTTCACCAACAAGAGAAAATTGATTCTTATCACAGGAGAGGAGTCACCACACCCAAACTCTGCCACAAACTCTCATACCTGTTAGAAAGAAGGGGAGCCCCCAAACAAGGGGTCCTGGCAGAACACAGAGGACAGTGGGGAGCCAGACAGCAAGGCAGCATCCTGCCTCCTACAGGAAGTGCGCACGCACTGGGGCTGGCAGCACGCTCACCCAGCAGGAGGTCCACTCGGGTTTTATCCCTGACACATGCCATCTGTCCCTTAATTTTTTTTTTAATAATCAATTTTTATTGATTTCAGAGAGGAAGGGAGAGGGCGAGATAGAAACATCAATGATGAGAGAGAATCATTGATTGGCTGTCTCCTGCATGCCCCCTACTGGGGATCGAGCCCACAACCCAGGCATGTGCCCTTGACTGGAATTGAACCCAGAACGCTTAAGTCTGCAGGCTGATGCTCTATCCACTGAGCCAAACCAGCCAGGGCTGTCCCTCACTCTTGATTGGTCAGAGCTTGGGTTCATATTCTTGCCCGATTGGCTAATTCAAAGGAAAAAGGGAGGGATTCACTTTTGCAGCTTTAAGATGGCGGCCCCCAGGAAAGCTGCAAGTCATGGAGGCAAAATGGCAGCTGCCTTAAACTCCCTTCTTTGACAGAAAAGAATATTTGTTCATCCTCACAACTCTCACATACCTTCCATCTCTTCTTCCAAGGGCCACTCGTCTTTCCTAAAAGCATGTGCTCTCCCCGCACATCCACTGCGAATCCCTCCTCTGCCTGAGGTCTCCCGGGACCCCTCCAGCTCAGGTCAGCCTCTCCCTCCTCCCGTCTCCAGGCCCCTGAGCACTGCTCCACTCGTTGATGGTTAATGGCCTCGTCTAGTTAGGAAACATTTTACTTTAGGTTTTTGGCGCCTAGTATAAGTGAAAACCGGAATGGTGAGCTGAGTTTTTCCCAGGGTCGTGTCTCATGACACTGCAGACTGAGCTCCATGGACCAGAAGATTTAAGCAAAAGTGTGGAAAGTTTATTACAAGCAGATTCAGACTCCCCAGTGGGGAGGGGGGCCCAATAGTGGGCTGCCCGTTAAAGCCTTGTAGTCCAGGGTATAAGTGTGCTCCAAGCCTGCTCTATGTCTACCTGTGTCGTCACCTGATGGATCCCTCATTTGTTCTTGCCCAGCAACGGACCTGAACTTGCCCTGTTTCTATGTGTTCCTACACCTTATTGCTACAGGCCCTGCCTCGGTTTCCCACGCCTCCTGCTTTGAGCCCAGAGACATTTTATTGTTTCTGCTTGGTTGTTCCTGTGATCAGGCTTCTCAAACTGCCTTGTCGTCCCTGCCTATGCTTCACGTGCCTTTGTGTTCCACTGGACCCCTGCCCTGCCTGCCTGCATTTCAAGTTAACCCTCTCAGTCCCCCCTCCGATTAGAAGACCACAACTGCTGCTGGGAGCAGGGGTGACGACCACTCTGGCTACTTCCTGCTGACAGTGGGCATTGGGGGAGAGCAGTCCCATCGGAGGAGGCCGATCTAGGGGTCCATGGTAAAAGGCAGTCACCTCCATCTGGGGCTGCATTTGGAGTTGTATAGCCTCTATGCCAGAAGAAACAAAATGTATTAGGAGGTTTAATAAGCAAGGGCCAAAGATAATCAATAGAAATAGCTAAACCAAGGGCTGAGAAGAGGGAACAACCAGCTTCTTAGGGATGGGATTATTTCTTTAATTTGTTGTAAGTCCTGTATGGAAAAGGATACCTGGACCCGGATGGGTCAAAACTATCCCCCTGCCATTGCCGGGGGAGAGCAGATGGTAGTTGGGGGCCTGGGTGGCTGAGTCCCCTTGGGTCCCGGTGGGACTTGTCCTTCCAGGGGTCTTGTATTATAAGGAGGACAAGATGGCATAGGTGTATACTGTGGGCCACTAGGCCCGTTCATCTTCTTAGGGGTTTTTGACTCTGGTATTGTTTTGGGTCAAAGCTGTATAGAACTAGGGTTCAATCAATTAAAGCAATTAAAGTAAGTATCTTCACTGAAAAAGCAAAGCAAGTAAACCCATACATCTGGCTCATGACGTATATACAGGCCCCTTGACAATTCAAAGAACAGGCTGGGTGCGGGTCCAAGGCATGATATACCCTCCTGTCTGTAGGTCTCAAAATTGCTCTGTCGAGTATTCTGGTGCAGATGAATTCTTAGATTCCCTACTATTCTGTTGTAGTCTTTTCAGAAATCATGAGGAGCACCTGGCAACTTTCCCTTGCCAAGCTGGCCTCCCTGCCTAGGGAATAAAACACCCCCCCCCCTTTTTCCCTCCCCCCTTCTCCTCTCCCTTCCTCTAGGGAGCTTTTTTTGTTTAAGCATTTGCTGTGTCCTTGGCTGGGAAGGTAATGGTTTGTTAGTTACAAGCTGGCTGCAAACTGCCCATGTTGTTTGACTTTGTTTTAACTTTCTTTTAACATTTTCCTTGTTAACCTTTTATAATTTTCATAAACATTTTTTTGCAATTTTTAGGGATAATTAGTTTTCAAAATGCATCTCTATGCACCATGTCTTCTATTACCAAAATCATATAACCTCCAATTAATAATTCTTAGAAACCTCAATTTTCAATAACCAAGAAAAGCAAACAACCAGCATTCCTTAGATCAGCGGTTCTCAACCTGTGGGTCTCGACCTCTTTGGCGGTTGAAGGACCCTTTCACAGGGGTCGCCTAAGACCATCCTGCATATCAGATATTCACATTACGATTCATAACAGTAGCAACATTACAGTGATGAAGTAGCAACGAAAATAATTCTATGGTTGGGTCACAACATGAGGAACTGTATTTAAAGGGCCAGAAGGTTGAGAACCACTGCCTTAGATTGACCCTTATGAACATATTTATTCCAAAGCACATTTTCAACAAAGCAAGACTTCATAACAGCTCCAGATCCACCTTACAGACTTTTTGCAACATAGATAAAAGCAGGCTATCTAGCAATCAACGCTGTAAGGAGTTAACTTGCTCTGCACACATGGCTAAGTTTTTCCCAGAAACTTGTACCTTTAAAGATGGCCAGACTAGAGTTTTTTACCAGGTACTTGCATTTCTTTCTTTCTTTCTTTTTTGTTTTTTGTTTTTGTTTGTTTGTTTGTGTGTCCCCCCCCCCCCACCCCCCCAGGTTCTTGCATTTCAAAGGTCCCAGGAACCACAGGGGAGCACTGTAGAAAGTGCTGAAGGGCCTCGAGCACTGAGCACTCTTGTAAATCCAAACCCTGCAGTCCTTCTCCATCCTGTCCGGTGATCTAATGTCATCATGTATGGAACCGCCCTGATCTACCTCCCCACCCTACTTTAAATGCTCGCCAGCACATGGTGTGGTGTGAGCACTGGGGGCGGGCTGTACCCCCAGGCAAGGGCATTCCCTCCCTGGCTCCCCTATATTCTATTGAAGACCGGAATCCCCTCTGGTCCCCACCAGGCCACTGCAAGGAGCTGGAAGAAGTCAGGTCTGTGGGGGGCAGGTCCAAGGAGGCATTGAGGGATGGGGGAATCCTCCGCTCACGCATGGCTGGGCCCATCTTGGTAGGGACATTAAGAACGGCAGATCAACCAGCTGGGCCAGGACCCGAAGAACTTAGCGTCCCTCTACTCCCAACCTCGGGCAGGAGGAGGAAAAAGGCAGGAAAGTTTTTGCAGATGTCCAGCAATAGAAATCCTAACAAGGGAACAGGCCGGGGTTGGGCTGTATGTTGTGGGTCAAAGTGTGCTGCTTGTGGAGGGAACTTCCAGAGGCGGTGAAACCACTGGTCACTTCCTCCTCTTGCATGGCTCAGCCGTGAGTGCTGAGTGACGGCTTAGGTGCACCCCCTGGACGGGTCAGAGTTCAGTTACAGTTGTGTTCTGGAGTCCCTAGGAGGCCCCTGCACGTCTAGGGTTCAACCCCAGACACCTTGCGAGGTTCTTACTCACGTAAGGACATTCGAGATTCTCAGAGATTCTCAAACCCGAGGGAGGAACTTGCCTCTTTGATCTTGGGAGCCTGGGTAGGGACCCAAGCACTCATTTAGTTGCTGGTGGGACTTTGTCTTGCCACTGGCGGGAAGCCTGCTGCTTCCTAACCCTCTCCGACAGCCAGCTCACCCGTCCATGGGAGCAGCCACCCAATGGCTTTTATCTGAGTACCACGCCCACTTTTAAGTGGCCCAACGGCCTGAGACTGCATTTGGAAAGAGACAGAGAAAAGTGCCCGCTGGAGACGGCAGCTGACGGGCACCGGCAAGGCCTCCAACATTACAAAGGAAACATCAAAAGAAGCGTTAGGGTCCACAGGCCGCCATAGGGTGTGGAGAGGCTGGATCCGGGACTGAGCCCCCAAAGCTGAGAACCGGAAGGATGAGCCCAAGGGTTTTCCCGGGTTTTGTCTCGCAGCACCGACGAATGAGCTCCACGGGCCAGAAGATTTAAGCAAAGTGTGAAAAATTTATTACAAGCAGATTCAGACTCCCCTCACGGGGAGGGGGCCCAACAATGGGCTGCCCCCACCCCTTAAGCCTTGTAGTCCAGGGTATATGTTTGCCACAAGCCTGCTTCTCTATCTATCCCTGTCGTCATCTGATTGATTCCCTCAATTGCTCCTGCCCAGCAGCGGACCTGAACTGTCCGTGTTTCTGTGTTCTGTCTGTTCCTATGAGGAACTTTCCCTGTTTCTATGTGTTCATACACCTTGTTGCTACAGGTCCTCCCTTGGGTTCCCATGCCTCCTGCCTTGAGTCCAGAGACATTTCATTATTCCTGCGCGGTGGTTCCTGTGGGCAGGCTGCTCGGACTGCCCTGCCTGGCCTGCCTGTGTCCTGCCTGCCCTTGTTTTCCCTGGACCCTGCCCTGTCTGCCTGCGTTCCACGCTCACTTCTCTTGTAAGCGTTAGGTCTGCTTCTCATGTAGTTTGTGGGCCAGTCACTCTCTATGTGAAACCAAATGAGAGTTCATTCATTCAACAAGCACTCACTGAGTTCCGGGAAACCGCTATAGAGCCAAACCAATGGAAGGTCTTGGCTCTAGGATTTGTGCCTGTCATGTATGTGTGGACGTAAAAGGGCTTCTACACAAAGCGACCTCACAGGTGATCTGATCATAAATTCTTAACTGGCAGATCACAGTGGGTAGTCACACCCCAGCCACATAACTTCTTTTAAAATATATTCCTATTGATTTCAGAGAGGAAGGGAGAGGGGGAGAGAGATAGAAACATCAATGATGACAGACTCATGGATTGGCTGCCTCCTGCATGACCCTACTGGGGATCGAGCCCACAACCCAGGCATGTGCCCTGACTGGGAATCGAACCCAGAACCTCTTGGTCCATGGGACGACACTCAATCCACTAAGCCACTCAGCCGGGCCATTAACTCCTTTAGTGAAAGGTTTATCTTTGCCTTAAGCAAGCCGGTCCATTGTTTCTGTGTATCTAGGTTAACACAACTTTGAAATGAGCCTTAACCACCCTCAAGAGAGCACATAGCCTTGTAAACTATCATCTTGCTTTTCTCCATCTTCATGTGACCTTCCTTACTTTCTCTCCTTAATTCCTAATGCATGAAAGAAGCTGCAAAGTGCAATTCTGTGGAGCATTTGAGATCTTGCTTCCAGGCAACTGTCACCAATTTTGGCTCAAATAAGCTCTCATAGAAATTCTCCACAGATTTGTATGCTTTTGACATCAACATATGTAATGAGGGTAGGAATTCTGAGTTGTACCTATTGTATTTTGTTGATCAGTACTGCTAATCAAATAATAGGTCCTCATAATAATCTTAAAAATATTTCATTATGAATAAAATAGCTAGCTAGAACTTGTTGAGTTTGTTTTCTTTCTTTTTTTTTCTTTTTCTTTCTTTTTTTTGAGACAGAGAGAGGGAGAGAAAGCGAGAAACATTGATTGGTTGCTTTCTGTATGTGCCCCGACCAGAGGTTAAACCTGAGACCCTTTGATGCACAGGACATCACTCCCACCGACAGAGCCACACCGGCCAGGACCTTGTTGACTTTTCACTATGTACCTAGTCCTATCACCTTTACATCAAGCATGTCAAACTCAAAGACTAACAAATAAGCAAGGTTAAGTTTAAGTGGGCCACAAGAAAACAAAAGCTTCAATTTTCATAGAAACGTAGGTTTATTTCGATAGAGACATACTGAATACAAAGGGCTGAAATAAATTAGTCATCGTTAACATAAAATAATAGAACATTTTAATACAAATTAATATTTTTTCTTGAACATTAACTTACCAGACACTGAATAACTGCACAAATTAATAAGCGTAACACAAATAAACCTATTTTCTTTGTTCTCGGAAAGCAAAATATTTCCTGTTGCGCACACCAAACAAGTCAGTACAAGACTAATGATGTGGCAATCGGCTGCTAAAATATTCGCTGCTAGTGTTAGTGGAGAGAAATGGTGAGCCTGCGCATGAGGCCCATAAGGGAAATGAATGCAACACGATTATAGTAATGCCATTAGCGAACGTTGTAGTTCGTTATTAATAATTATGTATAACAGGATATTGTAAAAATTAAGTTACCAAAGTTTTATTAGAACGTTTCTTACACACCATTATATTGGCTGGGCTGCAAAAATATTCATTGTGGGCCGCATGCGGCCTGTGGGCCACGAGTTTGACAGGCTTGCTTTACATATTTTATGTTGTTTAATTGTCACAAGTCCATGAAGTGTGGCCATTTAGCAGATACAGAAATTGAGGTGTAGAGGGGCTAAGTTACTCTCCCTGAGTGTAAGTCCTGAGCCAGGATGTTAACTCAAATCTGTTTTATCCTAGAGCCGGTGATTTTCCTAAAGTCTATGATCTCTACCATGATGTTACTCTGTATCCTTTTATCAATAATGGTGTCGACATCAGAAACACCCAAACCTGAGGAGCATTTCTTTGTTTCCTGTCGGCCTTCTCTAGGAAGATTAGGAACTGCCGGTGTCCCTCGCTTCTAAGCCAGATGAGTTGAGGCTCTTCTTTTTTCAGCAAAAGGTCGTGTTTAGACCCCCCCGAAAGCAATCCCAAGGGGAAAGCCAAAGTTAAAAAGCAGCCATCCCTTTTTCCCTTAGTTACTTGACACTTAGCTATAGCCTAGGCCAGGGGTGGGCAAACTTTTTGACTCGAGGGCCACAATGGGTTCTTAAACTGGACCGGAGGGCGGAACAAAAGCATGGATGGAGTGTTTGTGTGAACTAATATAAATTCAAAGTAAACATCATTACATAAAAGGGTACGGTCTTTGTTTTTTAGTTTTATTCATTTCAAACGGGCCGGATCCGGCCCGCGGGCCATAGTTGGCCCACTGCTGGGCCCTAAGACAGTGATGGCGAACCTATGACACGCCTGTCAAAGGTGACACCTGAACTCATTATTTTGGTTGATTTTTCTTTGTTAAATGGCATTTAAATATATAAAATAAATATCAAAAATATAAGTATTTGTTTTACTATGGTTGCAAATATCAAAAAATTTCTATATGTGACACGGCACCAGAGTTAGGTTAGGGTTTTTCAAAATGCTGACATGCTGAGCACAAAAGGTTCTCCATCACTGCCCTAGGGTCTCTCAACTCAACCCTAACCCTTAGCTCCACCCCAGGGACTTCAAAAAGCTCAAAGCAAGTCAGCCTGAACTTAACTCCAGACACAAAGGAAGGAAGAGAAAGGAAAGAAAAAAACATGCTTCCAGCCAAAAGGCAAGGATCTCTTTCCCTGCCTCTCTCTCTCTCTCTCTCTCTCTCTCTCTCTCTCTCCATTGGAACGAGTAACCTGACAGGGAAAAGTGCAGGGAAGGGCCTTGTGTGGCAATGTCTTGTAGTCGGCGGGGTGCCTAGTGCAAACTTCCCCGGTCCATGACCCAGTCATCCTGTCACAGGAGTCCTGTAGCAGCGAGCAGCAATCTGCAGAGGGAGAGAGAGAGAGAGAGAGAGAAAGAGAGAGAGAGAGAGAGCCATGGCTGGAGGAAAAGCTGCAGGAGGAAAGAGAGCACAGTCATGTCCTTCAAGCCTAGACAGCGAGGATTGGCTTACGTAGGAAGTGGGCCTCTGTGATCCATGTCCAGCACAGTCAGATTTTGATGGAAACGGTTGCTGAATTTCCTCAGGACAAACAGAATGTAGGGAGGAGGGAAGAAGATATAAGAACAGAGAACTGTCGATGTGGGCCAGCATCATGGTGGAAACCCCCAGGTGCTTGCCTCAGCTCGACAGGGGGAGGTGGAGGCAATTAGAAAAGGCCTCAGCCCAATTTTTTTGAATGACCCAATGAGTGACAGCAAGACCTATGCGACATATGAGGAAAGACGTGAGCCCATAGTACTCAGCCAATGAGGAACCGGAGGAGGGACTGAATAAATGTGTGTTCACTGCCCCAGGTGCCTGTGCAACCGGCAGACACCCTCTCTCGAGAGCGTATTCAAAGTCTCATTTTCACCATACTTCTGTCTCCAAGTCCATTATTTGAATTTGGACAGGTGAGCATTTCTCACACAACCAGTGATGAAACAACCCAAGTCACATGGTTCCAAATATGTTGCAGGCGGCGGGATGGCCCCAGGTGTCTGACCGGTGGGGTCAGAGCAAACCTGGGTTCAGCAACCTCAGTACTTGGGTTCTGGCTAAGAAAGAATTCAGAGCCTGGGTCCAAAGAGAGGGTGTGGGAAGGGAAGGGGAGAGGATAGAAGGGGGGTGGTGGGGAAGGGGGTTTGCTGTAAGAGAACATTTATTTATAAAACTAGAGGCCCCTTGCACAAAATTCATGCACGGGTAGGGTCCCTAGGCCTGGCTGGCGATCAGCACCAATCTGTGGGGCAACCAGAACAGGGGGCCCCCACTGGCAACCGCCTTGGCTGGCCTGGGACCTGCGGGCTGCGGGGAGCTCCTGCATTGAGTGTCTGCCCCCTGGTGGTCAATGCACATCATAGTGACCAGTGGTTCTGCCGTTCAGTCGATTTGCATATTAGGCTTTTATTATGAAGGATCACAGAGGTAGAAAAAGTAACTCCCAGAAGAAATGGGCTTAGGAAACAAGTTATAGAGGTAAAAGAAAGGCCCTTGGAGTTTGGGAGTGAGGAAGCTAATGGTTGTTAGGTCTGATCAAATAATTGATCGATACCCCCTCCCCTGGGAACTGACCTTTAGGTCACTTCACAATGGACATTCCACTTGCTTAGACCATTATCTCTCCCCTCCGGAGTTTCCCAGGATCTGGACCTGCACAGAGAATTCTCCACCCAGAAAAAGCTCATCTAGAGTCCTTTACAAACCTCTGATTCCCCGTCTTTGGGGGCTGGTGCCATTTTGGGGCTCAGCCCATCCGGTATACAGATGACCTAATAAATGTATAATCCCTTACCACTTTGGCCTCATGTGTTCCTTCTTCAGAGACCCTAACAACGGTAAGGTGCCTGGGGCCCAGGAAAGGGTGGGGGAGGGTGGGGGAGGGGCGAGGATAGAAGGGGGGTGGTGGGGAAGGCGGGTGTGCTCCCTAGAGGGAGAGTATTTTTATGACAATTGTCAGGAAGAAAAATCTCAAAGAATTGAGAAAATACCCCAGAGAATGGAGGCTTTACAGCTTATTTTATACATTGTAATAAAGGAGGAACTGTAAGGAGGGTTACATGAATCCATGGTGGTAGATTCTGGGGGCAGGAGAAAGCAGAGTGGGGAGAAATCTCTGTGTTGGATAAAAAGCAAAATGGAGAAACACATACTTCTTTAACATTGGTGGGTACAGGGTGGTTAATTGTTAACATTTACAGCACATACAGACAATAAAGGGTTCTGTGGTCTCTGCTCCCATGCCTGCAGCTGTGCCTGGAGGGATCTAGAAGTGTGTTAGTTTGGGTGTAAAAGACAGTAGACAGGCTCACTTGGGGTGAGGCTGACTTTTGTCAAGGAAGCTATAGGCCTAGGCTATGACTCACTACCCGCCATGACTCGCTTTTAGTTGGGAATTTTTATGTTCAGACCACCCTGCGTGGTTAATTTCATTCCCTGAGATTGCAGGGCCCGCTTGTCAGGTTTAGTATGTGGCCCCTTTTTTGTGCACAATAGGAAACAGATTTATTGAGAAAATAAAGGGAAACCCTAAAAATCATCATAATTCACTTTTCTCAACATTTTGTGAAGTCCTTCTCCAATCTTTAAAAAATGTACATACATATCTAATAACCACGTATCTGTTACTTATTGCTGTGTAACAAAACTATCTCAAAACTAAGCAACTGAACACAACAACCATCTATTATTCACAGTCAGTGGTTCAACTGGGAAAGTCTGCTGATCTGCCTGACGAGGCTGCTCTTAGCTGCTCATGTTTGTGCTCTGCTGGCAGGTCAGCTACAGGCTGGCTCTTCTCGGGTAATCTCAGCTGGGACACCTCAGCTTTTCTCCGAGTGTCATTCTCAGCCCTCCGGCAGGCTAACCAGGGCATGTGTGAGGCACGTTCTTGTTAAACAGAAAAACCACAGGCCAAAATGACATTAGTCATGTTAACAGCCCATGATACCAAACCTAGATTTAGTAACTGGTCTAATTGCAGCTCCAACCTCTTCCAGAAACATAATCTTAATTAACCAGCCTGGAATTTTCTGGTCAAGAACCAACGAGGTGGTCTGTCACATAGACCCACTCCATCCCCCATAGAAAAAAGAGGCAATTTACACGCTAAAAACTCTTCCCTTTCTCTTTTCCCAAAGAAAAGATGTCCAGGCCCCAAATAACCCTTTTTAAAAAATAATATATTTCTTTATTGATTTCAGACAGGCAGGGACAGGGATAGAGAGATAGAAACATCAATGATGAGAGAGGATCATTGATTGGCTGCCTCCTGCAGGCCCCCTACTGGGGATCGATCCTGCAACCCAGGCATGTGCCCTTGGCAGGAATCAAACCTGGGACCCTTCAGTCCTCAGGCTAATGCTCTATCCACTGAGCCAAGCCAGCTAGGGTAAAATAACGCTTTCTTTTCTTTTGTCAATAGCTCCCATGCCCCACCTTTCTTCCTATAAAAACCTTCCATTTTATACAACCCCTTGGAGCATCCTTCCAGTTGCTAGGTGGGGTGTTGCCTGATTCATGAATTAATTAATTAAAGTCAACCAGGCCTCTAAATTTACTCTGTTGAATTTTATTTTTTTAACATTCTCATGGTACAAAAAAAAAAAAAAAGAAAGAAAAGAAGAGAAAGAAAGAGAATAAAAAGAAACACACACACACAAAAAGCAAAACAGAAGAAGCAGAAATACTCACTTTTTCAAATCTCTGCTTGTTTCAAGCCTGTTAACATCATGATAATAGCCAAAGCAAGTCACATGGCCAATCTCAGACTCTTCAAGAGGGTGGGGATATGGGCTCTGCTTTTTTATTATTATTATTTTAATCATCACCCGAGGATATTTTTCCATTAACATTTAGGGTGAGTAGGAGGGAGGGAGGAATGGGAGGGAAAAAGAAAGAAGCATCAACATGTGAAGAGAGACACATGCCCTGCACGTGCCCTGACCCAGGCAGGGATGAACCTGTAGTCGAGGTGCATGCCCTTGACGGGGAATTGAACCAGAGTCCCTTTGGTTCTCGGGTCTATGCTGTAACCACTGAGCATGCTGGCAGGGCTCCATTGATTTTTAAAGAGAGTGGAAGGGAGGGAGGGAGTGGGGAGAGAAAGAAAGAGAAACATGGATGTGAGAGAGACGCATTGATTGGTTGCTCCTGAACATGCCCTGACCAAGGCTGAGGATTGAACCTGCAACCCAGGTATGTGCCCTTGACCAGGAATCAAACCCAACACCCTGGTGCTCAGGTGGGTACTCTAACCACTGAGCAACACCAGCCACGGTGAATGTGTTTATAATATTTAAGACAATTTGCCATAATAGAGAACCTGGCTGATTAATTTTGTGATTTCAAATTGAATTGTATAATTTATTTTAGACTTGTGATGTGAACTTGAAAGTTATAAGATAATTTGATTACATTTGTAAACAGTATTGAAATCTTTAATATAACTTGATTTGTCACATTTAAAAGCTTGAATTATTAAGTTTATGAGATTTATTTACAGGCTTAAGAAGATATTTTTCTTGTTTGACTTGCAAATCTGCCCTATGAGGAATTTGAAGTGCTTGAAAAAAAAGTATATTAAATTCGTAAATGTAGTTTAAATATTTAAGAGAGTTTAATTAATTAACTTTGTAAATGGCATGAGTAATGTTCAAGCAAATCGAACATGTCAAACCCAGAGGCTAATGGAATGTTAATAAAGGAACAAGTTATTGCTCTTATTTTTATGCAAAAAGTGTAAGATTTCTAAACAGAACATCAAAGTTATGTAAGTTACACTTAAAAATTTAAGAAAAATCTGTTTACAACTTTAATTAACTGAAAATTAATTTAAACATGAGCAACTGTAAACAATTCTTTCTACTCTCAACGTGCCCAGGATACTCACCAACTTGGCAGCTGATTCCGTCATTTCACAGTATTTTTCCTCTGAGCCCCTGTGGCCCCCAGTCCTGGGAACTCGCACTAGCCCTGTCTTCTGTGGTTATTTAACTTTTAAAATATATACATTTTTATTGGTTTCAGTCAGGAAGGGAGAGGGAGAGGGAGAGGGAGATAGAAACATCAATGATGAGAATCATTGATCGCTGCCTCCTGCACACCCCCTACTGGGGATCGAGCCCACAACCCTGGCATGTGCCCTTGACCGGGAATCGAAACTTGACCTCCTGGTTTGTAGGTTAATGCTCAACCACTGAGCACACCAGCCAGGGTGAATGTGTCTATAACATTAGGGCTTAGAAGTCCCTGGCATGGAGTAAACCCTCAATAAATGTTATCTATTCCCATCTCCAGCCCCCCTATCTCTATATCCCACAGCATCCGC
This sequence comes from Myotis yumanensis, assembly GCF_028538775.1. Taxonomy (NCBI): domain Eukaryota; kingdom Metazoa; phylum Chordata; class Mammalia; order Chiroptera; family Vespertilionidae; genus Myotis; species Myotis yumanensis. Next base: position 93,725,371 of record NW_027223757.1, read on the forward strand.
AAGCCTCAATAAATACTCATGGAATTCTTTCCTCTTGATCCAATATTTTCTAAAAGTTTGACTTACAGAAAAACCCAAATTAGAGAAATCATTTTATGGTCAAAATGTTCATCTGGGACACAACTTAAAAGAACTAAAAATTAGGACTATTGCCGAAACCGGTTTGGCTCAGTGGATAGAGCGTTGGCCTGTGGACTGAAGGGTCCCAGGTTCGATTCCGGTCAAGGGCATGTACCTGGGTTGCAGGCACATCCCCAGTGGGAGATGTGCAGGAGGCAGCTGATCGATGTTTCTCTCTCATCGATGTTTCTAACTCTCTATCTCTCTCTCTTCCTCTCTGTAAAAAAATCAATAAAATATATTTTTAAAAAAAATTAGGACTATTTATTCCAACAGCAGGGAAATGGTTGAGCAATTTTAAATTTTTTATTTTATTGACTTGAGAGAAAGAGGAAGGGTGAGGGAGAGAGAGAAAAACATCCAGGTGAGAGAGACACCATCAATTGGCTGCCTCCCCCATGCACCCAACCTGCAATCCAGGTACATGCCCTTGGCTAGGTATTGAACCTGAGACCCCTTGGCTAGGTATTGAACCTGAGACCCTTCAGTGGGCGTCCTAACCACTGAGCACACCAGCCAGGGCTTGTTGAGCAATTTTATTTATTCCTTTATATACCACCTTGTTTCAAAAAAGGATTTAAGTTGGTTTAGGGAGGACTAAACCAAAAAGCTAGATAAAATATTTAAAACAATTAATAAATATTTAAAATAAGAAAGATAAGGAAAGGGAAAACAAAGATGGCAAAGTGGGAGGGCTAGAAGTGGGCTTGGCAGTATGAAAAGCGCACATTGTAGTCATATAATTTGTCCGGTTAAGATTTGCTCTAAGCTTTCTAGCAGTGAATTTAACTCAAAGTAAAACTCACAGGGTCTGAAGGCCCAAAACTAACCAATTGCTGTAGAAGAGTTAAATAAACTCTTCTTTATTTTATTTTTTATTTTATTTTTTACAATATACAAGCTAAACCTATTACCAGATTGTAGATACAAAATAATTAAGCATTTACATGCAATAAACATTAATATTTCAAGGAAAACGATTTTAAATATACCAAATAAACTCTTCTTGAGAGCTAGTTCATAGGGCCCAGGGTGGGCAACCTTTTTGTGAGTGCGTGCCAAAACCAGCAAAATCTCTGACTCAAAATTCTTCTGCGTGCCAACCCTAATTTTTGGAGAATATGTTACATCTACTTGATATCTCTTAAGGTGTACGTATGTGAAGAACCTTGAAGAAATAATAAAATTCATTCGAGCGACAAAAACACAGTATATGATGATGAAAAATACATTTATTTTTTAATGTATACATGTGATAGTTCGACAGAAGACTTTATGGCTCCGTTTGATATTATCAGTGGGACTTTTGCTACTGCATCACTGATGACAGAGATTTTACATCAGGTTTATATTTCGTGGCCTTCAGAGATATGCACGAGCTACTACTTTCATCCGTCAGGCTACTCCTATTATGAGGCTTAACAAGATTCATCACTGAGAACAGATTCACAAGCGTATGTGGATGAAACCAAAACACTGGTCGGATCTAGGAAGGCAGGGAGAGTTAAGGCAGAGGCATAGAGATTGCTCTTCCCCTCTCTCGTCAATCCATGTCTATGGTCTTTAAGATAACTTGTTATGTAAAATTATTTATCTAAGATGCACCTACACTGAATTTATCTGAAAAATAAAAAAGTCGATATTAAGAAAAAATTGTAAATGGAAGATTATAAGAGAGGGTTTCACGTGCCATGTTTGGCACGCGTGCCAGGGGTTGCCCACCCCGGGCATAGGGCATCTTCCTCTGAATAAACAGAGGCTCATCATGGGGAGCACCACCGTCAACGCTCGGGGGGAGGAAGCACAGCACCGCCGGAGGGGGGGCTGAGACACAGTTCCCTCCCCATGCAATGGAAGGGCCGTATTCCCGGGTTCGGGATGCATAAGTAATTGATGGTAACCCAGTTAATGAACTGCTACAAAGCGTGCGAGTGTTGGGGGTCGGGCCCTTACGTTACAACGTCAAGTGGAAAAATTGGAGAAGGCAGAAACAAAAAATCAAACTATGTGAAGGAATTTATCGGAATAAAATTGGCTAAAATGTTAACAGTAGTAATTGCTTTTTTAAATTTCTATTTTCTTCAGATGCCCAAGGGAAGTAGAACGGGGAAAAGTCCTTAAGAAGATGATTCACATAAAGTCTAAACCGGGATTAAGGCGCGTTCTGACCCGGGACTAGCCTGGACCAGCGGCGCCGCGCCGGGGAGGCCACCGAGACGCAGGTCCTCCGCGCCGCCTAGAGGGGCCGGGCCGGCCGGAAGCGGGGCCCAGCTCCGCGCAGGGTGGGCGGCAGGGAGGGCTTCCGCCGCTCCACGCTGGTGGTTCCCGGGCGGGCGGCTTACCCTTTACCCCGCGGTTGTCCCCTCTCCCCCGCCGAGCAACGTCAGCGCCCGAGGCGGGGTCGACACCGGTGCGCCCCGGCCGCCTCTTCCCAGGCCGCCCACCCCGCCTCCCCGAGCTCCCACCCTGCGCGTCCCTGGAGGAGGGCGGTGGGTGCACAAACTCCTCCCAGAACTGGTGACCTTCGAGGCCGTGCACGTGGGCTTGGGCTTCAGGATCGAGGTGGAAGCGCCGGACCGCCCTCGGCGGCGCTGCTCGGACGCGATGCTATAGAAATGCGGAGGCGCCTTGGCGCCGAGTCAGCGCTCGCCTGGGACCCGGCGGCCGGGCTGGAAGGCCCGCCGCAGGGCTCCCTCCCCGTCCCCCGCCGCATCCCGCGGGTTCCCGACCGCCAGACGGGAGAGCAGAATGTGCCCGGATGGACAGACCTTGGGCTCAGTGGCTTGCTTGCTTTTGTCTTAGTATTTCCTTGGTTCTTGCATTACTTATTTTTATGTCCGACAAAAGGGCTTGGGCTTTGCCTGTGCCCCTTCAGAGCTTGCAAGCCTCGGGGTGCGGCTGCAGCGAGCTGAGCTGCGTGGGCCCCGCCCGGTACTTGCAGAGCCTTGGGGTGCGGCCCCGGTACTGACAGCCTTGGGGTGCGGCTCTGGGTACTGACAGCCTTGGGGTGCGGCCCCGGGTACTGACAGCCTTGGGGTGCGGCCCGGGTACTGACAGCCTTGGGGAGCGGCCCCGGGTACTGACAGCCTTTGGGTGTGGCCCCGGGTACTGACAGCTTTGGGGTGCGGCCCCGGGTACTGACAGCCTTGGGGAGCGGGTACTGACAGCTGCGGGGCTCGGCCATCGGGCGTGAGACCACATGTTCTGCTCTTAGGCCGTGTCTCCTGGTTATTCCTGCTGACAGTGGCCGGTTTCCAAGGTTCCCAATCAGGCCTTTCTCGGCCCGGGGTTCCCGTCGGTGCCCTCACAGCAGGATGGGGACCAGGGGCTGGCGGGCGGGTGTCTGGGTGGCGGCTCACTGCCACTGTCAGGCCGCCCCGATGCCCCGAAAGCACTTCCCACCAGGACCACACGCTTTCCAGGCCTCGGAGGATAATCTGGCCCCAGGGAAAGCATCTTTCTCCAACCTCCCCCAATACGGGGTGTCCCCAAAATGTGTTCACACTTTAACAGCTAATAGCTCAGTTTCGAAAATGAAATGTATTTCAATAAACACTGCCTTTATAATTACTTAGAGTGTATGTATGCAGCTACTTTTCTCACTATAATCGCTTAGGTTAAATTTGGGGAGACATGAAGGTGGAAGATTCCCGCCTGCAGGTTGCCAGTCCCTCTTCCTTGGTAGTTAGAAAAGGAGAGTATCTAAGGTTGGGATGGGACTGAACCCCACCCTTGATGAGATTGTGGTAGAAAAGAGGTTCCCAGCCTGGCCCGCTCAGTGGTTGAGTGTTGACCTATGAACCACGAGGTCACAGTTTGATTCCTGGTTGGGGCATATGCCTGGGTTGCAGGCTCCATCCCAAGTGTGGGGCATGCAGGAGGCAGCCAATCAATGATTCTCTCTCATCATTGATGTTTCTGTCTTCCTCTCCCTTCCTCTCTGAAATCAATAAAAATATATTTTAAGCCCTGGCCAGTTTGGCTCAGTGGATAGAGTGTCAGCTTGTGGACTGAAGGGTCCTGGGTTCAATTCCAGTCAAGGGCACATGCCGGGTTGGGGCGTGCAGGAGGCAGCTGATTGATGATTCTCATCATTGATGTTTCTATCTCTCCCTCTCTGAAATCAATAAAGAAATATTTAAAATTATATATGTATTCTTTCTTAAAGAAGAAAGAGAGAAAAGAGGTTCCCAGGATATCATCTACAGAGGAAAACCGGAAATATAGACCAGGCTTTAACCACCACCACCACTCCCCCATTGTTTATATTTCTATAATAATCAGAAAAGCCTTTATTTGGGAAGCTTTTTTAGGTCAGAGTGGACAGAAAGAAAATGGAAAACTGCAAAGTCTACAGCTAGTCTTGGGGAGAAAGAAAAAAGGGAGCGAGCAAATGGAGTATCTAGCTTGCCTGGAGCCATGAGATCGGGGTCACCATCAGACAGTTGCCCTGGTATCTTGAGTCCTTAACATGCTGATGCTTTTGCCCACAAGTAGGATTTTCAGTTTATAAACTGAGGTGATAAGCCATTTGGAAAGAGGGGAGGTTGTGTATCATAGCCAGGTGCCTGAGTGCCCCTGGCCTGGTCTCCCTTACACTTGTAGTGATTGCAGTAAGCCGTTCTAAAGGCTTATGAGTTCTAGTGTTAAGCATATAGGCTCATTCTAATTAGTTTTCTCCTCCTGGTTGATCTTACCAATGAGTATCCAGCCCTTTTCTCTCAGGTCTTGCTCTGGTTCGGAGTTTCTGAGAGGGAAGGCTTAAGGTGGGCTTCCTCCCACCTTCCCCAGTTCCCAGCGGACTCAGGATTTTTAAGTGAGCAGATGTAGTGTTTAAGTTCTTATGTGTCTTAGCAACTGCATCTTCATTTTCGTTTGGAAATGAAAGCAGAGTAGAGAATGGGACTTGGGATCTGCAGCTCCCAAATTATCAGAACCCTCATGTTCAAATAAGGTCCACTCTGAATCCAGCGGCCCCTATTCTGACCCTGGACTAGAAAAGGTGTCTGGATGATGGCGATGGGACCTCCATCCCTCCTCCCTCCCCTCTGCCCTTTTAGTGAAATCATGGAGGCTTCTCATCCGGGCCAATGGGAGGAGGACTGGAAAGTTACCTAGACAGGAAAAGCTATTTTGCCCCTTAAAGGTAAAAACCTCCCCTGGCTGCCTGGAGGTCCAGGAGCCTGTGCCTGTTCTACGCTCTCCTAGTTGCACGGATTGGGCCCTCACCCTGGTGCTGGATCGATGCCCCCCAACGAACTGAGCCACACAGCCAGGGCTCAACTTTTAAAAAATATTTTGTGCCTGGCCGGTTGCTCAGTGGTTAAAGCGTTGGCCCTCAGACTGAAGGGTTGCAGTTTCAATTCCCTGTCCAGGGCACATACCTCGGTTTCAGGTTCAATCCTTGGCCCCGGTAGGGGCGCGTGCGTGAGGCAACCAGCTGATGTGTCTTACGTGGATGTTTCTTTCTCCTCCCCTCAGCCCTCCCTCCCATTCTATCTAAAAATCAATGGAAAAAGTATCCTCGTGTGAGGAATATATATATATATATATATATATATACTAATATATACCAGAGACTGTTTTAGACGCTTGGGATCATCCATGAACAAAAAAGACAAAAACCTTTCCCTCATGAATTTGCATATTGGTGGGTGGGGCTTGGATATTAAATTTCACTGTGTGGCATCAGTATACTAATATTTGCTCAGTCATGCCCTTGTGATAGTTCCAGTTTAGGGTGAGTTTGCCAGTGTGAATTACTTGATGCCATTAAAATTATCAAAAGCAAAACCTTTAAATACAGAGTGGTTGCTGTTGGGCTGAGCACCTGCAAGTCCTGTCGGGATTGTTCATTCAGCCGGGAGCAAAGCCGCAGGCCACCAGCCCTCGAGGAGCATGAGTGAGAGCACATCTGCACTCTTGTTTAAAAATAAGTACCTACACTTTATGTTTAATCTTTACCATTATAAACAAAATTGGAAAGAAAACTTTTAAAAAATTAAATTAATACAAGTTCTATTGTAAAAAGAATGTGGAAAGTGAATGAATGAATGCCTCTTTTAATCCTTTAAGAGTCTAGAAGAAATGAATCCGAGTTTTATGTATGAACGTAGATTTTTAAAAGGATCAAGCTGAACCTTGTTTTTCCTCTCCAGCAACTTACTGCATCCTGATCACGTCCCAGGTCTTCCCACGTAGATCTGCTCTCTTCTCTTTGTGGCTCACAGGGTTTCATATGCAAACATGCTGGCCCATCTGGCCAGTGCGGGGTTAGCATTTGCAATACTTTCAGTTGCTTTCTTACTTAGCAGCCCAAGTTCAGATGGTTCGGGTATATATGTGTAGATTTTTAAATTCCTTTTTCTCTACGTGAAAGATGCTGGCTGCATTATTACCTTTAGACTCTGATTTCTCCAGTGGATTTGGGTGCAAGTTCAGAACTGCAGGGCTGTGTGCACGCCCCTTAGGTAAATATTCCCGCCTGTGTGTGGGGTCCCTCCCTGGTCATTGGCAGTCCCTCGGGGTGTTACCAAACCCCAGTTGGTGCGCCAAGGCCAAAACCCAAAACGGCAGAGCTTGGGGTAAGGGAAGGGTTATTAATGGAGAAGGCGCCAGCAGAGAAGATGGGAGACCTGCTGTGCTCACGTCCATCTTGCCTGCAGGGCTTGGTTGAGGGTGTTTAAGGGGTTTGGGGGAACACGTGTGCGGAAGTGCCGGCGGGCAGGTTTTAATCGGAGGACCTTGGAACTTGGCCATTTGTGGCAAAGGGCGTTCGCACTGGACCTTCCTGGACAACAGACGGAACCTTCGCTTCTGAAAGGGTTCGGTGTCCAAGTGACATCATATCGGGTCTCTGGTTCCTTGTGTGGCGGGGGGTTCAGGGGGGACACTGGTTCCAGGTGCAGCCGAGGCTGCAGTTCTCTGCTCTGCACATGCGTCCAGGCTGCGTGGCCTGCGGTTTGGGTTGGTTGTCTCTAAAAAGCAACTCAGTATCTTGTTAAACAGGATAGGACCATTTTCAGCGGCTTCTGCGGTTACAAATGCACAAGGCAGGGACTGCCTTTTTTTTCTGTCTTAACTCACACTTCCCCAACCTAGCAGGTCGTGGCCCCATCACATGCACCAGGCCCGGCAGCTGCCTTGCCACCCACACAAGGTTGGCATTTTTTTTCTGCTGTTTAATAAGTATATTGGGCTTTGTCCCCAAATCCTGGCACAGAGCTCCTAAAACAGTGATGGCGAACCTATGACACGCATGTCAGAGGTGACACACGAACTCATTTTTTTGGTTGATTTTTCTTTGTTAAATGGCATTTAAATATATAAAATAAATATCAAAAATATAAGTCTTTGTTTTACTATGGTTGCAAATATCAAAAAATTTCTATATGTGACACGGCACCAGAGTTAAGTTAGGGTTTTTCAAAATGCTGACACACCGAGCTCAAAAGGTTTGCCATCACTGTCCTAAAACTTTGGGAATTTCCCGAGTGATAGGATCTCCTTACTACTCATAAGGAACGCCTTTTGAGTAAACCTGAGTTTATGCTGATGAGGTGACTTAGTGGGGACCCTAGGTAGCCTCAGGATGGGCTGGTCACCAGAGACCTAGCGAGTGGGGGCTGGGACTTCCGCCCAGCTGCTGGCCTGGTGAGGGGAGGGGGGGCATGAAGCTCTATAAAAACAATGAGATGTGATGAGCTCTCCAGGGTTGGTGAACAAGAGTGCACCCACTGGCCAGGAGGGTGGCACACCCTGAGCCCACGGGACAGAAAGCTCCTGGCCATGTAGCTCCTCATCTGGCTGTTTATTTGTAACCTTCAATGTCATCTGTAATACACGCGGCAGTAAGTCCCCTGTCTTCCTGAGTTCTGAGAGCTGCTCTAGCAAAGCAATGAACTCGCCGAGGGCTGGTGGGAACCTCTTATTTACAGCCAGCCCGGCAGAGCGCAGGTGCCACCGGGGCTGGTGTCTGAAGTGAGGGAGTCGGTGGGACTGGGCCCTTCCCTCCTGGGGCCTGGTGCTGCCTCCAGGCATTCGGAGCCAGAATCGAGTTGAATTGTGGGACTGATGTCTGAGAATTGTTGGTTTAGAACCCGCACCTGCGCCCATTGGTGACCACAGGGTAGAGCAGTGGTTCTCAACCTTCTTAATGCCTTGACCCTTTAATATAGTTCCTCATGTTGTGGTGACCCCCAATTTCATTGTTACAAATTGAACATAATTAAAGCATAGTGATTAATCACAAAAACAATATGTAATTATATATGTGCTTTCCAATGGTCTTAGGTGACCCCTGTGAAAGGGTCGTTCAACCCCCAAAGGGGTCGCGACCCACAGGTTGAGAACCGCTGGAGTAGAGGGTAGAGGAGGAAAATGGAATCATGTCTTTGCTGTGACATCTGCTGACCACGCAGCCCCGCCCGTCTTCCCTGCTGGAAGTCTTCCTGGACGGCCAAGGCCGATTGCTCATACTTTTCTCGCTCATCAGACACGCACAGACGCAAAGCCTCCTTGTTACCTGCTGAACCTGGCTGCCCTCAGGATTACCCCTCTGGTGGCAGCAGGGACCTCATGTTTCAGGACTGGGCGACCTCAGAGGATGAGGAGGCCATGGCCACATTCGGTGACTTGCGTCCTTTGACCCTCGGAGGCATCTCCTTTGGGGTGCGACGATGTAGAATTCGGACACATGACCTCAGCCCACCCCTGGCTAACGAGTCACCGCTGCCACCCATTTGTGCGTAACCCGAGGGCTAAAGGGATCCGTTTTGTTTGTTTTAGTGTCTGAATCTTTGCAAGCTGCTTGGTCCCTCCTGAGGAAAAGTGGGCGATTTCTGCTTCCTGTTCATGTTGGGTTCGGTACTTCCCTCGCTGGAGGGGCCGCTCTCCGGTGCTGAGTCTGTCCTCGCCTCCCAGGCCCGCCCGCCTTTGCATTGGAGACCCTGCCCCAGGGAGCACACTGCCGCCTGAGATGCCTCCTCACGGAGCAGCCCCTGTCTGCTTCCCGCAGGCCTCGCTGGGTCCCACCCGGCCTGTTCCAGCTGCACAGGCCTGGGCTCGTTTCGGTCCATTTTCTCCACTTTCCTGTTCTCAGAGCTCTGAACAGAATTTCCCTCCCGGGACCAGGGGCAGCATCATGGGCACTACAGCCCTTGGGACAGAAGACCTGGCTGCACGGGGCGGGGTGGGGTGGGGAGCGTTAGCTCTGTCTGTTGCAGCCCCTCCCTTGGGCGCCGGAAGTGCGGGAGAGCACAGGGCAGAACATCAAATTTTTTTTTAAAAATTTTCTTTATTATTGAAAGCATTACATATGTCCCCACGCCCCCCCCCCCGACCCCCCCGCTCCCCACTGACCACCAATGTAGATGCTCCCTGGTTTCCTCAGCCTCGGAGCCTCGGGTGGAAATCCCACGCCCTCCTGGGCCATCCGCACAGAGAGCCTTTGGCCCTCAGCCCCCCTTTACCCGCTTCCTGTTTTCTCGCCGCCGGCTCCTTCTGGGGCCACTTCCTTTACTTTCCAGGTGTTTTGTTCTGTCCTTTGTCAGCCCCCCTTCCCCCTACCCCCCCTTTCCTTCTCTGTCCCGGGCTCGTGGGGTGTCCCTCCGCCCACTCCCTGCGTTGCTGCTGGTTGTGACGATGGGGCGGGCGGCACTACCATCTCGCTTTGTTACCGGTGATCACTCTGCTCTTCTCACGTTGCTTTTGCTCAGAACGGGCATCAGGGCATGTGTTTTATTTGTCACAGGTGAGAGCAGAACCAGGACGGAACCAGCCCTACAGCAGGCACTCTGAGGGCACCAAGCGCTGACAAAGGTGCTGGCAGAACTCCGAAGGCTGGCTCCACACACCGATTTTGAAGGACGGTTACACCTGTGGTGACTTTTTTGTTGTTAATCCTCACCCGGGGATATTTCCATTGATTTTTAAAAAATATATTTATATTGATTTGAGAGAGAGAGAGAGAGAGAGAGAGAAACAGCAATTATGACAGAGAATCATTGATCGACTGCCTCCTGCACGCCCCCCACTGGGGATCCAACCCGCAACCTAGAGAAGTATCCTTGATCTGAATCAAACCAGGGACCCTTGAGTCTGCAGGCCGATACTCTATCCACTGAGCCAAACCAGCCAGGACTCCGTTGATTATTTATTTATCTATTTATCTATTTATTTTTGAGAGAGAGAGAGAGAGGAAGGGAAGGGGAGAGACACAGAGGGAAAAATCGATGTGAGAGAGACACATTGATTGGTTGCCTCCCACACATGCCCCAACCCGGGCTGGAGATCAAGCATGCAACCCAGGTACGTCCCCTTGACTGGAATCAAACCCGGAACCTTCAGTCCTTGGGCCAGGGTTCTACCCACTGAGCAAAACAGGCTAGGGCCTGTAGTGAATTTTTATGAGGTTATTTGAGCCAAATTGACAATAGCTGAGAAGCAAAATCTCTTGGATTAAGAAAAGGCTCCAAAGCCCTAGCTGGTTTGGCTCAGTGGATAGAGCATTGGCCCAAGGACAAGGGTCCCAGGTTCAATTCCGGTCAAGCTCACGCGCGTTGGTTGCAGGCTCAATCCCCTGCCCTGGTCAGGGTGTGTGGAAGGCAACCAATTGATGTGTCTTTCTCACATCAATGTTTCTCTCTCTGTGTCTCCCTCCCTTCCACTCTCTCTAAAAATCAATGGAAAAATATCCTCGAGTGAGGATTAACAAAAAAATAAAGAAAATGCTTGGAGAATGGCAGTTTTGAGCTTATTTTATGCATTAGACTAAAGGAGGAGCTGTGAGGGGAGTGGGGTTACCTGAAATCTATTGGTGGTAGATTTGGTAGATGAAGGGGGTGGGAGAAAGCAAAGTGGGGAGAAATATCGCTGAGATTGGATAAAGAGTAAAACAGACGCACACACTTCTGCATTGGTGGGTTCAGGGTCGTTAACATTTACAGCACGTAGAGATGGTATCTGGGGAGCAGGATAACAGGGAGGCGTTCTGTGGTCTCCTATGCTGTGCCCCCAGCTGTGCCCTGAGGGGCCTGGAGGAGAAGATTACTCTGACCTTTCAAGGGTATGTTATCTTAGATGCAGAAAGACAGTAGATGGCTCAGTTAGGTAGACTGACCTGGCCTGGAAGCTACAGGTCTAGGACAGGCCTACTCGCTGTCACTTGCTTTTAGTTGGGGATGTTTATGTTCAGACCATCCAATGAGGTTACTTTCAGTCTCTGAGTGTGTAGGGCCTGCCCTGCTGGCCTCCCCTGAGCTAGACAGGTTCAGGATGTGGTCCCTTTTCCACAAAGTTGACACTAGAGAAAAGCTGACTAAAGAATGCAGGAACGATTTCAGAGGCAGAGACAGGCCACACAGCATTGCTGGCCACACAGCTCACAGCCAGCGGGACCTGCGCATCGTGCTCGGTGAGGGACAGCTTGGCTGTTTCCTCCACCGCCCGGGTTCATGGGGCTGCTCTAATAATCACATGGTCATGAGACGGGTGAGTAAGGGAAAATAACCAAATTTAATTACATACATTTGCATGGGAAACCCACACACATGAGAAATCCAAAGACAGAAAGGGAACATGGGTATACATGACATTCTGAGCCAGGGATGAGGTGAGGTGCCTTGGGCTTCACAGGGTCATTGAGGGAGAACACGTGTTAGTGGTTAGTAGTTTACCCTGCCCTAGGCGGGTCAAAGGAGGTTATTTCTGATAATCTCTTATTATGGGCAAGGCCCTTAATTCAAATTCTTTTTTAAAAAATATATATATATATTTTTTATTGATTTCAGAGAGGGAAGGAAGAGGGAGAGAGAGATGGAAACATCAACCATGAGAGAGAATCATTTATCGGCTGCCTCCTGCATGCCCCCTACTAGGGACTGATCCCGCAACCCGGGCATGTGCCCTTGACTGGAATCAAACCCGGGACCCTTCTTTCCATAGGCAGCTCTATCCACTGAGCAAAACCAGCCAGGGCCATTCCAGTTCTTGTAGGTGGTGAAGGAAGGGGTGGCCTTTAGCTGGAAACAACTGCATATCCCGGAGGCCCATTCTGAACCCCTCCGCTAACTACACCAGGTTCACAGTGGGGAGCAGCGCATGCGTGTCTGAGCTCCCAGCCCTCGTCCGAGGGTTCACTCTGGATAAAGGCCTTGCCCTTGGAGAGTGGGAGGCCCTCAGGGACCAGCTCAGTCACCATCGCCCGCCAGCCCAGACCCGCAGGCCCACCTGAGGCCACAGGAGAGAAACAGAGCCTCACAGATGTGGGAAGGCCCCGCCGGAGCACAGGCAGCAAAGCCTCCTCCCGGACCCGAGGGTTAACGATCGTGGAGACCCTCATGAACAGTGGAATTCACACAATGTCAGCGCTCTTGAGTGTGCGAAGTGGGAAAGCAGGAGAAGGTCACCCCTTACTCCATCCCAGGACCGATGTAGAACAGCTTGTGCAAACAACAAGGAGGGGGAAGCCTCCACTGAAGCTCATCCGAATGTTCCAGAGCCGCGTGGACAAGCTGTTTCCGTAAAAGTGTGAACATGTTGGTCTCTGTGGGCCCTGGGTCTCTGTCGCAGGTACTCGCCCTGCTCTGCTCGTGGAGCACGGACGGCAAATGAGCGCGGCTGTGAGCCAGGAAAGCGTTCCTTACCCACGGCGCCTGCTTGCCAACCCCTTCTAGAGAGAAAGCCTCTGCAGGAGCCTTTCAGTCACAGGGCAGAGTCCCGACCTGCAGAGAAATCCCAGGGGGCTGGTCAGTGAGCCGCGCAGGGTCTCTGCCTGGTCAGGGGGTCAGGAGGGGCACGTGGGAGAACCAGGGACCAGGTTCTGCCACGGAGGAGCTGAAGGAGTAGCTCCCGTTACTCAGCAGCTGCAGGGCTTTGTAAGAGCAGGATAGAATACTAAAGTGCTTCAGAGGGGAATACGGTAAATACACTTAAAATGAAGATTCTGGCCTGGCTTGTGTTGCTCAGTGGTTAGAGGGTTGGCTGGCACACCGAAGGGTCACAGGTTTGATTCCCAGTCAAGGGCATGTACCTGGGTTGCAGGTTCGATCCCTGGTCCTGGTCCAGGCATGTTAAGGAGGCAACCAATTGATGTGTCTCTCTCACATTGATGTCTCTCTCTCTCTCTCTCTCCCACCCTCTCTAAAATCTAGGAAAAAATATCCTTGAGTGAGGATTAACAAAAGAACTTAAAAATAAATAAGTAACTTGGGGAATTCCTGCGTAAAGATTCACCCTGCGCTGGGTCCTGCAGGGTAAATTCCCAGTGTCTGCTGCGAGGTGGTGGTCACAGCCGTGGGCCGGCCGCTCTCAGCAGGGGATTCAGGAGGCTGAGCGTGTGGAAGGCGGGGAGAGCGAGGGGTCCAGCAGGGAGGACTGTGAAAGCACCCGTGGGGCAGGAACGCAGCGTGGGGGCAGGAAGCAGCCGGAGGGAGGCGCCTGAAGGGTGGGCGGCCCCCCAAGTGCTGCCGCTGGGTGGGGAAGAGCAGGACTGGGAAGGACACTGGTGGTGCGTTAGTGCCCCTGGGCCACCATCACCAACCACCACCAACTGGTGGCTTCAGACAGCACACAATCCCTCACACTTCCGGGGCCAGGCGTCCAAAGCCAGGGCCTGCAGGGCTGCTCCGCCGAGGCTCGGGGATAAGCCTTTGCTCCGCCAGCTCTCGGCTCCACGCGTTCTTTGCTTTGTGGCTGCGCAACTCCATTCTCTGCCTCCATCTCCACGGACTCGCCACTGTTTGTGTCTCCTCGTGTGTCTTAAGACTCTTGTCAATGGACTTAGGGTTCATCTGCTAACCCAGAATGACCTCACTCAAGATTCTTAATCACAGCTGCAAACGCCCTTTTCCCAACCAGTTCACACCCGCAGGTCCCCGGGGTAGGACCGGGCACGTCTCTTGCAGGGGCTCCGTTCGTTCCGCGGTGGTTTGGGTGGGTCCTGGAGAGCTGGGGCAGGGGCAGCGCAGAGGCCAGCAGCCTGGAGCGAGAGGGCGGGACTGGGCCACGCCCGCGGCCGCAGCCAGGGCCTGTCCTCCCCGTGCGGATGCGGCACCCCCACCCGTTCTCAGCGGAGCGGGAGCACTCGGATCGCAGCCCCGGTGACCCTGCCTTCCTGGGAAGCCGCTGCCGCGGGCGCCCTGCTCGGGGGCTCTGGACGCCCGGAGGCCGCACAAGCTGGGCGGGGGGGTGGGCGCATGGCTCCGCCAAGATGGGCGGGGGTGGAAGGGAGCAGCCCGCAGTGGCTCGCACTGCCCTGCCCCCTGGCCACGGCCAGCCCGCCCTGCGGCTTGCAGAAACCGGGTTCCCTCCAGCACTGAGGCAGCGCCCCGGAAACGTGCGTGTCCAAAGAATCTTGTCCTCCGGAGCGAATCGTTTACAAGCCTCCGGGAAGAGGCAGCTCCGGGCACCAGGGCAGCGGCCCGGCTGGCGGAGGCCCCGCAGGGCCGTGGGAAGCCCCCGGTGCCTTGGCCGGGCTCCCTAGGCAGCGACACGGTGTGCGTGGGGCGTGGTGGCTGCGGCCTTGACCCACAGGGAATAACCGAGGTGCCAGGAAGGGGCTTGGCCGAGCAGGCCGCTCCCTGGGGGGGAGACGTGCGGCGGCCGTCACCCTGCTGGGGTGGCCCCTGGAGGAGGTTGCGGGAGGCGGGCGGACGGAAACGTGACACTATCTTTTCAAAAAAGGTTTGGCCAGGCGTCCCCTTAAGTGAGCTGGGTCCCCTGTTCTGTCAGCTCACTTGTGTGGGGACTGAAATGGGGGAGAAGTAACCAGCGGTCTCTGCATCGGAAAGGGCTTTGGTCCCTCAGCTCCGACCCGCAGGCTCTGAGTGGGGGCGGGGGTGGTGCGGGGTAGGAGGCGGGGTGGTGCAGGGTGGGGGATAGGGTGGTGCGGGGTGGGGAGGGGTGGTGCGGGGTGGGGCGGGGTAGGGAGGGGTGGTGCGGGGTGGTGCGGGGTGGTGCGGGGTGGTGCGGGGTGGGGGATAGGGTGGTGCGGGGGTGGGGAGGGGTAGTGCGGGGTGGTGCGGGGTAGGGGATGGGGTGGTGCGGGGTGGGGAGGGGTGGTGCGGGGGTGGGGGATAGGGTGGTGCGGGGTGGGGAGGGGTGGTGCGGGGTGGTGCGGGGTAGGGGATGGGGTGGTGCGGGGTAGGGGATGGGGTGGTGCGGGGTGGGGGATAGGGTGGTGCGGGGTGGGGAGGGGTAGTGCGGGGTGGGGCGGGGTGGTGCGGGGTGGTGCGGGGTAGGGGATGGGGTGGTGCGGGGTGGGGCGGGGTGGTGCGGGGTAGGGGATGGGGTGGTGCGGGGTGGGAGGCGGGGTGGGGCGGGGTGGGGTGCGGGGGGGGGGGTGGCCGCCCTCCCGGAGTCGCTGAGGGCAGGGGGAGCCTCACTGGCCTCTGTCGCCCCCACAGCGATGCCCCCTCCAGGCTCCACCCCCCCCCGCCCCCCCGCCGGGGCCTGTCCACGCGAAGGGCTTCCCGGGCGCTGCCTCGGGCCCCTTCAGGCCACCGCGCGGGAGGAACGCAGCGGGGGCAGTGGGTCCCCCCGCCCCCCCCCCCCCCCCCCCCCCCCCCCGGCAGCCCTGCGCCTCTAGGGACGGAGCTGACGTTTCTCCTGTTTCACACGCGCTCGCGCCCGCTGCGGTGAGACCCCGGCGAGGCCCCTGTCCATGCGGCGGCGACAGTAACGCTCTTCCCGCCGCCCCGGCCCGGCGGCCACGTCCGGCCGTCCTCCCGCCGCGCGGGCGGGGGTCGCGGGCTGTGCGGGTGGAGGGCAGAGGGCGGGGGTCGCGGGCTGTGCGGGTGGAGGGCAGAGGGCGGGGTGGAGGGCAGAGGGCGGGGGTGGAGGGCAGAGGGCGGGGTGGAGGGCAGAGGGCGGGGTGGAGGGCAGAGGGCGGGGGTCGCGGGCTGTGCGGGAGGAGGGCAGAGGGCGGGGGTCGCGGGCTGTGCGGGTGGAGGGCAGAGGGCGGGGGTGGAGGGCAGAGGGCGGGGGTGGAGGGCAGAGGGCGGGGGTCGCGGGCTGTGCGGGAGGAGGGCAGAGGGCGAGGGTGGAGGGCAGAGGGCGGGGGGTGGAGGGCAGAGGGCGGGGGTCGCGGGCTGTGCGGGTGGAGGGCAGAGGGCGGGGGTGGAGGGCAGAGGGCGGGGGGTCGCGGGCTGTGCGGGTGGAGGGCAGAGGGCCCGGAAGGCGGGGGGGGGGGGGGGGGGGAGGGTCCGGGGGCCGGGAGGGCGGGGGTGACGCCGAGGACTCGCCTCCGCCCAAGGCCCGCGGGCGGCGGCCCGAGCACAGCCGTCCCGGGGCGGGTGGCGGCCTGACCCCGGTTTGCAGGGCGCAGCTTCAGGGCGACAGGGGTCGGTCGCGGGGAACGTGAGGAACAGAGACGGGGAAGGCCTGGGGGCGGGGGGGGGGGGGGGGCAGATCCAGCACATCCTGGCCGGCTGCGCCCCGCTTCTGTCCGGCCAGAACCCGACGGAGGGCGGTGGACCCACTCTGCCCTCCTTCAGGGTTAGAAACGGGGAAGGTGAACGCGGCTCCCGGGAAACCCGGCGGGCTGGCGGCCTGTCGCTGCGTCCAATGGCGAAGGCAGCTTGAGTCGTAGGAGGCGTTTACGCAGAGGCCAGCCCACCAGGGAGGCAGCGCTTACCAGCTCCCAGTCCTGCCTCCCGGCCCAGCTGCAAAGGGGACGGGCCGGGTGAGGCTGGGAACCCAATCAGCTACATCAGCCCCGGAGTCCGCACCCCTCAGCCACTGTCCGTCATCAGGCGATGGGATGGTGTTGATGAGACGGTGTTGATGAGACGATGTTGATGAGACGGTGTTGATGAGACGACGTTTTGACTCGCGGTGGGTGGGTCTGACCCTGCTTATCGGTTCTGCCGGCTGGATTCACAGCCGAGTCACCTCCTCAATCACTTCGCAAGGGCCTTGAAAAAGAAACTTAAGAAAAACTTAACCCCCTATGCACATAAGTATATGTGTTCTAAGATTTAAAATAATCTGATTGCCCTGGTTTGGCTCAGTGGATAGAGTGTCAGACTGTGGGTCCTGGGTTCGATTCCAGTCAAGGGCACATGCCAGGGCTGTGGTTCAATCCCCAGTAGGGGGTGTGCAGGAGGCAGCCGATCAATGATTCTCTCTCATCATTGATGTTTCTAACTCTCCCTCTCCTATCCTCTCTGAAATCAATAAAAGTATATTTTAAAAAATAATAAAATAGCCGAAACCGGTTTGGCTCGGTGGATAGAGCGTCGGCCTGGGGACCGAGGGGTCCCGGGTTCGATTCTGGTCAAGGGCATGTACCTGGGTTGCGGGCACATCCCCAGTGGGAAATGTGCAGGAGGCAGCTGATCGATGTTTCTCTATCATCGATGTTTCTAACTCTCTGTCTCTCTTCCTTCCTCTCTGTGAAAAATCAATAAAATATATTTTAAAAAAAATAAAAATAAAAAAAATAATAATAAAATAAAATGATAATTTTTTCAGATTAATTGAGGTGCTCTATCTATCAGATTATAAGTCCTCCTATCACAACGTTGGCAATAACCACATCTTCCCAACACTTTCCATTCCAGGTACTGAACTGGCCAATTTGCATTTATTACTTAATTTTATCCTCATAACAACCCAAAGAGGTAGGTATCACCATCTTGTTTTATGGAGGAAGTTCCTGTAGGTTACTTGCTCAGAGTCACACAGTTGAAGCCGGCTGTAGCTGATTCAAGAGGACGAATGTAATCACTATGCCAGCAGCTTTCAAACTGAAATTTGACCAAGACCCACAGTAAGAGATGTACAGGGTGCCTCCAAAAATGTATACAGCTCATAGCTCAATTTTGAAAATGAAGCATATTTTGCCCTAACTGGTTTGGCTCAGTGGATAGAGCATCGGCCTGCGGACTGAAGGGTCCCGGGTTCGATTCCGGTCAAGGGCATGTACCTTGGTTTCGGGCACATCCCCAGTAGGGGGTGTGCAGGAGGCAGCTGATCAATGTTTCTCTCTCATTGATGTTTCTAACTATCCCTCTCCCTTCTTCTCTGTAAAAAAATCAATAAAACATATTTAAAAAAAAGAAAATGAAACATATTTTAATAAACACTTTTATAATTATTCAAAGTGTGTATATATATTTTTTGGGACACCCAATTTTTTTAGTTTTTAAGCTTATCTTTTGTTGAAAGTGTTATAGATGTCTTCCTTTCTTTCCCCATTGATCCCCTCCAACCCATACCTGTCCCGACCCCCCACCGCCAGGGCTTCACCACACAATTGTCTGTGTCCATGGGTTGTGCACATATGCATATAAGTTCTTTGGTTAATCTCTACCCACCGACCCCTGCCTTCCCTCTGAGGTTCGATAGTCTGTTCCATGCTTCTGTCTCTGGATCTATTTTGTTCATCAGTTTATTTTGTTGATTAGATTCCACATATGAGTGAGATCATGTGATACTTATCTTGCTCTGACTGGCTTATTTCGCTTGGGACACCCTATATTTTAGATCTTAGCCCAGCACACATACACATCCTATATAATAAAAGCATAATATGCAAATCAACTGAACGGCTGAACAGCAGAACTACCATCAGGACAACCATCCAGGACCACGCTATGACACCTACTGGCGCCAGGCCAGCCAAGGCCGGTGCAACGCAATTGGTCGGTGGCCATCACCCCATGGTGCCTCACAGAGGGAGGCCCAGGCCACTGACAGGCGGGTGGACAGGGCCTCCCTCTGCGAGGGAGGCCAGTTGGGGCAGCCGGGTAAGGAAGGCCTACTCTTGAACAAATTTCATGCCTCGGGCCTCTAGTTATATATAATGAGAGGAAAATTTCATAAAACAGTATGTACATACCCTTACTACCTACAGTGTACTACCTACCGAACACTTTGCATTCTATTCATTCTATTTTATTTAAAAGGCTGCTGGTCACCACCTGCTAAATGCATTCCATAATTCATTCACGGGCAGGACCCTGTGGTGGAAACACTGCGTTGCCATCTCCGGCAGTGGACCCAGAAGAATTTCTGGGCGAAGGGTAAGTACCTCCTGCGATAAACAAGAACTTCAGCTCCTGTTCTTGAGTCTCTGGTCCTGATGAGTCCTCCCAGCAGGCAGCCCGTGGGCCTCTGAGGCAGAGCGCTGCTGAGCACATCACCAGGACGCATGATGGGAGCTCCGCGCATTCCCACGGCGCACCGCCAGGTCGCTCTCCTGTGTGAAATTCCTCCGAGGACTGTGGACACGGTGCGCCCGAATTTCAGCAAAGCATTTGGCTTACTTCCCATAAGCCCAGGGCAGCCGGGAGCGCAGGTGGTCTGAGGGTAAGTAGGTGTATTCCCCCCACCAGCCTTGAGGGCGCTCTGTGAGACCAAAACACGGTGGGTGCGGTTAAGCAGCGTTTCTATCGCAGACTATGGCGCGTCTACTCCCTCGAAGGCGAGCCCTCTCTTCCTTTGGCACCTGCCTCCCAGCCCTGAGCAGCTGGGCGGGCCATCTCCCCAGGAACTGGGTGGAATGGGATGCGCCGAGGGGCCCAGCCCAGGTCCCCTCCAGGGCTTGGGCCTTCGTCCTCTTGCGTCCCGCATCTTACCAGTTCCTTGGACAGGGACGTGCATGACATAATATTTATCAAAGTTTCCGGTGGCAAAAACTAGGACAACCAAAGCGCTGGATGACAGAATCAGTGTCCAAAAATAACCTGGCAGCCTGCACGCGGGCAGAAGCAGGATGGAGATGGTAGAGCTGCACCGCCCGAGATCTGAAGCAGCTTCCTATGCAGCGGCGGGCACACGGGTCACAGCAGCACCTTCGAGGGCTGGGGCATCCCCGGGCGCTGGCAGGCGCCTCCATGGAAACAGCCCGGAGCACAGGGCGCGGAACCCCTTGGCCTTGCGCAGGCCCAACACTGCAGAAGAGCCGGCTTTGAGCCCTCACTAAGGGCCACATCGACACATTTCAAACCGCCCGAGGAGAACAATATGTTGAATTTGTCCGCATCGAAATCCAGGATTTCTGTTCCGCAAAGAGCACCATAGAGGTACTGGCTGGATGGGTATCCGACTAGGAAAAGGTATTCTATAAAATGAACACAGAATTAGTGGCTAGAGTTGTCAGGAACACCTGCAAGTAGAGAGAAAAGCAGGGAGCCGGGAAGAGGGCCCCGGGCGCACAGGCATTTCACAGGAGAGCAAACTGGTACTGTTGCCATAAGAAGAGACGCTGAGATCCACCGCTAATCAAAGAAATGCAATTAAAACCACACAACTTCTCTTCCTGGTAATAGCAGGACACTCCCTCCAGCAACCCTCCTGCTGAAACCCTGGGAATAGCAGGGTGGCGTGTGGGAGCACCCTCTGTGAGGGACTGACAGGTGGGACAGCCTCACTCTGCAGGTCACAGGGGCCTGGGAGGGGGGAGGGCACTCCCTCCACCTCTGCGCACAGGGAGGTGAGCCCCTGTCCATGGTCCCTGCAGGGGGCTAGGCTCCCTCACAGCCAGGCCCTGCCCCAAGGCGGAGGAGGTCTACCAGGAGACCCTTCCCCCCAGTAAGCCTGGGTGAGAGTGAGCCAGAAGTGGACCCCCTGCCAGCATTGCAGCCTGCCTCTGTGTGCCTGGGGGCCCGGGGGTTCCCAGGCCTTGACTTGGGGTAGCTCAGCCTGGCAATGCCCTGGCCCCTGGGAGAAGCCAACACAAATTCTCAGGGGTGGACGGGGGGGAATTACCGTCTCCTGGCCCTCAAATTATTCCTTTTATTTTGTTTAATCCTCACTTGACATCAGGCTTAGAGAGAGGAAGGGAGAGAGAGGAGAGATGTGATAGAGAAATGGATGGGCATCCTTCTGTATGAACCCCGTCTGAACCTGACACCCAGGTATGTGCCCTGCCTGGAATCAAATCCAAAACCTTTCGGCATACACTCAACCAACTCAGCCACCCTGGCCAGAATAATTGTTCGAGTGTAATGAGTCAAAAGGTAACTCAGGATAAGGAAATTGGGCTCCGGCCGGCTGCCTCAGAAGCCCGATTTCATTGGCTCCCAGACTCCAAATCGGACACCTGGGGACAGTGATGACAAAGGGTGGCCATCAGCAGCTGTGCGCTGGGTCCTGGAGTAGGTGACAGTTGGGTACATGTGGGTGCCACCAGAGTGCTGGCGTTCTCTCTGGCAGATATGGTCAGGTTTTGTGATAATATTCTAACTTTAAAAAAAAATGTGCTTGAAGAAGGGCCACTTTTTCTAATTTGCCTAACGGTGTCCTATGGCTTAGGCGGGGCAACCCCATCCAAAGGCTTTAGATATTGGAGCTATCTGATACAGATTCTAAAATAAGTTCACTATTTTAAAGAAATACAAGTAGGATGAGCCCAGCCTGCATGGCTCAGTGGTTGAGCATCAACCTATGAACCAGGAGGTCACAGTTGATTCCTGGTCAGAGCATATGCCCAGTGGAGGGCGTGCAGGAGGCAGCCGATCAATGATTCTCTCTCATCATTGATGTTTCTATCTCTCTCTCTCTCCCTCTCCCTCTCCTCAATCAATAAAAACATATATTGTAAAAAATAAATAGGTTGAATATATCTGCAGGAAATAGGAAACTAGAAAAAGTGGTATGACAGATTTTTAAAAGAACCAAATTGAACTTCTAGAAATGATAAATGAAATGAAAGACTCATGTCAATGAGATAACCACTTTATACCAATTAAAGAGACAATGGGTGGGAAATATTCAACATTGGCTGCGTCTGTGAGCTGGGATCCTCCCGCAATGCTTGTGGATATGTGTGGAGTACAACCCTCTGGAGAGGCACCTGTAGTGCGTTGTGCAATCCGCACCTAACAGCCCTGACCCTGGGTCCTGACCTTTGCACAGGCCCCTGCAGAGAGTAGCGTGAGGGCCTTCATCCCAGTCTTGCACGGGGTGAACACCCTGGGGTAGTGGCAGTGGCTTTATTAAGACACACTAGAGGCCCAGTGCATGAATTCATGCACAGGTGGGGTCCGGCCGGCCTGCCCTGATGGGGGCTGATCGGGCCAGACCGGCAAAGGGGAAGGGGATGTGGCCAAATGGCCAGCTGGCCCCACCCCCCGATCGGGCTTGGGGGGCCAATCAGGGGCTGGGCCAGCCAGGGGAGGGGCCAAGGGAGGTTGACCAGCCAGCCCCACCCCTGATCTGGCCAGGGCTGTCCAGGGGGAGAGGCCACCCCCCACAATGAGCTGGTTGGCTGGCACCATAGCAACCAGTTGTTTTGGTCGTTCCAGCGTTCTGGTCGTTTGTCTTTTATATATCTAGATATGGAGCCTGGCATGGCTCAGTGGTTGAGTGTTGATCTATGAACCAGTAGGTCACAGTTTGATTCCTGGTCAGGGCACATGCTGGGGTTGCAGGTTTGATCCCCGGGGGCGGGGGGGGGGGATGTTCTCTCTCATTATTAATGTTTCTATCTCTTTCTCCCTCTCCCTTCCTCTCTGAAATAAAAATATATATTTTTATTTATTTAAATATATATATATTTTTAATTTAATTTTGTTTTATTTCTTAAAGTATTACAAAGGGTATTACACATGACTCCTTTTTTCCCCCCTTGACATTCCCCCAGCCTACCCCACCCCCCAGTGTCTTGTGTCCATTGGTTATTCTCATATGCATGCATACAAGTCCTTCGGTTGATCTCTTAGCCCCCCCCCCCCCCCCCCCCCGCCAGCCTTCCCACTGTAGTTTGACAGTCTGCTCAATGTTGCTCTGCCTCTGTATCCATTTTTGTTCATCAGTCTATAATGGTCCTTATTATCCATAAATGAGTGAGATCATGTGGTATTTTTCTCTGCTTCTCAGGGGCCGTCTCAGCCTCACAGGCGCCGTCCCAGCCTCACAGGGGCTGTCTCAGCTTTACAGAGGTTGTCTCAACCTCACTGGGGCCATTTAAGTACGTGGAACAACAAACCTTTCTCAAGTCAATTAAAAAATATATATGTTTTTATTGATTTGAGAGAGAGAGGAAGGGAGAGGGGTTCATAGGTCGACGTTCAACTCCAGAGCCAGGCCAGCCGGGCATACCACAGCTTTTTTATCACTCATCTACTGATGGGCACTTGGCTGTTTCCAGATCTTAGCTATTGTGAATTGTGCTGCTATAAACATAGGGGTGCATACATTCTTTCTGGTTGGTGTTTCGGGATTCTTAGGATATATGGAGGTAGCTTTCTCTTTAGAGAAAGAGATTATTTCTTCTTTTAAAAGTGTACTCTTCTCTTCAAGTTTCATTCTCTCTTCCTGGTGAACCCTCTTCCGGTGCTCAGACTCGGCCTGCAACTCTCTCCGGCTTCTTGCAGATGGCTGCTTTCTCTTTTACTTACTGAACAAACATCTGCTTCCTTTCTTCCTTCCTTCCTCGGATGTTCCTATAAAATTGGTGTCCTTGGCTTTGTAGGTTTCGAGGCCTGAGCGGCGTACTCTGTGGGCCCACATCAGGGAAGCCCGTGTCCTCCAGTTTGCAACGCCTGCACAGTCCGTAGCGCTGGTGTGCGCCTGTTCGCACAGATCCTCGTGTTGGCACCACTGAGCATTTCCCGGGGCTTTACAGTCGCAGCGGTCTTCATTTTCCACTTGTGCCACACCCCAGGTGCCGGCCAGCTTTGGCCATCTTATTTCCAACTTTCACCTTATCCATACTTCCCACCACAGCAAGCAGAGAGCACTGACTTTAGCAATAGTTTCATCATCTGCTGGGAATGGGCATATGTAGACACCAGTGAGGGCTAGTTCACTCATGAGCTTGTCTGAAACTTCTGTAGTTAAGTTTTAGAAACTGCACCTGCTTAGCTCTGGCTGGTGTGGCTCAGTGGACAGAGCGTCGGCTTGCAGACTGAAGGATCCCAGGTTCGATTTGCGTCAAGGGCACATGCCCAGGCTGCAGGCTAGATCCCCAGTAGGGGGCGTGCAGGAGGCAGCCGATTAATGATTCCCTCTCATTGTTATGTTTCTATCTCTCCCTTCCTCTCTGAAATCAAGAAAAATATATTTTAAAAAAGAAAAAGAAACTGCACCTGCTTTGGCAATCACTGCTATCAAGCTCACCTTGCTGTCAAGGCTCTTCATGGTAAAGACATCAGTTGGTAAGAGAAAGTAGAGGCACGTGTGGATACGAGATCCGTGGCAGGTAAAGAGAGAACACTTAATCTTCAGTTCTTGGAAATGGCCTCAAACTGAGCATCTGTGCAGTCAACTATTAGTTGGTAGCTCTCTTGTTTGTTTATTTGGACACCAAATCCTACTGTATTCACAATGGTCAGTTTCAACCAAACATTGCTTTCTTGGAGTTCATATGTCTGAGCTTTAAGTCTAACGTGGGTAAAAAAGTGAGGATTCATGATCTTCAATATGGTGCGATATACAGATCTTGTAACATAGAAACCCACACCTGAAACCTATATGTTCACATTGACCAATGTCACACTAATCAATTTAATATCAGCCTGGCCGGTATGGCTCAGTGATTGAGTGTAGACTCATGAACCAGGTCACGGTTTGATTCCCGGTCAGGGCACATGCCTCGGTTGTGGGCTCAATCCTCAGTGTGTGTGTGTGTGGCGGGGGGCGGGGGGGAGGTGGTGGGACGGTGCAGGAGGCAGCCAATCAATGATTCTCTCTTATCATTGATGTTTCTGTCTCTCTCCCTCTCCCTTCCTATCTCTGAAATCAATAAAAACATTTTAAAAAATACACACACACCAAAAAAAAAACAACACCAAAAAACAAAACAATATATCAATCAGCACTGGTTTTTCTTTTTTAAAATATATTTTTCTTGATTTCAGAGAGAAAGGGAGAGATAGAAACATCAATGATGAAACATAAACCAAGATGGCGGCATAGGTAAACACCGGAAATTGCTGCCTCGCACAATCACTTCAAAGATACAACTAAAAGATAAAACAGACATCATCCAGAACCACAGGAAGGCTGGCTGAGTGGAAATTCTACAACTAGAAGAAAAGAGAAAAGCACAC
Organism: Myotis yumanensis; assembly: GCF_028538775.1. Lineage (NCBI taxonomy): Eukaryota > Metazoa > Chordata > Mammalia > Chiroptera > Vespertilionidae > Myotis > Myotis yumanensis. Next base: position 93,750,489 of record NW_027223757.1, read on the forward strand.
TGAGACTCAGAGGAGGTGCGGTGTGGAAGTAAAGTGCAGAGGTACGGAGGCACACGCGGAAAGGGCTGGCGGCTGAGGACACGGTTGTCTTTTTCAATCAGGAGGGAGTCTTAAGCTCCCGACTGCTCTGATCTCCAGTTCCAGGCAAGTCTCTGCGGACCCAGACTCATACGGGGAGAGGCTAGACTGTCTGGCATCAGTCGGACCTGGAGGGCGGCTTTCTCTCAGAGGTGCTTTACCAGGACACTGAGAAGCGGGGCCTCTGAGGGCAGCCATAGCTGCTTGCTCCATCCTGTTGATCCCCTGGGACCCCACCCCACCCAAGCTGTGCACCGCCTTTTGCATATGAAAGGCCTGGCCCTTTGCAATCTGAAAATAACCTAACCAACTGCAGCTGGCCCAAGGCCCCACAGCAACTTGCATTCCTTCACAGCTGAGCTCCTGCTGGGTAGCCTCAGGCAGAGGCTAGATTAGCACCTCCTTAGAGATCCAAGAGCCAGTGTACCCAGTGGTCAGAGTGGGACCATCCAGATTACAACTCCTCAGATCCATAAGGGACACACTCAGGGGACAGACTCAGTGAGCACCAAAGCCCCACTGAAGCAAGTCTTGCCCCAGAAGGGTGTCTCCAGCACAGAAGTTCTCCCACTGTAGACACAGCTGATTCTCACAGCCAATTGGCCTGGAGGTCAATTCCTCCCAGTGATACCTACAACAATCAAGGCTTAACTATAACAAGACTGTGCACAAAGGCCACAAGGGGGTGCACCAAGAGTGTCCACCTCAGGTAATTGGGGAGGCTGAGCCACTGGGCCCTATAGGACACCTAGCACACAAAGCCACTCTATCAACACAGGGAAGCATAAAAAATGCGAAGACAAAGAAACAGGTCACAAATGACAGAAATGGAGGAAAGCAAATGACTGGATATAGAGTTCAAAACCACACTTTTAAGGTTTTTCAAGAATTTTCTAGAAACCACCGATAAACTTAGTAAGACCCTCAAGAAATCTAGTGAGACCGCTGATAAATTTAATGAGATCCTCAATAAGTCTAGTGAGACCCTCGAGGTTGTGAAAAAGGACCAACTAGAAATTAAGCATACACTGACTGAAATAAAGAATATTATACAGACTTCCAACAGCAGACTAGAGGACCGCAAGAATCAAGTCAAAGATCTGAAATACGAAGAAGCAAAAAACACCCAACCGGAAAAGAAAAAATAAAAAAGAATCCAAAAATATGCCAAGAGCAAAAGACAAAGAGAGAATCTTAAAAGCAGCAAGAGAAAGACAGTCAGTTACCTACAAGGGAGTACCTATATGACTGTCAGCTGATTTCTCAACAGAAACTTTGCAGGCCAGAAGGGAGTGGCAAGAAATATTCAAAGTGATGAATACCAAGGACCTACAACCAAGATTACTTTATCCAGCAAAGCTATCATTCAGAATTGAAGGTCAGAAAAGAGCTTCACAGATAAGGAAAAGCTAAAGGAGTTCATCATCACCAAACCAGTATTATATGAAATGCTGAAAGGTATCCTTTAACAAGAGGAAGAAGAAGAAAAAGGTACAGATACAGATTATGAACAACAAATACACATCTATCAACAAGTGAATCTAAAAATCAAGTGAATAAATAATCTGATGAACAGAATAAACTGGTGATTATAATAGAATCAGGGGCATAGAAAGGGAGTGGACTGACTATTCTTGGGGGGGGAAGGGGTGTGGGGGATGCGGGAAGAGACTGGACAAAAATCGTGCACCTATGGATGAGGACAGTGGGGAGGGTAAGGGCAGAGGGTGGGATGGGAACCGGGTGGAGGGGAACTATGGGGGGGGGGGAGGGAGAGGAACAACTGTAATAATCTGAACAATAAAGATTTAATTAAAAAAAAAAGAAGAAGAAGAAGCATCAATGATGAGAGAGAATCATTGATCGGCTGCCTCCTGCATGCCCCCTACTGGGGATTGAGCCCACAATCCAGGGCATGTGCCCTGACTGGGAATCGAACTGTTGACCTCCAGGTTCATAGGTCGACGCTCAACCACTGAGCCACGCTGGCCAGGCAGCACTGGTTTTTCAATTCCAGCCTCCCCAACACAGAGAATATGAAAACAAAAGCCTTGCTGAATGGATCTGTTGACCAGTTGATCAGGCAAACTGTCAAAACCAACACGGCCAGACATAGGTAAAGAAGGAATGTTTTCTCTGTTCATCATCAGATACTTGTTAGGAAATACAAGATTTTGTTGCCATGTGAGACCAAAAAGCCCAAATCATACAAGCCAGTATGCTGTAGAGAGTGTCTGGTCTGACTGCAAAGCCAGTGTTCCTTCTACGGCCCCAGGTTGTAAACCAAATACAGATTCACTGCGCAGGCTCAGAGGTCATGGGCTGGGGAGGAGCGAGCCAGGGGAGGGGCGAGCAGGGGGCGGGGGAAGCTGAGGGCCATTGGAGTGGCTGGAGGCCTCAGCACCCAAGGGAGAGGGCCTGGGCTCAGACCATATGTTTTATGTATTTATTTTTTAAATATATATCTTTATTGATTTCAGAGAGGAAGGGTGAGGGAAAGAGAGATAGAAACATCAATGATGAGAGAGAATCATTGATTGGCTGCCTCCTGCTTACCCTCTACTGGGGATCCAGCCCACAACTCAGGCATGTGCCCTTTCCCGGAATTGAATCTGGGACCCTTCAGTCCACAGGCTGACGCTCTATCCATTGAGCAAACCAGTTAGGGCCAACCATATGTTTTAAACAGTGAGCAAATCTACCTTGTTAATAGTAGGTCTCCTAGCCCAGCTGGAGTGGCTCAGTTGGTTGAGCGTTGTCCTATGCATCAAAAGTTGCCAGTTCAATTCCCAGTCCGAGCATATACCTGGGTTGCAGGTCCAGTCCCCCATTGGGGCCCACACAGAAGGCAACCGATCAATGTTTCTCTCTCACATCGATGTTTCTCTCATCTCTCTCTCTCTCTCTCTCTCTCTCTCCCTCCCTCCCTTCCCCTTTCTCTCTCTAAGCATGTCCTAGGGCAGTGGTTCTCAGCCTTGGCTGCACATTAGAATCACCTGGGAATCTTTTTAAAATCCTGATTTCTGGGCCTCATCCTCTGGAAATTCTGTTTCTTTGTTATGGGGTGGGGCCACAACATTAGTAACAAAGAAACAGCCAAGGTTGAGAACCACTGTCCTAGGGTGAAGATTAAAAAAAACCCAGATCTCCTAACTCCAAACACGAGGTGTAATTTATGCTGATGATATTTAACACAGCTGGCAATTGCTGAACACCCTGGTGGATCAGAATCTCACCCTCGGAAGCTCGCCACAGCCCAGGCCCTAACCTCCCAGCAGCCTGCCTGCACCTGGGTCACAGGCCTGACCACTGAAGCATCTTGCCACCCATCAGCCTTAATGTTTCCGGTTTGTTGAGTAAAATTGCTTGTGTTAAAGCTACAGGCACACGCTCCTCGTTAAGGGCTGGATTGTACACTGGTTTGCTGTGTTACATTGGAACGCTCAGCTCAGCTCAGATACATTTTTATTGGATTCTGGGAACCCTAGAGGAAGTAAGCTTCCTGTTAATTGCCTTTTTTTGTACACAAACAAAATCCTAATTGGAAAAATGAAAGAAAATTAAAAACTAAAATGTCTCTACTTAAAATGCAATTCTTTTGTACTTTCATGCATTCTTTTTTCCTTTATTGTTAATATTTAACACATTTTTATGATCTATTAGGGTAACTGGCCTAAATTAAAACGGAAACTAGGAAAAAATAGCACAAATGATGGTGAGTTTCTTCCCTCCCCCCGCCCCCCCCCCCATAACAGTTCTGAGGGACAGTGGGTGGATTTGAAAGAGCATGAACTTTACAATCATTCAGATCTGGGTTACGGGGCTTCCCCAGTGAGCTGTAAATTGATGACCCTGTGGCAGTTTTGTGTGTGAAACGGGACTGTCCCTGCCTGGCCATTGTTACGAAGGTTGGAGATAACATGAGCAACGTGCCTGGTCCATGGAAGAGTTTCTAATATCACTCCCTTGTGTAATTCCTGCCAGAGTTTGATGGTTTAAGCTTGTCACTCTATGGGGTTTTGTTTTGTTTTTGACTTTACACGTAGCATGACTGGTGGACTATTCTTACCCTCTATATATTCTTTTCATTGTGACTTTATTTTCACCTGGACTTGAGACATACCTTCCTATGAGTTCATTTATCTGATCTTCACCACAGCCTATGAAGGTCCATCTCAAGGCCACGGACAGAACTCACAATCCAGAATTAGAAAACCCACGAGGAATTAATCCACCATGAATGAGAGTTTGTTTACATAACAAACAGGCAGGGTTAGACCCTCCAGCACTTCATATAATGGAATTACAAGATTCAAGCTACAAGTACAGTATGTGAAAAATTATGGAAGTCCTTTCCCAGCCAGTGTGGTTCAGTAGTTGAGTGTTGGCCTATGAACCAGAAGAAGGTCACGGTTCCATTCCCGGTCAGGGCACATACCCTGGTTGAGGGCTTAATCCCCAGTGAGGGACGTGCAGGAGGTAGCCAATCAATGATTCTCTCTATCACTGATGTTTCCCTCTCTTTCCCACTCCCTTCCGCTCTGAAATGAATAAAAATATTTTTTTAAAAAAGCATTGAAGTCCCCCTGGCTGGTGTGCTCAGTGGTTAGAGTGTTGGCCAGCACACGGAAGCACTGCGGTTCGAGTCCCCATTAAGGGCACATCCTGGGTTGCAGGTCTATCCCTGGCCTCTGTCAGGGCAAGCATGGTAGGCAACCAATCCATGTGTCTCTCTCACATAGATGTTTCTCTCTCTCTCTCCCCACTTCCTTCCTCCCTTCCACTCTCTTTAAAAATCAATGGAAAAAAATATCCTTCGGTGAAGATGAACAACAACAACAAAAATTATTGAAGTCATAAAGCAAGTAATCAAAATAATGAGAAATGAATGGGATACAATTAAAAAAGATCACACAGGTGTCAATGATTAGAAATGATTATTTTTTAAAATATATTTTATTGATTTTTTACAGAGAGGAAGGGAGAGGGATAGAGAGTTAGAAACATCGATGAGAGAGAAACATTGATCAGCTGCCTCCTGCACACTCCCTACTGGGTATGTGCCTGCAACCAAGGTACATGCCCTTGACCGGAATCAAACCTGGGACCCTTGAGTCCACAGGCCAATGCTCTATCCACTGAGCCAAACCAGTTAGGGCTATAAATGATTATTATATACTCAATGGATGGGTTAAACAGAAGATTAGAAGTAGCTGAGGTTAGAATTGGGCACTGAAAGATAAATGACAAAATTATAAAAAATATAGCACAGAAAGATAAAGAGATGAAAAATGTGTAAAAGAGAGGAAGAGGCATGACGAACAGAATGAGATGTTCTAACAAATGCCTGAAAAAATTGGCAGGAGAGGATAGAGAGACTGAGGGGGGTGTAGAAAATTCCCATTATTTACAAGTTTATTCAACAGCTGTTTATAAGCACCCAATGTGTGCCAGGCACTGTTTTAAGATTTTATAACCGATAAAGAGATGGTGAGAAGAGATTATGGCTGATCATCTTCCAGAACTGACTTTGGACAAGAAATCTCAGTCTCAGGAAAGGAATCCCATGATACACTGAACCCTCACCTCACCCAGACACATCAGAGAGAAACTGAAGAACTCAGAGGCGCAGGAATATTTGAAAAGAAACCAGGAAGAAAACAAATGCTTTCCACAAAGCAACGATGCCTGGACAAATAGCAAATTTCTCAACAACAACCATGAAAAGTAGAAGACATAGGAACACTGTCTTCACAGTTCTGAGGGAAATAGCTGGCAATTTAACTAGCTAAGCCATCACTCGAGAATGAAGGTGACCTGCACAAGCCACAGTATACAGGCAAGTCCTGTTTAGATTTACTTACCTTCTCTCCGAGTTTTTGTGTGTGTGTTTTAATGTTTGGACTATTTAAAAATATATATTATTTATTGATTTCAGAGAGGAAGGGAGCAGGGAGAGATAGAAACATCAATGATGAGAGAGAATCATTGATGGGTTGCCTCCTGCACGCCCCCGACTGGGGATTGAGCCCCCAACCCGGGCATGTGCCCTTGGTCAGAATCGAACCTGGGACCCTTCAGTCCGCAGGCCGACGCTCTATCCACTGAGCCAAACTGACTAGGGCTCCCCCCTTTTCTTTATTTAAACTCTTTTCTTCAAACTCGGCTGGCATTCATTGACTTTGATAAGACATGGGAATGATGTGACATCCCATCACTGTGGCTCCCAATCAGAGGGGTGAAGTGGACACCATCGCTCCAGGGAATCGGAGAAGGAGCCTTGATCCCAGGCTCCAGCTCACTCGTCACTAAAGCTGCCGGTGCCTTAGGCTCAGTGACGGTCCGTGCGCTGTGTTGTCAGGAATGAATGTGCAGCACTGACCCCAACATGACACATCTTCCTCCTTCTTCTGCCAGAATCAGATCCAAGGCCAACCTGTTCTCCCAGGTCATCCTGCTGCTGGCATCTAGCTGCTCACTCTCCCTTTAGCTGTGTCTCAATTGTAGTTAACAAGCCTTTGCTGGTTCTAGAAACTATAACTAATCCACCACATTCTTGTTCACAGTGGCCACCAGCACAGGACAGATTCAAACCCAGCAGCAATCTGAGTTCTAGCCTTAAACTCCATGGCACCCCTCCTGGAACCCCAGTGGGATCTGTGTGTATGTGGGGATCAAAGGAGCCCCCCGGACTCTCTCCTCTTCCTTGCCTGTCTGTCCATTGAAAAAGGTTTAGGATGTGCCAACGTGAAAGGGATAGCCATTGTATCAGAGCGCAAGGTCCACTCCAACTGCTGGGCAAGGCCCAAGTCAGGGTCCCCATGACACCACCAGACATCAGCACGGGGTACTGACAGGGCAGCACGATGGGCTTCTGAGGATGCTCGGCCATTTACGCATCCGGAAAAATTTCTCATGAACTCCGAGCACTGTTCCCCCTTTGAGAGGCAGGAGGTATAGTTTACGCCAGAGGACGGGCCGGATCGTTTTGGGGGTCCTTGCTCTTTACCTCTATTGATGGGAACAACAGGCAAGAGTCTCACAGGAAGCGTTTCCCCAGGTGGTTCCTCCTGGTACAAGGCAAGCACACGTTCCATCCCATTACTGTCTGAGATCCATCTGAATGGAAATGGGACCAATTGGGCCTCTAGCCTTCCTGCTGTGCAAGTGTATCAGTCGCTTTTATTAGGGCGCGTACAGAATAGTTAATCCATTCCACCCAGGCATTCGTTCCCTTATATCCTACTTCTTTTTTAAAAATATATTTTTTAGTTGATTTTAGAGAGGAAGGGAGAGGGATAGAGAGATAGAAACATCAATGATGACAGAGAATCATTGATTGGCTGCCTCCTGCATGCCCCCTACTAGGGATCAAGCCCACAACCCAGGCACGTGCCCTTGGCCGGAATCGAACCTGGGACCCTTCAGTCTGTAGGCCAATGCTCTATCCACTGGGCCAAACTGGCTAGGGCTATCCTACTTCTATTTGCATGCTGGTGGCAGTGGCCTAGAGGATCTTGTCCTGTGACAACTATTCCTAAATCTAGTTCTAGCCAATCTTTTGACCTAAAAGCTGAAATATCCAAGCCATTCAAGTTATCTATAATCAATAACTGAACTGGATAAGCATGATCCAGATTGTACACCTTTCTCCAGCCCACATTGTAAGCCCCTGCAATTTGTCAGATCCCTAAAGCAAACAGAACTCAGTACATGATGGTTATTAAGACAGCTCACAGTTTTTAGCGTCAATTTCAAGGGGACATGTCCTGGTATGGCTGCTCAAGCTGAGGTGTGCCCGCCCTTAACCCTTGTGTGATGGGTCCCACCTCGCTCTGCAGTCCGAACAGCAGTCTCTGTGGTAAGCAAGACAGGAAGGGTCCTTCCCAGGAGGGTTCCAACTTGCTTCCCTTCCAAGTCTTGATTAGAACAAACATAGTCTTCCAGTAGATGGCGATGAACCGGAAACTCACGAGGGCCTTGGGTCAGGAGGCCTCCTACCCTGAGAGAGATTAAAGTAGAAGAGATTCCCAGTACACAGTTCTTAAGAAATTTGGTCCCTGGTTTCCACTGTAGGACGATCTTGAGGCATTCCAGGGCCTATTGGAATCCCCTACAGCCAACTCTAGGTAAAAAAACAACACTTTTTCTTAAAATGTAAACCCTAGGAAGGTTGTTAAACCCATTCTACCAAGAGATTATACAGCATTCAAGTGACAAGAGGGTATTAAACACAAACATAAGCAAGTAAAACTTCCGTTCCTATAACTAAGATTACTTTTTTTAATACCTGATTAATATAACATATAATAATTTATAGAACTTTTGCTTCAGAAAAGGGCTAACCAAAATAAGCTTTATTTTGTAACTTCATTTGTCCTTCATTTGTCCAGCAAATGACACTAATTGGATTTCTGCTATCAGTCTCTCTGAGGACATTGATATAAGCTATTTACTTAAGTTTAGGGAGTCAAAATGCAAATAATTTACTCTTTTTTAAAAAAAAATAAATCTTTATTGTTCAGATTATTACAGTTGTTCCCCTTTTTTTCCCCCCATAGCTCCCTTCCACCCAGTTCCCACCCCACCCTCTGCCCTTACCCCCCCACTGTCCTCATCCATAGGTGTATGCTTTTTGTCACCGGGTCAAAGGTCATACACATGGAAAATGTAGCTATTTCCATCCGCAATGTGTCCCTGTGTTCGGAAAGGTCTCTCACGACTTGTTCACGCTCTACTCAGAAAGGGTACGGAGCCATGTAACAGCTTTTTAAAATAATGTGTCCTCTTATGTTTAAAATGAGGATTTCGCTACCAAAAGTGAGGAGAAAGCAACACTACAGCTGCTCTCGCCCCTCTTGCCCTTGGGGTGATAGTTTGTGCATGGGGCTGCGAGCTGGTTTGCGGGCCGTCGACAAAGCCGTCGCAGCCTTGCAGGGGCCATCACAGCCTCACGCAGCCTCGCAGGGGGTGTCGCAGCTTCACAGGGCAAATAATTTACTCTTAAGGGTCCTTGGTTTAGGGAAGATAGGATTTACTAGGTGGTTCCAAATTGCTCTTTAACTATTTCAATTTCCCTATTCTACTTATCCTGGCTTACCGGCCTATGTCATTTATTCAACTTCTTTTCAATATTTTTCTTTACAAACATTCTATAACTTTCATAAATCTTTCTTTAGAAAGCTTACAACTTTCAGAAGTGGCCAGCTTTAGAAACCACTTTCTTCTTCAAAATGCATTTTCATGCTTCATGGTTTTTTCTGTTATACCAAAACCATAATTTCTTTCCATAATTTTAGAATTCTTAACCCTTAGGTGGCATGTAAGTAATTAATATTCCTGAGATTAGCAATACTTCACATTTTAAGAGATATCTATATTATAAAAACCCAGTGGCCCTAGCACCATAACTACCAAAGACCAGTCACCAGGAGGCTGCGTGCACAGCGGGGCCCATGTGGGTGGGCGGGGCTGCATGCTCTGTGAGGTGTGCTCGCGGGTGGGCAGAGACTGGATCTCACGGCATGACAGGACTCAGGGGAGTCCCAGGTCTCGCGCAGTCTTGTGCAATTTCCCGAGGGTCTGGGTCTTGTGTGATTTCACACACTGGGTCACTAGTTTCAAATAAAATACAAGACTTACTCATTAATAGATTCAAATCCATCCTCTATATTTTCCCTAAGAGGCAAACTCAAATTAATTAATGTTTCAGTATCCTGTTATTCAAAATATTTAGATGTTTATCATTTAACCCAGCAATGCTCCAAAGCCTTTGGAAAATTATGTATAGGCCTATGAGACTGGAGGAAAGGGTGAGGGTAGAAGGGAGCAGGCCCTGCAGCCTGTTCCCAGACCTCAAGCTGCTTGGGTTCAAAACTGCCACATTTTTCCTTAGAAATAACAGGCTAAGGTTTGGGTGATAATGAGCTCAGCTTCTGATAGTATCAGGACTGTTGAATAAAGAAACTGTTCTTTGGGAAGGGGGTGAGAATGTGGCCTTGGGATCTAAAGGCTCAGTGAGGGGTCCCTTTCTTTTTCCCGTGACCCATATGCTCCCTTCCCCAGATGGCCATACCCAGCCTTCAAATCACTCCCCCTTCTTTTCCTGAGAATAGTATTCCCAAGATAGACATTAATTCAGGTTTATGTATATACTTGGGGGCCCAAAAGTGGGTCCAACTGGTCAGCTAAGCCACGTGGGTCTTTCAGCAGAGGTTTTAACTCTCCCCCCCCCCCCCCCCCGACTGTTCCAGCTCCTTTCACAGCCTAGAAAAGCTGGTTCCCGGTGGCTCAGAGGCCTCAGGGGCTCAGAGGCTGGTTGGAGTCTTATCAAGACAGCCCTCCTCCTGAGGCAGGGGGTGGGAGGTTGGGATTGTAAATCGCCATCTTGGATGTTCCCTCAGATTGTTCCCGGGTCTCATAGGGAAGGGACAGCAAGGCAAGGGACCCCCTTCTCTGTCCGCCCTTGTTCTCTTTTAGGCTTCTCTGCCTTTACAGGGAGATGGACGACTGGCCCCAACAGAGAGCACAGTCAGTCTCCTCTTGAGTGACTGGACTTTTATTATTAACATATTTATTACTGAAAAGCTTTATCATAAATCCCTCATTTTAGTTAAATCTATTTATTATATCTTAACAACTTAGAGATTTTAAAGCTAATTATTACCTAAAGTGAAAGATCCTCCAGTCAAGAGACTACATCTTACATCTGGCAGCAGCTGCAATCAGTCACCACCAAGTTAAATGTACTTTAGTCCCAGTCATTTTTCTGAGTAAATGCAAAGGGTTAGGAATCACTAGCCCTGCTTCTTTCAAGTCTTTTTTTAAAAATATATTTTATTGATTTTTACAGAGAGGAAGGGAGAGAGAGAGTTAGAAACATCGATGAGAGGGAAACATTGATCAGCTGCCTCCTGCACACACCCCACTGGGGATGTGCTCACAACCGAGGTACATGCCCTTGACCGGAATTGAACCTGGGACCGTTGAGTCCGCAGGCCAACGCTCTATCCACTGAGCCAAACCGGTTAGGGCCTCTTTCAAGTCTTTGGTGGGGGTGTTAATGTCTGCATTCCCCCCAAGGGTGCAGTATTGCTTTGGTTACCATCTTGGCAAGGGTGGAGGAAGTTCCAGAGGCTCCCACTTAGCCCTGCCTACCGTAATGACGGTCTAGGGCAGAGCCAGTGGGGGGGATCTGTGAATTGCCACGTGCATCTACTCCAATTACTCTTTCAGGAACTAGGAACTAACCACAGGGTGAGTCCATGGCCAACTGGGCCAGAGAGAGTCAGGCTTTAGTTGAGATCCTATCTCTCACCTGTCCGCCACAGACCCCTCCTCTGAGCGGTGGGCCACAGTGGCATTTGGAGCCCCAAGGACCTGGCATCGGGTCAGAGCCAGTGTCTTGTAACCCTGACAGATCTGGGTGTTTCCCTTCCCCCAGGGCCCACATCGCCGGGGGAGGCTGGAGGAAGATTAGAGTGTTTACTTGTGAAGGTGGCGCAAGGTCCCTCTTCAACGGAAGCTGACCTTCGAAAAGGGCTCTGGGCCTATGGACTGACTTAAGTCTGGAATCTGTGTAAGAGGGTGTCATTCTCCACTCTGGGGACTCAAGTCAGGTTTCTGGCACCACACCTAGAGTTTTCCTCGTTGTATCGATCAAGCAATATTCTGGTAGGCTGACTCTCTGGTTCATTGCTAGGAGCACCATGATGAGTGAGCTACCACTGGAGATCTCTGCAGGCCCAGGGAGCTGAAAAGGAGGCATCCCCGCTGCCCTCCACAGCTGGTGTGCCCACCTGTCTCTGATGGTTACGTGCTTCCACTGGCCTACGCTACAGTGGAATAGCCCATCTTTAAGGGGCTCCTACAGCCAAAACTGCCCTATAACAGGGGTCCCTGCACTAATATGCTTGTCAAGGCCTCAGTAAAGGCAGTGTCTTCTCAGGCCCTCGCATAGAATACAGCTTGGGGATAGGGCACACACGTGCATCCAAACTAACATGGCACCCTCCCCGCGCCTTCGGATTCCCTCCTCCACAGCATGCCAGGAAAGCGCCCGCCTCTTCACTACATTAAACTTGAATATTGAATTCGAGTTTCAGTCAGCCAACCAATAAGAAGTTCGAGCCGCCTCTGGCTGCACAAGCGAGCAGATTACACCTGTGGCCTGCTTGGTGTTATATTTTTTCCTCCTTGACCTACCAACCTCAGAATCCGTCCCCACGCATGTTCCCCAGGTCACTGCCAATATGCGTTAGCAGGGCCCTGCAATTCTCTTAGTGCCTAAGCTGTTTCCCCCTGGGTCACGTGGTGTCCTGTCTAGAGCATGCCAAGGTTTGTCACTCCGTGTGGGCCTCGTGGCAGCGGGATGGCTGCGGCGGGTCCCGAGGAGGATGAGGATGAGCAGCCCCTGTCAAGGCAGCTGCCTCAGGTGAGGGTGTCACAGGGTCTTCAAGTGGAGAAAACTGTGCCCTCAAACACCAGAGGGCAACTGCCTCCCCAGGGAAGGGGCCTGAGTGACCTGCAAGTCTGAGATGATCAGCTTCCCTCGGATTCTTGGTTCATTTGCGATGTCTCCATTCCAGAGTTCAGGCCCTATTCTTTCCTGGCCAGTGCCCTAAGTTCCCCATGGAAACCTGGGAAAGTTGTTAATTCAGCAGGAATTATAGTTCAGCAACCTACACGGGGACATGCTGCTTTGCCTTTCAGCACTCTCCTGAGAAGTCCTTTCCCGGCTCTCACGGAAGCTCTCTGGTTCCGTCCCCAGACTAGAGGTGAGAGTTAAGAGGCCCAAGCGTGACATTTCTCCTTATAAGACCCTGTCTCATGCCACAGGCCGTATGGTCACCATTGCTTCTCTAACAGAGAAGGGCAGCAGCCGCACGGCTCCCAAGGCAAGTGGCTCCTCGTCACAAGCAACCCAGGTGGCAGTCTGAGATGTTGTGACGCCTCTGCTTGACATGGTTACTGGCCCTTTTACTTTTTAAAAAAATATATATTTTATTGGTTTTTTACAGAGAGGACGGGAGAGGGATAGAGAGTTAGAAACATCAATGAGAGAGAAACATCAACCAGCTGCCTCCTGCACACCCCTACTGGGGATGTGCCTGCAACCAAGGTACATGGCCTTGACCAGAATCGAACCTGGGACCCTTCAGTCCGCAGGCCGATGCTCTATCCACTGAGCCAAACCGGTTAGGGCCTCTTTTACTTTTTTATCCTCACCCCAGAATATATTCACTGATTTTAGAGAGAGAAACATTGATCAGCTGCTCCCGTATGTGCCCCAAACTGGTATAGAACCCGAAACCAGTTATGTGCCCTGACCGGGAATCAAAACTGCAACCTTTCGATGTATGGGATGATGCTCCAACTAACCAGAGCTGACTCCCATTTTTCATCGACAAAGAGGTCAGCACTGTGCTCAAGCCCAAGGGCACAACCAGACCAATGCCCAAATCCCACCTTCATGGGTCTATTTCCTGGGACATTCCTGATATCAATTCTTTAGTAATCTGTGTCCGATCAAGAGACAGAAACCACTTAGTAATTGAAACAGTGTAGTTTAATATAAAGAATTGTTAAACAATAAGATAGTAACGATATGCCCTGACCAGTTTGGCTCAGTGGATAGAGCATTGGCCTGCGGACTGAAGGGTCCCCGGTTCAATTCCGGTCAAGGGCATGTACCTTGGTTGCGGGCACATCCCCAGTAGGGGGTGTGCAGGAGGCGGCTGATCGATGTTTCTCTCTCATCGATGTTTCTAACTCTCTATCCCTCTCTCCTCCTCTCTGTAAAAAATCAATAAACTATATATATAAAAAAAAACTTAAAAAAAAAAAGATAGTAACGATAAAGATGTGAAGGAGATTCTAAAAAGTATCTTAGAACTGAGGGAGAGTCCCCAAGGCTGCAGGTCAGGCCCTAATGGAGAAGGTATGTTTGCAGCTCACTGGAAGGCAGAAAAGTGTGCTGGGCTGCCCAGGCCAGAGCTAGTTAGCAATCACCAAGCAAACAGGAAACAACCCTCCCGGGTGCAGTGAGCTGAGGCTGGTGGGTGGGCATGCAGAGGGAGTCAGGGCACCACCCTGGGCATGAGGCCAGCAGTATGCTGTATCTGCATTGGGAGGGCAGCAGCAAGTGATCACGTGGCCCTCACTGGGGCTTCATGGTGGCCAAGGGCCTGCATTGCCTAGCACACAGCTGGAGCAGAGCATGCCTGGCTGGTTCCCCTGCCTCCAAACACACACATGTTCACATTGCTGATAGATCACGGAGCAGAAGCAGAAAGCAAATTGCATTGGAACCAGGAAGAAAAACTCCCTTCCTCCTGCATAGTCCTTCTGTGCCCGCTCTATCATGCTCACCGCAGAGAAGAAATGCTTACACCATCCAGTGCATTACTGCAGAGCAAGCACTGAAGCATGAATTTGGAGCTGGGAGTTAATAAACAGATAACTGGCATGTGCTCTCAGCCACTTTCCTATAGTGTTTATATAAGTGGGTCCAGAAAAAGGAAAAGAAGGTATGTTTTTTACAACTTATTTGTAAGGCTACTGTAACATCTATATATATAAAAGCCCAAGCAACCGTTACGGTGGAACAACCGGAATGACCAGAACAACCGGTCACTATGACGTGCACTGAGCAGGCAGGCAGGCAGGCAGGCGAGCAGTTAGGGGTGGGCGGTCACAGATTGCGAGAGGGATGTCCCGGATTGCGAAAGGGCACAGGCCAGGCTGAGGGACACCCGCTCTCCCCGAGCCAGGCACCGGACCTCTAGTTTAAAAATATTTATCGATGCCCTACTATATACCAGCCACTGTTTTAGGTCCTGGCATCACAGTGATGAAAAAGACAATCAACTGCCCATTTTCGTGAAGCTCATATTGTAGTGAGGGAACACAGACAACAAACACTTAAAGAAAGATGTCAATTAGCCAGAAATAACATGAAAAATACAGCAAGGAAAGGGGTGCAAAGTGAAGGGACTGCCTCTTTAAGCTGTGCTGGACTGGCAGACTAACCTTCCCACCAAGAACAAGAAAGGCTAGATAAAAATAAAAACAAACAAAATTTTGCCCAGCCTGTGATGCTCAGTGGTTGAGGTTTGACCTATAAACCAGGAGGTCATGGTTCAATTTCTGGTCAGGGCACATGCCCGTGTTGTGGGCTCGATCCCCAGTGTGGGGCTTGCAGGAGGCAGCCAATCAATGATTCTCTCTCATCATTGATGTTTCTTTGTCTCTCTGCCTCTCCATTTCTCTCTGAAATCAATAAAAAATAAAAATAAAAAGATGACACAATAGAGAATTTTACAAAATTGGCATATATAAAATAAACAAAATTGAAATTCTAGAATGTAAAATACAATAAATGAAATTAATAACTTAATAATTTGACAGCAGAACTGACACAGCTGAAGAGAGATTAGTGAACAGGAAAATGGGTTCGTAGAAAATCTCTAGACTGAAGCAGAGAGATGAAAAGATGAAAAACACAAAAAGAGCAGAAGAAAACATATAAGAAATGGTAAAAAGTGTTATATAGGTGCAACTGGAGTTCTAGAAAAGACAGAGAGTGTGGCAGAAGCAACATTTGATAGAATAATGGCTGAGAATTTCCCCAGTCATTAATAAACATCAAACTACAGATTCAAGAAACACACACACGCCGAAACTGGTTTGGCTCAGTGGATAGAGCGTTGGCCTGCAGACTGAAAGGTCCCAGGTTTGATTCCGGTCAAGGGCATGTACCTGGGTTGCGGGCACATCCCCAGTGGGAGATGTGCAGGAGGCAGCTGATCGATGTTTCTCTCTCATCGATGTTTCTAACTCTCTATCTCTCTACCTTCCTCTCTGTAAAAAATCAATAAAATATATTTAAAAAAAAAAAGAAACACACACACACTGACAAAGCATCTACATGCAAAATAATGAATCTGGAAACTTACCCAATACAATATACAAAAACTAACTCAAAACTGATTAAAGACCTAAAACTAAGAGCTAAAACTATAAAAACCTTAGAAGCTAACTTAGGGGGAAACCTTCATGACTTTGGATTTGTTCATGGTTTCTGAAATACGACACCAGTGTAAAAAACACAAAAAATAGATAGGTGAACCTCATCAAAATTTTAAAATTTTGTGCATCAAAAGACACTATCAAGAGAATGAGACCACCCATACAATGGAAAATACTTGCATATATACATATTATCCAGAATACTCAACAACCAAAAGATAAAAAACCCAATTTTAAAGTGGGCGAAATGTTTTGGTGTTTCATCTCGGAGGGTGTTTGCTGGTTTCTTTCTGAAAGAGCTGATTTAATACCAGTCTTTGCTGATGACACTCATCATGATCTCCGCTACTCAAACTGACCATCACTGGGCCTGGTTGCGAAGAATCATGAGAAAGGATATTCAAGTAGAATCTGCAGACGATTACTTTGGGTATTAACGTTTTTCATTGTTCATAACCTGATGGCCATTTATGACAGATACTGGGAGTCACAGGAAGTCACCATGATCCAACCAGAGTTATCGAGGTGTTTCATTAACCAGGATCAATTTGATGCCTCACAAAAGGAAAACTGACAGACACCACCTCAGGATGATTTAAATTAACCTGGACACCTTTGGGCCTTTTAAAAGTCTCTTGAGCATTTTAAAATTGAAATAAATTCAGGCTTCACACCAAAATAAGATGAGCAAATATTGGTGGGAATGTAAAATGGTGCAGCTGTTGTGGAACACAAAATGGCAGTTTCTCAAAAACAATTTAAACAGAATTACCATATGATCCACCAATTCCACTTCTGGGTATATAGTCAAAGAATGAGAAACAAGGACTTACACAGATACTTGTACATCAATGTTCCCAGCAGCATTATCCACTGCAGTCAAAAGGTGGAAACTACCCAAATGTTATATTATGGATAAACAGAACATGGTGTATTATTCAGACATAAAATGCATTGTTTTTCTGTATTTATTTTATGTGCTAGAGGCCCGGTGCATGAAATCCGTGGATGGGTAGGGTCCCTAGGCCTGGCCAGCGATCAGGGCCAATCAGGGCCTTCTGGCTGCTGGCCAAGGCCTTCCTTCATTCCACGCCATCTCCTGGTGGTCAGCACACGTCATAGCAAGTGGTCAAACTCCCTGTCAGTCGAACTCCCGAGGGGACAATTTGCATATTAGCCTTTTATTATATAGGACTAGAGGCCCAGTACACAAAATACATGCATGGAGGAGTGGGGGTCCCTCAGCCCAGCCTGAACCCTCTCCAATCTGGGACCCCTCAGGGGATGTCCAACTGCCGGTTTAGGCCCAGATCGGGCCTAAACAAGCAGTCAGACATCCCTTTCACAATCCAGGACCGCTGGCTCCTAACCACTTGCCTACCTGCCTGCCTGATCACCTCTAACCTCTCTGCCTGCCTGCCTGATCGCCCCTACCTTGCCCCTCTGCTGGCCTGATTGCCCCTAACTTGCTCCCCTACTGGCCTGATTGCCCCTAACCACCTCTGCCTCGGCCCTGGCCTAAGCTGCAGTCTGGCCTCCCTCTGAGGGAGGCAACCTGGCAGATCAGGGGAAGGCGTCGCCCCCATTATCCCGCTGCTGCCCCCACTGCCAGCCTGAGCCTGGGCCCTTCACAGCCACTGCAGCTTTGTCCAGAAGGTGGTCCAGAAGATGTCTGCCCTAATTAGCATATTACCCTTTTATTAGTATAGATTATTCATACATAAAAATGTATGAAGTACTAATACACTGTACATGAACTTTTGTTACCAGCAAGGGGACCTACCTTGCCCTGAGTGGGTCTGCCCAGGACCGGCCAGTAGTGTGTGGGTTCTTGACTTCGTTCAGGAAAAGTTCACACAGGAGTCCAGGTGCTTTTGGGAGTATGCTTATTAAAGCTGGGGACAGTGAAACAAGGAAGGACTTAGGACAGAAGAAGCAACTTAGGACAGAAGAAGCAAGGCTGGGCTGCTTTGGCTCACTGAGAAGTCAGAGAAAAGGGCCTTCAGGACAGGTTCAGGGGATTAGCCTGGGACAAGTTGCCACTGCCCATTGCTCCCCTGATTGCAAGGCTTGTGGGGTCCCTTAGAGTTTAGTAGATGTGTGCCTGTGGGGGGAGAAGAGAGGGAAGGGAAAGGCATGAGTGTACATCTATATTGAAAGTGATAAAGTTTTTTCAGAGGTGAAAGCATAAAGACATATACATGGCCAGGCACATAATTTCATTTACTATGAATACCTTACTTCCTGTGTGTGAGAAAATAAAAACATTATTTAAATGAAGTTGATCATGGAAAGTTTATCAAGATCCTTCCAAGAAATACATTCCATTGGGAGGAATAACACTGGAAAGAATTGAGTTGGAAGAAGAGGAATGTCATGGACTGAAATATGTCCCCACACAATTCATGTGTTGAAGCCCTAACACTCAATGTGACTGCATTTGGAAACAGGGCCTTTAGAGAGGTAAGTAAGGCTAAATAAGGCCCCAAGGGCGGGCCCTAATCCAACAGGATTGATGTCCGAATAAGAATAGAGATACCACAAGTGTCCACACACAGAGAAAGGCCACGTGAGGACCCAGTGAGAAGGCGGTGGTCTGCAAGTCTCAGGTTTGCCAGCATCTTGATCTTGAGCTTCCGGTCTCCAGAACTGTGAGAAAGTAATTATCTGCTGTTTAGGCCACACAGCCTGTGGTCGTTTGTAATGGCAGCCCTACAGACTAATACAAGGAGCCACTAATACTTGACAAAAAAATGTTTCAAGGAAATTTTAGATCATGTAGACAGAACGATTTCTGTGGCTTGCAAAAGATCATAATTGTGACAAGAGCAGAAAAATCATATTAAAAAATGCAATTTCCAGCACAGTCTAGGGTTCTCAGAATCATAGCATGAGCAGGGGAATGTTAACACTTGCCCATTTTGGCCCTTTTGAGTTTCTTGTCATGCTTTGTCAGTACTTTCACAAGATGATTCACTTCTGAAGACTCCATTGCCAAGGCAAGCAGACCATCCACCAGCTTCCTGGATCCGGACATGGGCGAACCTGACATTGACCGTTCACTCACTCCTGAAGCTCATTCACCTATACCCACCGCTCAACTGGCAGCATCGACTACAGCCTCAGCCCCTCTCACCTCCAAACCTCACCCAGGAAACCTGCAATCTTCAGTAACCATGTTTAAAACCTTGCCTTGTTTATTTTATTATTGCTAAGTGTTATTTGCCTTCATTATGTGTCTTTAGCATTACTAGTATTTCACTGTTCATTTACATTATAGCACATATTTGTTGCACTTAAAAGGAAAACATGATTTGTATCCTGTTATGCTCCTGCACAAATAAACTCATTAATGAGTCAATTAAGTGTTGACCAATTAGGTAACTGGTGTTTTAAGGCCTTATATTAAGCAAAAATACCTGGTTGATCATTACATATATATTTTAGTGTTTTCCCATTTAAAATAATGCTGTACAATCAATCAATCAATCAATCAATCAATCAAATAATGCTGTACAGGCCTGGCCAGTGTGGCTCAGTGGTTGAGTATTGACCCACGAACCCACAGGTCCTGTTTGGTTCCCAGTTGGGGTGCATGCCTGGGTTGCAGGCTCAATCCCCAGTACGGGGCTGGCAGGCAGCAGCGATCAATGTTTCTACCTCTCTCCTCCCTCTGTCTCTCTGAAATCAATAATAATGATAATAATAACAATAACAATAATAATAATAATGCTGTAAAGACACCCACTACCTAAAAATTCACTATCCAACATGTTTTTAGGAATGAATTAGATCTTCTGAGGGTTACCTGAACTGGGATACAAGGTACTGAAAGAATAAAGGCACATAATTATATTGCTGTGTACTTAATGTTGCATTCTATTAGAAGATGCGTAATCAACCATTTGTAATGCTAAGATTTACCCCCTAGCTTAGGGTGGTGAGAGTGTGATCACTTGATTTACAGTTAACAGTTCCCTCTTGAGACTAGAAAGGAAATTGTGTGGTGGTACTTTGCCTCTAGGTGAGCGTTTACAACCATCACTTACCTATTGGTTTTAACACCAATTGATAATCCTTGCCTGAATCAGTAATTTTTTGGAACTTTGTGAAATTTTGTTTTTCTAATTCTTCTTTGTATCAGTTTAAATTTATTTATTTAAATCTTTATTGTTGAAAGTATTTCCATTGCCTTCCTCCACCTGGTTCCCACCAAGCCCCAGGCCTTCACCACCCTATTATCTGTGTACATAGGTAATGCATATACCAGTATGCACATAAGATCTTTGGTTAATCTGTTTCCAACACACATCCTCTCTTCCCTCTGAGATATGTCAGTCTGTTCCATGTCTCTATGCCTCTGATTCTATTTAATTCATCAGTTTATTTTGGTCAATAGATTTCTTTTATTTTTTTGTTATGTTTATTGATTTCAGAGAGAAAGGGAGGAGAGAGAGATAGAAATATCAACTATGAAAAAGAATCATGGATTGGCTGCCTCCTGCATGCCCCACACTGGGGGTCAAGCCCGCAACCCTGGCATGTGCCCTAAGAATCAAACCGTGACCTCCTGGTTCATAGGTCAATGCTCAACCACTGAGCCACACAGGCTGGGCATTCATTAGATTTCTTGTTTGTTTAATTTTTTTATTCAATTGTTGATAGATATGTATTTATTGCCATTTTATTGTTCATATTTTTATTTTTTTTATCTTTCTCTTCTTCATCATCTTCCTCTTTTTAAAGAATACCCTTCAACATTTCATGTAATACTGGTTTGGTGGTAATGAACTCCTTTAGCTTTTTTTTTGTCTGTGAAGCTCTTTATCTGACCTTCAATTCTAAATGCTAGCTTTGCTGGGTAGAGTAATCTCGGTTGTAGTCACTCCTATTCATCACTTTGAATATTTCTTTTTTATATATATTTTATTGATTTTTTACAGAGAGGAAGGGAGAGGGATAGAGAGTTAAAAACATAGATTAGAGAGAAACATTGATCAGCTACCTCCTGCACACCTCCCACTGGGGATATGCCCGCAACCCAGGTACATGCCCCTGACCGGAATCGAACCCGGGACCCTTCAAACCACAGGCCGACGCTCTATCCACTGAGCCAAACCGGCCAGGGCAGGCCTAAACCATTTTTAAGTGTATAGTTCATTAAGTTCATTCACATCGTTGTGCAACCATCACCACCATCCTCTGCAGAACTTTTTTTCATCTTTCATAACTGAAACTCTGTACCCATTAAACAATAACTCATTTTCTTCTGCCCAGCTGCTGGCAACCACCATGCTACTTTCTGTCTCTATGAACATGACTGCTCTCAGTCCTTTGTCTAGGCGGATTCATAACGTATTTTTCCTTTAGAGGCTGGCTTAGGCTGGCTTATTTTGCTTAGCATGTCTTCAAGATTCAGTCATATTGTAGCATATATAAGAATTTCCTTCCTTTCAGAATTTCCTTCCCTTTATTTATTGATTTTAGAGAGAGAAAGGGAGATAGAGATGAGATAGAGATAGGGATCTGTTGCCTTCCATACACATCCAGATCGGGAATTGGGCTCATAACAGGGCATGTGCCTTGACCAGAAATTGAACCCGCCACCTTCCGGTGCACAGGACAAGGCTCCAACCAACTGAACCACACCATCCAGGATTAGGATATTCTTCCTTTTTAAGACTGAATAACATTCCATTTTATGTGTATATCACATTTTGTTTATCCATACATCTGTCAGTGCACACTTGCTGCAGATGTGGTAATGTTTCTTAATGAATTTAATCTAAAATTACAAAACAAACAGTGGTTATATGTGAAACATATTGCAGCCAAGTCATTAAAGTTGTTTAAATTGCAGATATTATCAAGCTATTATGCACACTTCCTGCGCTATCCAAGGTTAAAACAAAAAGCAAGATCTCCATTTCCACAGAAATTTGCAGCAGATAAATTTTTCTGAGCTAAAGCTACAGTCCCAGCAGTGTTTTCTGGACCTCACTGCAAGCATACAAAAAAATTCTATATTTAATTTCACAATTGAGGAGTTTCCATCTAACCATCAATTGGATATGATTTATCTACAATGTAATGATAAAAGGCAAGTATCAAGAGAAGAATATAACAGTTCTATAAATGCCTTTCAAGTGTTGAATATGCTCAATTAAAACCGTATGCTCTTGGCCCTAGCCAGTTTACTCAGTGGTTAGAGCATCACCCTAAGGAACTAAGTGTCATGGGTTCGATTCCCAATCAAGGGCACATACCATGGTTACAGGTTCAATTGCTGGCCTGGGTCAGGGGGAGTGCGGGAGGCAACCAATCATGTCTCTCTCACATCAATGTTTCTCTTTCCCCCACTCCTCCTCCCTCCTTTTCATTCTCTCTAAAAAATCAATGGAGGGGGGAAAAATCAATGAAAAAATATACTTGGGTGAGGATTAAAAAAAGATCATATGCTCTTGGATTGATATCAGTATTTAGCAGTCCTATCTGTGTGAAGACATTTTCAAAGATGAAATATATAAGATCGCATTATAGATCAGCATTAACAGATAAACATTTGCAATTGGCTTTGATGATAGGGAACACTAACTTTGAATCCCAATTAAGCAGCAGACCTATACTACCAAAAAAAGAAATGTACTCAGTTATATTTTGAATTCTGTCAATAAAAAATTTGTGATTTTTCTTTAATTTTTATGTGATTATATAATATCCTTGATTTTGCATCTTGGCATGCAAAGTCTAATATTTAGTGTGTAGTCCCTTATAGAATAAGTTTGCCAACACTGGTCTAGAACAACACTGGACAAGTACATCTGGCTGCCCACTGGATATTCCTAGACATTCAAACAAAATCCTGGATCCACTCCCAAGTTCTTCTATTCCCATCTTCTACTCATTAAATGGCCTCTAGTTCAATTGTTCCAGCCAAAACTCTAGAAGTCTCCCTTGATTTTTCTTTCCCACAATGTCTCTATTAATCTGTTAGAATGTCCTGTCAGTCCTGCCTCCAAATATAATAGTTTTAATTCATCTACCAGGTGTACCGGTTAATAATGCTGATTTTTTTTCAAAAGATAGAGTTACACATATGATGATATATATGCAATTTGATATGTATGCTATTTTGTTGTATTGACAGCAAGCTTCAAAACTTCATATGTCAAATTTGCTGAAGGTGTTAACTTCATAGATATTTTTTCGCTTAAAAATGTCGAATTTCTGCCGAAACCGGTTTGGCTCAGTGGATAGAGCGTCGGCCTGCGGACTGAAAGGTCCCAGGTTTGATTCCGGTCAAGGGCATGTACCTGGGTTGCGGGCACATCCCCAGTGGGGGGTGTGCAGAAGGCAGCTGATCGATGTTTCTCTCTCATCGATGTTTCTAACTCTCTATCCCTCTCCCTTCCTCTCTGTAAAAAATCAATAAAATATATTAAAAAAAAAAAAAATGTCGAATTTCGTGCCCCCAAAAAAAGAGCATTTGTGGGAAGTTTTCATTCGTTACTTTATTTTGAATAAAAAGTTATCACACACTTCGGGAAGCTTATGGTGAACATGCTCCATCTCAAGATACTTGTGAACGCTGATTTAAACGCTGTAAAAGTGATAATTTCGATGTGAAAGACAAAGAACATCCAGGTCAACTGAAAAAGTTTGAAGAGCAACAATTATAAGCATTATTGGATGAAGATGCGTGTCAAACTCAAAAACAACTTGCAGAACGATTAAACATTGCTCAGCAAACAATTTCCGATCATTTACAAGCAATGGGAAAGATTTTAAAGGAAGGAAAATGGGTGCCACATCAACTGAATGAAAGAAAAAATGGAAAACTGAAAAAGTCATCAGTAAAATATTGCTTCAACGGCACAAAAGAAAGTCTTTTTTGCATCGAATTGTGACTGGCGATGAAAGTGGGATTTATTTTGAGAATCCCAAATGCATAAAATCGTGGGTTGATCCAGGTCAACCATCAACATCGACTGCAAGGCCAAATCTCTTCAGAAAGAAGACAATGCTCTGTGTTTGGTGGGATCAGGAAGGTGTGGTGTATTATGAGCTTCTAAAACCAGGTGAAACCGTTAATACTGATCGCCACCGACAACAAATAATTAATTTGAACCAAGCTTTGATCGTGAAACGACCAGAATGTGCCAGAAGACACGGCAAAGTAATTTTGCTTCATGATGATGCACCATCACACACTTCAAAACCACTTAAAGACACGTTAAAAAATCTTGCTTGGGAAGTATTAACCCACCTGCCGAATTCACCAGACCTTGCTCCTTCAGTTTACCACTTGTTCCCATCAATGGCACACACACTTTCTGAGCAGCACTTCAAAACATAGGAAGAAGTGGAAAATTGGGTCTCTGAATGATTTGCCTCAAAACAAGAAAAGTTCTATTGGGACGGTATCCACAAATTACCTGAAAGATGGAGGAAATGTGTAGCTAGCGATGGACATTACTTTGAATAAAGCACTTTTGATGTTTCTCTTGAAATTATTGTGTTTTCTTTGATTACAAAATCCGCATTATTAACCGGTACACCTGGTACTTCTCTCCGTATGTGCTTTTACCCACCTCTCCGCAACATTGAAACAGCTTTATTGATCTCCCTGTTTCCACTCTTGTCCCCTAATGATCCAATATTCATTCTGCAACCAGAGGAAACTCTTTAAAATGTTACTTTAAACTTTCTTTTAAATAAATGTTTATTGATTTCAGAGAGGAAGAGAGAGATAGAAACATCAATGATGAGAGAGAATCATTGATCAACTGCATCCTGCACGCCCCCAACTGGAGATCGAGCCAACAACCCGGGTATGAGCCCTTGACCGGACAAAACCAGGACCCTTCAGTCCACAGGCCAACGCTCTATCCATTGAGCCAAACCAGCTAGGGCTACTTTAAACTCTTTATTGCCTTTCCATTGCAGTTAGAATAAAATCCAAATTTCTTATCACAATCTGAAGGGCTTTAGATAATCCAGCCCTAACATACCTCTTCAATCACATCTGCAATGGACTTAATTATTGTATCCCCCCATCCCAATTTGTATGTTGAATTCCTAACATCTAATGTGATAGGAGGCAGTGCCTTTGAGAAGTGATTAGGTCATGAAGGTGGAGCCCTCATGAATAGGATGGGTGCTCTTATAAAGATACCCCAGATAACTCCCTTTCTTTTTCTGCCATGTGAGGATACAGCGAGAACATGACAGTCTATGAACCATCAAGCAGGTCCTCACAACATAGAATCTGCGGGTGCTTGATCCTGGAATTCCCAGCCTCCAGAACTGTGAGATATAAATGTCTGTTGTTTATAAGCACTGTCTATGTGTTAGAGCAGTGCAAACAAACTTAAGACAGCTCATTCCTCTCCGGGTCCACTGGTCTCCTTGTCAAACATCCAACCCCTTTCTTTCCTGGCCTTTGCATCTGCTAAACACTTTAATGGAACACCTTCCTTGCCCAGCTTTGCATCTCTAGGTCTTTCTTTTCCTTTGGATACCAGATCAATGCGCACAGTATGCCTTCCTTTTCTGTTACTCCCTAGCTCATTACCTGGTTTATTTCCTTTACAGCACTGGAATGTAATCTTGAGGCAAGCTATGTCCGCCATGCCTAAAACAGCACCTACATATAATGAGTAATAGTGGATAGCTGGCAAATATTTACTGAATAATGAAAATTCCAAGAGTCCCATGATATGGGAAAATAAGAGCTAGCAGAGCACATAGCAGAGGCCCTAATGATAAGGATGATTTTCTAGAGGAAGTGATGTTTAAGCTGATAACTAATGAGAGTAGGAATTAGCCCACTGAGGGCTATTTCTAGGTAGGTAACTATTCTAGGTAGAGAGCTGAGCATGAGGAGCAGAGGAAAAGAGCAGAGGCCTAGGGGAGAAAGTAATGAGTGAGGAAACCATGAAAGAGCAAGAGGAAGCAAATGAAAGGTGCAAGCTGAAAAGTTGCAAGCTGAAAAGGTGCAAGCTGAAACAGTATTTATCTGCTTTAGAAAGATCACTCTGGCCTTTGTGTGTAGTGAAAAATAGAGGGAAGAAAGACAGAAGACAATGAGTTAGGACTCAGCCGTGGGCAAACTACAGCCCGGAGGCCGGATCCGGCCCTTTTGAAATGAATAAAACTAAAAAAAAAAAAAGACCGTACCCTTTTATGTAATGATGTTTACTTTGAATTTATATTAGTTCACACAAACACTCCATCCATGCTTTTGTTCCGGCCCTCCGCCCTCCGGTCCAGTTTAAGAACCCATTGTGGCCCTCGAGTCAAAAAGTTTGCCCACCCCTGAGTTAGGTTATAGTAGCAGTAGTGAGAATGAAGGAATGCATCAATTGGAAATATTTGGGAAACAGCACTAGGACAGGTATGGGAGGTGAGACATGTTCAGGAACACTCCTAGGTTTCAGTCTTGGGCATCTGGGTAGATGGTGGAACTAAACCTGGAAGGAACAGAGAAACAGCTGGCTGGAGGGGGGCTGAGCATTTTAGGCATGTTGAGCTTGAGATGTCTATGAAGTGTCTACATAGCTGGTTTAAATATTTGTCTCTTAAGTGATAATCCAAGGCCCAAGCCCTTGTGATACCTTTTGCATTTATTGTTGAAGGAAGGAAAAAAGAAATCTAAGTGGGTCTGGGGGTCAGAAAAACTGGAGATATGAAATTAAGAGTCATCAGTATTTAAAAGGTTTAACTCAGAAGAGTGGATAAAAATCACCCAGAGTGTATAAAGTTAGAAGGTGAAAGAGCCTTGAACTCTAACACTTATGAAGAAGGTAATAACAATGATAACATCTAATTCAGGGGTCCTCAAACTACGCCACATGCGGCCCGCCAAAAACATTTATCCGGCCCGCCGGGTGTTTTTGCGGCCGCTGCCTGTTGCTTAGTAGCCAACTAGTTTTTTTTTAAACTATAGTCCGGACCTCCAACAGTCTGAGGGACAGTGAACTGGCCCCCTGTTTAAAAAGTTTGAAGACCCCTGAAATACTTACTGAGTGCTGTATGCCTCCTTTCCGTTTTAGTTGAAAACATTTTCTCTTTATGTGATTCTTCCCTGAGAACTGGCCCCAGTAAAGGTGTAACTGACTAATGTTCTTTCATAATAATAGCTAACATTTATTGAGTTTACTGAGTGCAAAGCATTGTCCATTACATGTATTCTCACAATTCTATGAGCATGATTAACTGCAAATAGGAACTACACAGAGTGAAGATACGAGGGGATAAGTACAAGAGGAAAGGTTCTGGGAGGGGGCGAGCCTTAGACAGTAGGAACATCTCTTCCACTAAAGGAGGAAAGAACAGAGGCAGAAAAGTATGTTTACCTGTTTAAAACAAACTCTTTCATCATGGAAACTGTTTTCTGTACAATACCTAAAAACTTTTAAAAGATTTCAAAATTGATTTTTAGAGAGGAGAGAGAAGCATCGATGTGAGAGAGCAACATCAATTGGCTGCCTCCTGCACCGGGGACCAAGCCTGCAACCTGGACACATGCCCTGACCAGAATGGAACCGGCAACCCCCCCAGTGCACAGGGTGACACCCAACCAAGCCACATGGGCCAGGGTACAATACCTAATAACTTTTGAAATAAAACTCTGACATAATGTTTGTTTGTATTTTTTAATCCTCACCCAAGGATTTTCCCATTGATTTTTAGAGAGAGTGGAAGGGAGACACTGATGTGAGAGAGACACATTAGTTGCCTCCCGGGGCCAGAGAATCAAACCCTTTAGTATGGGGGCCGACACTCTTAACCACTGAGGAACACCAGCCAGGGCGAACATGGTACTGTAATTGGCTTTATAGAGTAATAACAAAGTGCTCCGGGATTAAGGAGAGGAAGGAAACAATTATGCCTTCAATTTAGAGGGCAGAGGTGGAAATTGGGCAGGTTCACGTACCTTTTTTTTTTTTTAATCCTCACCTGAGGATATTTTTTCCATTGATTTTAAGTGAGAGTGGAGGGGGGCGGGGGGAGGGTCGCCATCAATTAGTTACCTCCTGAATGTGCCCAACTGGGGAAGGAGATTAAACCTGCAACTGAGGTACATGCCCTTGACCAGGAATCAAACCTGTGACCCTTTGGTCCATAGGCCAACACTCTATTGAGCCAAATCAGCCAGGGCAGGCAGGTTCACATATCTTGAATACCTATTAAGTGCCAGGTATATCTGAGGCTTTAAGGATCCCAAAGTGGGCAACATGTGGAGATGGTCTGGGGTGGGTCTCTGTTCCTGTGGTCTGATCAGCAACCATTCCCTACTCTTCTATCCCAGGACTTCAACTGCCCCTTGAGGATTCCATGCCCACTCTGTTACTTTGAGGGAACACATGATCAAGGTGCTCTGGCCAGAGGGTGGATCTGAGGCTCACAGTTGTTATCTGGGAAATTTAATCTTGAGTGACACAAGAAATAAGAATGACTGGTTCATTACCACCCCAAAACATATGACCTGAAGAGACTTCCAGGAGTTCCTGTTCCCTGGACTCTCAAGATATGACCCAGGTCTTATCCTTCCAAAGGCTGGTCCTTCATCCCTTCCTTCCATTTGAGGAGCCACTCCACATCCTTTCAGTTTCCTGTTTTGATAAAGTTAGAGCCAGCTTCCATTGCTTGCAACCTGAGGATCCTGGCCAATGGATATAGCCACCAACAGGATGTGTGCCAAAAGAATGACAGGTGGGTGGGATTACAATAGATTGAAGATTGGAGCCTATGCCTTGATCCCTTTCCCAATGTGTTCAGTCCTTAATGGTACCATGGCATGGCTCTTTTAGAGAGGCTGACAGATACCAGCTACAATTTACCTTTTCAGCCATAAAGTTACATTTTTTTAGCCCCTTTTGAAGAACATGCTTTAGGGAAGTGAAGTTGTGACTTGAACTCATGTTCACCATTTCTACATTAGTTCAGCCATCCACACTCATTGCCATACTAGTCTGGCACATGGAGTTCTTTGTGAAATCTCTGTTGACCTATAATAGGTCTTGGTTCAGTTTCCTTCGTGAGACTACATTAACTTGTCCTGTCCACTATATGAACTTACCACACTACATTGTCATTATTTGTCTAGCTTCAGTAGTAGCTGTGAACTCCTAGAGAGCAGAGTATAAAGCAGGGTCTGGTACAGTGCTTTGCACTCTTTGTAGAGCAAACTCAACATTATACAAAATATATAAAATTGGAGAACATTATAAGTAAAGATCATGTGAACCAAGGCCTTTAAAAAAAACA
Organism: Myotis yumanensis; assembly: GCF_028538775.1. Classification (NCBI taxonomy): domain Eukaryota; kingdom Metazoa; phylum Chordata; class Mammalia; order Chiroptera; family Vespertilionidae; genus Myotis; species Myotis yumanensis. The sequence goes on from NW_027223757.1 coordinate 93,779,868, forward strand.
AAAAGGAAGAGGGCTCACCTGGTGTGGCTCAGGGGTCAACCTATGAACCAGGAGGCCAGTTCGATTCACTGTCAGGGCACATACCTGGGTTTCGGGCTTGATTCCCAGTAGGGGGCATGCAGGAAGCAGCTGATCGATGATTTTCTATCAACACTGATGTTTCTATTCTCTCTTCCTCCCCTTCCTCTCTGAAATCAATAAAAATACATTAAAAAAAGACAGAGAACCAGTTAGGAGATACCACCCCATAAAGAAGAAAAAAAAGTAGCAGTTCAGACTCTGAGAGATAAGATAGCTTACCAGAGGTTATTCAGTGGCAGGTCCAGGCCTAGAATCTAGCCCACTTAAGTCTAGAATCCTTTTCTCTGCACCAGTGTGAAACTATCCCATTCTTTCCCCATCAACATAACCCAGCTGCAAAACACATCCAAGTCTTGGCAACTCTGTTTCACATTGTCTCTCCCACATAAATTACTCAGTCCAGTCCACTGTCAGTTCTCAATTCCAAAACAAAGTTTATTTGTCATGTGCGAGTAGGGATGGAAAGGTGGGGGTGTGGTCCCACTATGCAGTTACTCTCTAGCCTTCAGTATGTGCTGTCTCAACTCGTCTCTCGTCTCTGACCAAAGCCATTTGTTCAGAGTAGTGGTGCTACCTTGAGAGCATTTTAGGTCAATGGCCATCTCCTGAGTTCCCTGGTCACATTCCAATCACTGTGATCAATATATGAGTGATCAGTGGTGGTCAAAAGTAGACAAGAGGCACACGTTGTTGAAGGAATACCCTCTATTAAAGAGGGTTCTAGTAATGACACATGGAATGTCAATTTGTTAAAGTGCTCAACTACAACATACAAATAAAGGTGTTGGGAAGATATCTACTGGTAAAAAAGCAAGTTATGATCTGAGGGGCTTCTGGAAAGACAATATAACAAGGAAAGTACATAAAAAAGAACTCTGCTCACATTTCAGCAATGATAAGGGAAAGAAAAACTTAGAGCTCAGTCCCTGAATTATTAGAACTCTAAATCAAACATATCCCTAGATGGAGACCAGCTCCTTTAACTCCTCATGGAGACTGAATGAAACATTTATCATTATGTCTTTTTGTTTTAACTCTTCTCTCTTCAAATAAATTTTCTAATCTGAAATCTGGTTTCCTGTATAAAAAGGTCTATTATGAGCAAGTGACCAATTTACATATGGCCTGTAAACCACTATTCTGTAATGTGATTAGTAAAAACCTGCAGTAAGATGAGAATTCTAAGTTTCCAAATCTGCCCAGGTTGAGGTCCATACCCAAGAACAAGAGGTCCATGATATATCCTCCTGGCATGATTATGAGATCCATGATTGGGGTGCCATGGTAGTGAGGGGTAAGTATCCATCAGCAGCAGTGGCTCTCTTGTCCTAGAAGTTAGTATATGGCCTCACAGTCACTTGTAAGTCCAGTGAGCAGTGGCCCAGCCCTGCCCCTTGCACAGGTCCCTGTGACGAAGGAAACAGGCATGGACTCGGAACCTACGACCACAGTGGGGACAGGCATGCAAGGCTCCCGCATGGGTCTTCATATGCTCCGTCAGATGGTGCTTCAGCTTGAAGCGCTTGTTGCAGATCCCACAGCCAAAGGGCCGGAGGCTGAATGTCAGCATAATGTGCCGGTCACGCTTTGGTTTCACTGCAAACCGCTTCCCACACAAGCAACCAAAACATTTTCCATCTGCAGGGGGTGTCCCCCCTAGTTTCACAGGCCCATGAACAGCCTGCCCCGCTCCCCCAGGTCCCCCACCCCCCGACAAAATTTCATTCCCATGAAGATCCACTGGTTTCCAGGATGGACCTCCTCCTCCAGAGGTTGCCCCTACTCCCGAGGGCGGCAAGAACCCCAGCTCTTCACTCCCTTCAGTGCCTCCTTTAGGAAACACTGTGGTCTCCTCCGTTACTCCTCCAGACTGAGTGCCACTTCCTGTTATGTCCTCCTTAGGCTCAAAGGGTTCCTGCTTAATGTAGAAGATTTTGGGGGGCGCAGCAGGAGGGGCAGGAGGCTCAAGTGGTGCACTCTCCTCCTCTGGAAGCCTACGGGGAGTAGCAGATTTGGGCAGTGGGTGGGACCCATGAGAGTGGGGTACCCCTGATACTCTGGCAGGCTGAGGAGTCTGAGAAAGTGCTGCTGACCCCTGGTCTTCATCATCGTCTTCTTCCTCCTCCTCCTCCTCCTCCTCAACTTGAATCTGTAACACCTCTCCCAGTTCACTCCCCTCCCCTCCAACGGGGTTCTGGGTAGAAGCAGAAGCCTGCACAGGAGCCTGGAAAGAGGAAGAGCGAATGCACCAACCTCCTGTTGATGATGCAGTGGAAAGAAGTGTGTGATAAGGGGTGGCTCCACGGGCTGGCATTCCACCACCTGAGGTTTCTAATTCTCGAAGAATCTCTGAGCACTGATCTACCACTTGCCACATCTGGAGGCCACTGGCCACAAGGAGGTGGGCAGGGAGAGCATCCAGTGGCAGGCGCAGGCGCCCTGAATAAATGAGCTGGAGCAGCCCCTCGAAGGCATCCGCTTCAATGACGCTGGGCAGGGTGAGGCGTGGGGCATCGCCCAGGAGAAGCTTGTCGTGGAAGTAAGGAGAGGCAGCAGCCAGCACTGCTTTGTGGGCCCGAAGCTCCCGGCCCTGCACCAGGAGGGACACATCACAGAACTTCCCCTCCAGCCTGTGGCGGTTCAGGGCTTCCAGAAGCATTGAGCTGTGCTGAGGGAACTCGATCTGGATGGTCCGTGGGGCGGGGTTGCAGTTCGGGGACGGGGGGACGGGAGGCAAAGGTGCCGAGGTATCCATGGCCTCCACGGGAAGCGACCCCAGGGGATCGAGTCCCGGAGGTGAGGGGCACGGGTGGATCTCACGCCGGATGAAGGCTGTGGAGGAAAGGGACGGGGGTCTCAGCAGCTCGAATAAGGAGAGCGCGTTGCCTCTAACACCACCTGCCCTCCCTACCCCCACCCCGCCCCGACCCGCGGAACTTTTCAGTCAGACCAGTCCCGCGCGCTCCCCACCAACACAACCACCACCACCACCAACCGGGTAAACTCCGGGGCCCGTGAAGAAGATGGGGAGGTCCTCCAGCCACGGCCCGGCTGGCCCGCCGCTCCGGCGCCCCTGCGTTGCCCACAGGGCCCAGCTCCCGGGAAGCCGCAAGCGCCGTGAGGCACCTCAGAGCTACCGCGCCGTCCCGGCCGGAAGCCGCCGCCTCCCCGACGCCTACGCCGGATACGGGGGGCGGGGCTAGAAGCAGCCAATTGGAGCCCACGCGCCTCGTGTTGATAGGCTGCGCGGGCGAGAAGGCGGTGCTGAGAGGCGGGGCTGGCCGCGCGGCGGGGAGGTGCCTCGGAGGAGCCGCGCGCAGCGGGAGGGGCGGCTGGTGAGGCGCCGGGAGTTGAGGTGGCGCCAGCGCCCCGCCAGGTGCTAAGGGGCAGGGTAGGAGGGCGCCTGCTGTGTGGGCTCCGCATTGTCCGCGCCGCCCGGGGCCCACCCGCCTGGCCTGCGAGGCGGGTGTTGCCTCCTGCCTCCTCCGCTTGGCAAGTGGTAGGTCTGGGATTGGAACCCAATTCGCTAAGGAACCATGTTCTTTCCTCCATTCCGCTTGGGGACATTTTAACCAGCAATGAAACCTTATTTCTAGGTAATTACTTTCTCTATTTTTATTTACTATATTTTTATTGATCTCAGAGAGGGAGGGAGAGAGAGAAACATCAATGATGAAAGAGAATCATTGATCGGCTGCCGCCTGCAGGCCCCACACCTGGATGGAGCCCACAGTCCGGCCACAGCCCGGGAATCAGCCGCTGACCTCCTGGTTCATAAGTCCATGCTCAACTCCGGAGCCCCACCCGCCAGGTGGTAATTCTTTTCTTTAAAGGATGCTTGTAGATAGAGACTTGGAATCTTTTATCAGAGAATGCTCATGTTCCTTGGCCTCTACTTGGGGTTAAGTGGGGCAGTGTGGAGGGGAGAGCTACACTGGGTTTGGCCAGTGCAAAACCCTGTTAAAAAACAGACAGCTAGTCCCAAATGGAGTCATTTGCGCCAAGCCCATGTCTCAAACTAAGACTTAATACTTAACCTAATTGCAGTTTCACTTTCTCCCTGGAATGTCACCTTTAGCCATTCCGCCCGGGGTTACCTGATAGACCCCTTCCGTGTGGCTTAGGAGGGCGACCTTGTCTACAACAATGTTCTTAGCCAATAATTTCCTTTTCCCACTCCTTTCCACCTTTAAAACCATTTCTTTTCTGCAGCTGGGCTGAGCTATTTGCTGGATGGGATGCTGCCCAATTCATGAATCAGTGAATAAAGCCAATTAGACCTTTACATTTACTCAGTCGAACTTTGTGTGTGGTTTTTGTAACACCCTGCTCTAAAGCAGCAAGTCTGGCTGGGGAGAGTGACACTCCCGGAGGAGACTGTCTTGCACGGGGATGGTTCCTCCTGGGCTGTGGGTCTCCTTTCAGAAAGCAGGTCTTATCACCCTGTTGGTCCTCCTGGAGGTCCCAGCTTAGGAAAGCCAGCAGAGAAATAAAAGAACAATCTCCGTTTATTAAACATGGTTTTTCAGTTTCACCACACACTCCAGAAAAAAAGGAAATGGGGCTGGGAGTGGAGAAAAAGGGACGGCGGCAGGGGTAGAGAAGGCTGGGAGGGGGTTGGGTAGGGAGGGAAAATGAGAAAACAAAATAAAACCGGTAGGGAGATGCCTCTCCCTACCCTTAGGGTGGTGGGTGGGGAGGGTAGCATGGGGGAGGGGGCTAGGAAGCTCTGTACACAGGGGTTGCCCCCAGCCCCCACACACACACCCCAGATATGTACAGTACAAACCCCAGATAATTACAACAGCCAAATAAGAGGAGAAAGGGGGGTCCCAGGTAGGGTCTGAGGTTGGGAAAGCAAGGAAAGGGCACAGGGATAAAATTTCACATATTTACAACTTTTATATAAGTATAAATTTGGCCCCGGCTGGGTGTATGTGATTAGGGGGAGGGGACTGAAGGGGAACTGTCCATACAAAAGAAAGAAGGGTGGAGTCTGCGAAGTCTCAATACCAAACGCAAGAAGGGATGAGGGGGCAAGGCTGGGTAGGGGATAGCAGTCAAGGAAGAGGGGTGTCAAGAAGGGGGTTCTGCCCTCTCATGACCTACCCACCCCAAACCCCATCCATCCTACCTCCCCTATCCCGCCAGAGAGCTATGTACAGAGAAACACCGAAAAATTGTGGAGCTGGCGGGAGGGAGGGAGGTGGAGGGAGATTGGGAGGGGGGGAGAGAAGAGAGGGTAGCCCAGCCCTGTCCTACCTCCCCCAGGGGACAGAGTCATGGAAAGAGGCCCCCAACACCCCTCTTCCACACAGGCCCCCCCACCCTGGGGGAGAGAGACATGGCTTTTCCTAGAGTAAGTTCCCCCGTCCCCCTGGGAGTAGAGACCATGAAGAGAGAGGGGAGGGGCAGGGGGGGCTGTGTGTCATGGTAGGGCAGATCAGCTAGTCTGTCCTCCCCAACATACACACCCTCCTAAACCCTAACCCCTCACCCTAACCTCAATTCCACCCCACCCAACACACTGGGGGAGGGGGGGGCATCAGCCCCCTCACCCCGCTCTGGGACCAGCCAAGAGCAGATCAGGTGTGGGAGGAAGGGGAGACAACTCCCATTCCCCCCTTGCCGCCCCCACCCTGCCCCGGTGGCCCCTCCACCCCATCTGGGTTCTGGGTGGGGAGGGAGTAAATTTAAGAGTGGTAGGATGAGAAGGAGTTTGTGCGTGCTGAGCCCCCCCAGACGCTCCTGAGAAATCAAGGGGTGGGGCCCCCTCACCCGGGGTCCCCTCCCCATAACAAGGGGGACAGGGGAGGCCAAAATGGGGCAATGGAGGGGAGTTAGATTGTCAGCTCTGGTTACTGCTAAAAAATCACCCTGAAGTTGAAAGTTTGGAGGTGCCCCACCCCCAGGGTGGGGGCGAGGGTCTGTCCCCCAGTGCTCAGGGGAACGATGAGGCAGAGGATGGGGATAGCACCCCGGAGTGAAGGGGTCAGTGTGGGGTAGGTGGTGTCCTGGGCAAGGGTCCTCGGGAATCACAGGGGGCAGCACCGCAACAGGAAGGAAAGAGGGGCAGCTAGGGTCCCCGCTCTCCCTCCTGGAAACGGTGCAGTGGGGGTGGGGGACTGGTGCCCCCAGGAAGCATTCAGGGAGGCAGTCCCGCTGTCCTTCGGCGACGTCCAGTCCCGGCGGTCGGTGCTGTCCGGGGTGGGGTGATGGGCAAGGAGGTCTGTGATGCTGGGTGGGCTAGTGGTCTGCGGTGTTTCGGAACTCGCCGTTCTCGGTGATCTGCAGCCGGGGTGGGGGGGGCGGGACTGGGGGGGCCAGGCCGTTCCAAGGTGGGGCCAGCGTCACACGCGGGTTTGTTGGACCCAAGGGGGGAAGCTGCCTCTCCTGCAAGACACCAAAGAGGAGAGCGCGGACTTATTGAGACGCATCGCAGTGGCCTGGGTGCCAGCCCCCTCGCAGTGGCCTCCCCCAAAGCCAGCCCACGCCATAGGCCATGCCCCTCCTCTTCCCCCAGGACCTCCGCACACCCCCTCCTGATTCATTTCTCACCTTCAGTAGAAGTTACTTCTTCTGGGATCAGGGAGAAGGAATCTTACCCCAGACTCCTAATCGGGCCTTCAACCCAGGAGTCACGGCAGGACACCAGTTCAAAAGCAAGTTCCTCCCCCTCACCCACCCCTTGTTCCTCCTGCCCAGCCCACCTCCTCCTCTGGGAGCCTTCTCCCAGCCCACCCCCATCCAAGGTAGGAACTTTGTGTTGAGGGAACAAGGGGAGGCAGTACAGCAAAACCTCATTAATCCAAACCCCCATGGATTTGGAATTTTTTCATAATTTGAATAAAAACTGGGCTTGAGTTTTCCTTTATCTATGAAGAAAGGGTGTGCTAAGCAAATTAATAGTGGCAATCTGCCTGTGGGAGGAATATTTAACCTATACCAGAAAACAGACTTTTCAGTCCTATCTATTCATTAACGCATGCTCCCTGAGGGCGCGAGGAGAAAAGCCTATTCATTGAAGTTTACTTACTGTATATATTTGAAGACATGCATTTCATTAAATAGACACTGTCATTCAGTTTTGTCACTTATTCAGAGTAGCCATCTTCTCAAATATAACATTCCAAATTAGAGAGGTTTAACTGTACTGGGGGGAAAGGAAGGGGATTCAGGGAAGTGACGTGGGAGGGCTGCCTCTCTCTCTCTCTCCCTCTCTCTCCCTCTCTCTCTAACCACAACAGCCTGGGAGCCCTGCGGCCACAGCAGGCCCCAACCTCTGCAGCCACAGGAAGCGCACACACAAGTCATTCCTTCCCACCCCCGCGTTTCTTTCACTCCCTCTCCCTGGGCTCCCATTAAAGGTGAGGGTACCAGATCCTACCCCATCCGTGGTCCTGTATCACCCCTGCTGCTTGGCCCCCGCTCCTGCCCCCTTGGCCCAGCTCCTGCCCGGCCCTTGGCCGGAGAAGGCAGCCATCGGCACTAGGCTTCTGGTTGCTCACTTGCCTTACAAATAGGGGAACAGGGTAACCCACTTTGGGCCCCTGCCTCCTGCCCTCTTGCAGCAGGAAGTCTATCTGTCCCCCAATAAATTTTGTTTTCGCCAACCGAAAAATAAAATACAGGCGCAGAATTAACTTTTAAATTAATGGCTGAGTTGTAGAGCGGCCAATGCCTAAAAGTGCTTTAGCAAAAGCTTCCCAATTATTTCCTGGGCCACAGGCTCGGCCCAGTTACGTCTGACCTTCTCTCTAAAGGATACAACATCCTCCCAGGTAGAAGCTCCCAACCCAGCTCTCCCTCCCAAATCAAAGACTCCCCTCTCAGAAGCCACCAAACCCCCAGCCACAAACAAAGCTGCCTCACTCGCTTCCCACAGTCAGCAAGGGAGGGAATGGCGGGCGGCAGGGAAAGAAGAAACCTTAGATGCAGTCCCTCTGCGTGGCTGCCACGCATGCCCCCACGCCCCCATGGACCCCATTTAGAAAGTAGATAAATTGGGGTGCCATTATTCATTTTCCAAAGGAATTCGCTGCAGGAGCCCTTTCCATGGCGAGGTCCCCAGTGCCTTTCAGCGTCTGTTTACAGACCACTAAGACTTGGACAGGAGGCTGGGCAGGCAGAGGTAAAGTGACAGTGCGAGGAGCCACTGCCTGCCACAGACCAAGCCCACAGAAAATAAGGCGCTCAGAAATGAGGTCAGTGGCCGACGGGTTCCCTTGACTAGTTTTTTATGTAGGATTGTGTCTGCAAGGCCACTGGGTGGCGGGGGAGGGGGAGCGAGTGGCATTAGCCACCTGGGATGTGAGCTCTGACGGGAAGAACAGAGTTTATTTAACATGCTGCTCTGGCACCCCTGTCTGGGAAGCAACATGGCCACGGAGCCCATGATCTTATCGAGAAGCGGTCTCAGCCCACTGCCAGCTGCCATGCCACTCGGGCCAGTCAGCGTGCTCACACCTGTCATGGCTCCTTGCTCCTCCTGCTCCACTCACCCTGCCTACTGCCCTGACATCTGAACAGAAGTCTTTCCAGGCCCCCTAGGGCCTCTCGGAGTTAACGAGCTCCTCCTAATTCCCACCTAATAGGGCTGCATAGGAGCCCAGATGCCTTCTACCTCACAGATGCAAGGAGAAGGAGGAGAGAGAAGTGGGTGAGAGGTGGAAGGAAGGAGGGTAGAGAACGAAGGTTAGGTAAGGAAGAGGAAACCCCAACCTACCTGCTGTGGTCAGAACAGCCCCTCTAGCAAGGGTGCCCCAACCCATCATCACCACTCCCCGTTAACAAGCCCCACCCCCAAGGACGCTCTGGTGAAATGGGGGGTGACAGACATACACTGGAGAGGAAGAGGAAGAGGCTGACAGGAGGAGGCTGGGAAGGGTTCTGTGGGAAGGGAGTGTGGTCTGGCAATGCCCGGCCTCCAGGGTAGATGCCTGGCACTTGAAGGGATCACCTAGGGACCGGGAGGCCGAGGGGAGCTCTCTCTCTGGGCAGCGCCTCGGGAGATGGTCTATGCAGAAGGTGCCAGGGCAGGGTCTTGCAGTGCGCAGGTGCAGGCAGTGAGGGGGAGGCTGTGGAGAGGCGGAGGGGAGCGGGCTTCGGGAGTGACCAACCTGCTGTGGTCCGGAGTCACCTCCCCCTGTGTCCTCCGCCCGTGGTCAAAGAGCAACCCGGAGAACTACCTGATGAGGAGCTGCAGGGGGAGAGAGTGGGGTCATGGGGTCAGGAGCCTGGGAGGGTGGGAAGCCTGGCCGGCGGAGCAGGAGGAAGAGCGTGGTGGGAAAGTGAGCAGACTTGAGGGAGAGCAAGGGGCAAGAGTGCCTGGGAGGCCCTGCAGCTGGCTGGTGAGAAGAGGGAGGGCAGCAGAGAGGTGGAGAGCTAGTCAGGTGCGAGGGCCAGAGGTGGCTGGACTTACACCCCGAGGGTGGAAGAGCTAACAGGGTGGGAGGGTTCAAGTTCTGAAGAGCCAGGAGGACTATGCAGGGGCTGCCCAGGAGTCAGGAAAACTGGGGAGCCAAGAGAACAGAGGATGGAGACACCAAGTCCCCAGGGCCCCCGGAGCCTGGGGGAACGAGCAGGCACGCTGCCCTGTGCTCTATTCTAGTGAAATGCAGCGTCTGGGCCAGGGCTAGCCACCCGCTGAGAAGAGCGCTGAGGAAGCTGAGCCCCGGACAGGAGCAGGCACAGGAGGGCAAGGCTCCCGGAGCTGGTGTGGTGTGGGGCAGAGCGAGGTTCTCGCAGGTCCTGAGACGCAGACAGAAGTGGGAAAGGGGGCGGGAAGGCACGGGGGGGGGGGGGGAGGGGGAGGGGTATGGGGGCTGAGACAGCCAGGAATGACAGAGGCACAGACGATGGGATGAAGATGGGGTCACTGAGGGGCTGCTGGGGGCAGCCAGTGGACACACGGACAATGGGAGAGACAGACGTCAATGGGGCTGGGGTGCTGGTGCAGTGAGAGCACGAAGGACCGTGGGATGGATGGGGATGGGACACGGAGAAGATAAATGACATTGTAATTTCCACCTGAGCGTCGAGCAGCCTCTTCTTGGGCTCGGGCAGCGGCTCAGCCATGGTGGGGTGGTCCCGGCGCAGCTCCTCCTCCACCAGCATCAGCCTGAAGGGACGGGCTTCAGTGGGGTTAGTGGCGGGCACTAACTGCCCAGGGAACTCCTGACCCGGGTGCCACGCAGCTCTCAAGCACCCTCCTCCCCGCCCCAGAATCCCTCCGTTGTCCGTTACTCACCCTCCCCTCAGGGACCCTCACACCCCGCTAAGGACAGCTTTCTGAGCGTCTACCATCCACATACGCCAGGCCGTCCGCTCCCATTCAGGGCAGCGCCCTCCCAGACCCCCAGTGGCTGAAGACCTGGCTCTCATGTCCCCCATTCCACTTCCTGTGTAGCCCCTGATGCCCCTCACCCAAGAGGTCCTCTACAATCACTGTTATCCCAGCGCCTCTCTGCCTTTGGTAGAGCCCCTCAAGGTGATTTCTCATAACGGACAGCAATTGGAGCAGTGGTTTTCAAAAGTTTCCAATGAAGCCTTGTTCTTCTAATTAATGTTACTCAAAAACACTTGAAGAATGAATCAAAATGGAGCTGGCTCTGAATGGAGTGAGGCCCAGGGTCCCTCCCAGTTCTCAGGATAACTGAGCCCCGTGCTGGGACTCCTCCGTTGGAGTCCAGGGCTCCACAGAGCAGCTAGGAATGTGCAGACTTTATAAAAGGGGCATCCTTTTCTACTGAACACCCTTCCAAGCCTGGGGCGCAGGATGGGATGGTCAGCGGCCGCTCTGGACAAGGATCCCTGACTAGGTCTGGGGTGAATAGCACGGCCTGGATTGAAAGTAACGCAGTGGCGGTTGGACAGTAACAGGCACACATTCCAAGGGCTTCAGAAGGTCCTCCATCGGGGACACTTACTACACTAAGCAAGGGGTTTCTTCCCTTCTGGTGGGTGAGTGTAGGGGTGGGCTTTCCTCACAGTGTCCGGAGTTGGGGTCTGGGGGCTCTCTTCAACCTCAAGCTCTCCCTTGCTACCCCTCCCCGGGCCGCCCCTCACCTGCCAATGATGCTCTTGATCTGCGAATCCTTCTCCACCTGCTGCTGCCTTAGCCTCTTCTCGCTCTGCTCCAGTCGGGCCTGGTACTGCATCAGGATTTTGCTGGTCTGTTCTTCCTGGGACAGCAGTCTCCGCTCATACTCTTCCAGCTTCCGGTTGGACATGTGCAGCCGCTCCTTCAGTGAGTGGATCTCCTCCTCGTACTCCTTCACCTGCCCGCCGGGCACACGACCCCGCACTGTGAGAGGCGCCCTGCCCTCACCCCGCCACCCCGCCCCAGCCCTGTCTGCCAAGAACAGCTGCTGCCAGGGTGAGGATGACATCCCAACCACCTCCTCCAGCCCTCTCCCTGCCGGCTGATCATACGTACACACCCACTTTTTTGAAGGCCCCACCATGGAGCTGAAGATCCCTTACAGTGGAGCATGGTCACAGACCCCACACCCCGGGGGGTCTATACATGTCCTCACATGTGCACCTGGACACATGAGGCCCCACTCAGGAACCTAAACAGACTCACGGACACAACCTGAATTTAAAGCTAAGGGGACTCCTCAGCCCTACCCCAGGCCACAGAGCCTGGGGAAGACCAGGAAGGAGAGACACTGGCTGGGGAGAGGAAGGCTGCACCCTGGGGCAGAGGGTCTGGGCCTCAGGGGAGTCCCGGCTGAGAAGCTCCGAATGCCTCTCTGTTGATAATGAAGTGGGATTCGAGGCTGGAAGGGCTCGGAAGAGTCATTCTATCTGCCCTACTGGCTCTAAAGCCTGGAGCTGTGCTGTCCAATATAGTATCTACTAACCACGCGCAGCTATTGAAAAATTAAATAAAAATTAAAACGTCATTTCCCCAACTGCACCAGCCATGCGGCCCGTGGCCACCATATTGGACAGTGGGGACCACAGAACATTCCACCACCACAGAAAACTCTACTGGACAGTTCCAGGCGAGAGAGAGCCTTCCTCCACAAGCTCCTCACCCGAACCGCCAACAGAAACACTGATCTGAGAGACGGCCCTCTCTTCCTCTGAAGAGCGCACACAGCAGGCGTCCTGGGTGAGGAGGGGTGCTCACCCTCTGCCAGCAGGGCCAGTTCTCTCCTGGGGCTTGCTAACCAAGTCTACCTAAGTCGGTCCCAACATTTCCTCCGTCAAACCCCAATTCCCCCGAGAATCCGCTCTCTACTCCCCAAGTTGGAGCCATACACTCTCTACCTATCGCCTAAGCCTGCAGCCACGCTCTCCTTCAAGGTTCTTGGAGCAATGGCTTCACCAGGGAACGTGCTGCTAAGCCACTGTGTGTGCCCAGAGCTCTGGCTGTCTTTCGCTCTGGGCCACTGCCAGCTGGGAGTCTGGGTGGTCTTTTCCCACAGGGGCCGATACACACTACTGTACACCACCAACCCTCTGCCACCTCTGCCCATGGGGCAGTGACTGGGCAAAGCGGCCGTCGCTTATAGTGCATCTCAACCCCTCTATCCCGCCCAACTGATCAGCTGGCTGCTAGTAAAGTGACTTTCCCACTCCTGAGCGGCCACAGGAGCCCGGACTATGTTCTCCCTGGGAAGAGCATGGGGGGCGCCTGCCACAGAGCCTGTTCCTCCCCAGGCGGGCTATGATGTGTATAACCCACACAACAGAGTGGGAACTGAATTCTCAACGGAGAATTGTATCTGCTCTCCCCTAACAGACCGAAGGCTTCTCAAGACAGGGGGTCAAGTCTTTTTCTTTTCTTCCCACCATAACTACCTGATCCTGGCTGTTGCCCTCGGCAATGCCAAGGGCAGGGCAGGGCTTGGGGCTGGCGTACCCTGTCCAGCCGGCTCTCATCCATCGACTTGGAGTACTCCTTGAGCTTGTACTCTTCCCGCTCGATGTGGGCGCTCTCGATGTCAGCCGACAGGTGAGGCATGTTGGAGACCCAGGCCACCGTCCGCTCAGAGGCTGGCATTGTGGGGTTCAGCGTGGATGGCGTCTGAGAATGCTGGGACAGGGCAGGTGGGGCACAGAGAGGGAAGGCGGGAGAAGGCAGGGTGCGTTTAGAGCGAGCACTGCCAGGAGAGGGCCCCACCCTGTGCCCCCTGCTCGAGCTCTGACCACCTGTGAATGCTAGGCAAGCTCTCTATCGAGCCTCCCGAGTGCGAGCTCCCTGCGGGCAGGGCCCTTTGCTGCTCGTGGCCAAGTCACAGCGCCCAGAGCAGCACACACTTGCGTAACAAGTGGAAGGAGGCGAGAAAATTGTAAGTTCAGACCACAAACTCTAATCTACCTCTACCTCCCCGACCCGTTTCCTTCTTCCCCCCTGCCTTCCTCCCAGCCTCACCTACCTGCTTGGTGATGGAGGGCTTGAGCCCCCCACCCCCTCCGCCACCGCTGCCCCCGCTGCCCCCAATGCTGCCCTCCTTGCTGAGGCTCTGTTGCCGTGGACGGGCAGGGCCGTAACTCGGCTCCGGCGACTGTAATAGATTCCCGCTGGATGGCCGCGGTTTCTGGGCAGCGCTGACTGTCAACTGCTGAGACTTGCCCCTCTGCAATGGGGGTGGCTGGCCCCCGCCACCCCCGCCACTGCCCCCTCCGCCACTCCCACCTCCGGGCCCTGAGGGGGCAGGCCTCTGGGGACCAATGGTGATCTGGGGAGGGGACAGCATGTGCTGCAGGTTGTCCTGTAGTGAGAGCTGCCGACGGGTGAAGTCAGTACCAGAGGGTCCGAACTCATCACTGTAGCTGTGACTGTGAAGGATGGAGGCGGCAGGGGGCTTGGGGACCCCCGAGGAGAGGTCCTCACTCTTGCTATAGCCATGGAATGGGGCGAAGGTGTCCCCTGGGGGCTCTCCACCTCGGTGGTGGTGATGGTGGTGGTGGTGGTGATGGGAGGAAGGTGGAGCGTGGCCACCGCCCCCTCCGTGGCCCCCTGGGGGGCCTGGCCCATCAGCAGCCATGTGGAAGAGAGGGTTCTGGAAGGAGAGGGGGATGCGCAGTTGCTGGGCAGGAACACCGTCCGTGGTGACACCCATCTGGCTGAGGCGCATGCCAGCCGCGGTGATGGAAGAGCCGCTGCCCTGGGAGAGGCGCCCGGCAGGGGCAGGCCGCAGCCCCAGGGCGGCGGTCAGGGAGGCCTGGCTGGAGTGCAGCAGGTCCCCGACAGCCGCCAGGTTGGACACGCTGCTGCTGTTGAGGCGGCCCCCGGGCCCGTCCCCTTGCAGATCCAGCATGGACACGCTCTTGTTGACACTCAGCATCTTCTGCTCCGGCTCTGTGATGTCCGAGCTGCTCGTGCAGTACGCTGGCGAGGACCGGGCCAGGGGCGGGCGGCTCACGTAGAACAGGTCCTTCCCCCCACCCGGCGGTGGTGGGGGCGGCTTTTCCTTGGTTGGGGAGGGGAGGCGAGCCATGTCCATAGAGCTGTCGGAAGGGAAGGGGCACACAGTGGAGGTGAGGCCCAGGCGACTGGCAATGGAGCCGGCTGTGGTCTGACACAGCCCTGAGGTGAAAGTGGGACCCTCAAGGGAAGGGCTAAGAGCTCGGGCAGGGCAGGCAGGGAGGATGGGAGGAGTACGTGGGGAAAGGAAAGGACAAGGCCCCTGCCGGGAGGGAGGGGGGCCTAGAGGAGGGGAGATGGGGCAGCAAGTGGAGGGATGAGGGGCAAGTCTGGGTAGATGTGGAGGAGATGAGGGCGCATGGAGGAGGAGCGGAGGGAAGGAAGGTGGAGGCCACTGGAGTGGGAGACAGGAGAGGGGGGAGGGGAGGGGAGAGCCCCTCACCTGTTGAGGCCTCGCGCCATGAAGGACTGAAGGTCGATGGAGCTGGAGAGAGATGGAAAGAGGGGCAAGCACAGACAGAGAAGGAGAGAGGTGGGAATATGGCACGGATGTGGTGTCATGGAGGGAGAGGCAGGCAAGGAATGAGCAGGGTGGCCATCACCATGAGCGGCCACTGAGGCGAGCGCCACCCATCCGAGCGGTGGCTGAGGAGGCCCTGCTGGGGCCAGGTGTGGCTCCCCAGCCCTGGGCGTGGCAAGGTCTGTGGGGGCTGGTGGGGGCTGGGGCAGTGCTTCTTTCCAACTCGTACAGAGATATTCTGGGTCGGCCAGTTGGACACCACATGGCTGATCCAACATGCACTGGCTGAACCCCAGCTCAGGGACGGGCACGGGCGCAGGACAGAGCAGGTCAGCGCCGGCAGTGGACTCCCTGGCTGGCTCACCTCCTGGGCCCACAGTGCTTGCGCCCCCTGACTCTGGAGGCTCTCACAGCCTAGCGCTGCCTGGACCTGCCTCCTCACTGAGTCCTCTGACACCTGCTTCTCTTTCTTTCAAGCCCCACAGAGGCGCACGTGGAGCCCAGTGAAGTGCATTGGAAACAAAATGGTGGGGTCCCAGGACACAGGTGTGGGGTCCCGCAGTGCTCACCTGTTGAGGTCCCGCATCATGTAGCCCTGCATCTCGGCCGACGGGCCCCGCAGCACCACGGGCTGAGGCCGCGGCCTCTCACTCTGGCGGCTCGGCTGCCTTTGGATGTTGGGGTTCCTCAGAGCTGTGCTGATGTCGTTGAGGAGCCGGGGCAGTGGGCCCAGCTTCAGGAGGGCTTCCTGGAAGGAGAAGGCTGTTACCTGGGGGCGAAGTGCCCAGCTCTCCAAGGGCCTCAGAGGGGGAGGGGGCTGAGCTGGGGGCAGGCAGCGGGGACATGCTATGCAGGCGCCTCTGCAGACAACTGGGACAGGGCAGAGGGGCATCTGCTGACCTTGCTGAGCTGGGGCAGCACCTCCCAGAGCAGGGCATGCAGTGTGGAGAGCTCTCGGCCCAAGTCGATGTAGCCCTCAAAGCTACTGCTGTTGGTCAGCGTGTCCAGGTTGGAGATCTCATACAGGAACTGCTGCATGGAACCCCACTCCAGCTCCAGAAACTCGTTCATGAACCCCAGAAAGTCTTCCTTTGAGGTAAACCTGCCAAGGCATCCAGGCGAAGGTCACACACCCCCATGTCTCAGGCCTCTGGCACTCAGGAGACCCTCGCTGCCCACCCCAGCCCGAACCCTCCTCACTTGGAAAAGTTGGCCAGGTTCTGGATGACCTTGGCGATGAGGGTGAGGGTTCGTGAGGTCTGCTCATCCGGATACTCCTGCATGAGCCCGAAGAGACTGGGCGACATGATGGCTGGGCAGAGGAAGCGCAGGAAGAGCGAGGCGCTAATCAGCCGGTCAGCGATGTCCTCCCGACCCCGCTCTGCGCAGCGCAGTCGCCAAGATGCAAACACCTCCTTCAGCTCCCTCGGGAACACGCTGGGGGGAGGGGTGGGGAGACAGAGAGAAAGAGAAAGAAAGAGAGAGACCAGGACTGAGCCCCAGAGACCCTCAGCTTCCAGGGAACATGCCGAGGAGGTGGCAGGAGGTGCAGGTGTGGAAACAGGTGAGAGACAGGCAAGGAGGGACCGCAGGGGGAAGACGGGTGGCTGCTGGGAGGAGAGGGCTGTGGCAGAGGGACAGACAGATCAGGGGAGAGAGACGGAGGGCAGAGAAGGTGAGGGGGGAGAGACACGTGGGAGAGACAGCGGTCGTGTGAGAGAGACGAGCAGAGAAGAAAAACAGACACCAGGGAGAGACAGAGATGGGAGAGAGATGGAGGGTCACTTGAGGTACAGGGAGCTCGGACCCCCCAACTCTTCTGAATTCCAGGGAAATGAGGCATGATCCATCCCTGGAATGGCTGAGCTCACTGCCCCACCTCCTGCTCCATGCTGCGCTGGAACTCTGCCTCTGGTGAAGCAGGGCTCACCCTCACTCCCACACCTCCGACTGGCCCCCGACTCCGTGGTTCTGTCCGTGAGGCCACAGGCCTCCTTTCCAATCGCTGACAATGGCTGCTGATCCTTTCCTTGCAGGGTCTTTCCCCCAGCCCTTCTCCACTTTCCTGCCACACCCCCTCGGGGTCTGATCCCCATGCCTAACTGGTCAACTGTAGCCCCAACTACTCTGGACTTCCTTCTCCCGGCTCCAGGCACCCCCACCCCCACCTAAGTCTTCTACCTACTTCTCAGTCACCATACTTCTTGGCACCAGCACCATTCACGACAGCCCACCACCTACAACAGCCCCTCACCTACGAATGAACTCAAACTCCTTAACCTGGCAACCGAGGCCTTCCAGATTCTAGTTCTAACCCCTCTGTCCAGGCACCTGTCCCACCACTCTCCATCAGCAGCCACGCGCGCCACCAAACCGTGCTAACCGCTGCCTCCTGAAAGCTCCTGGGCCTGCTCACTATGCACACACCTTCGGCCATGGCCCTCTCCTGAAATGTCTTCTTTTCCCACCATATCCAAACGTCAGAACTTGACCCACTTTTCAAAGCCAAGCCCAGGGGCACCTCCTCCACGAAGGCTTCCCTGCTTTATCACAAAGCCCTGCCTTCTCTGACCTTATATTACATGGGGGGACCCGCACTTGGCACTTAGCACAGCCTACAACTGCTTTGCAGCTCTAATCTGTCCCTACTCCTCCTGGGAGGTCCTCTGAAGGTAGGGGCCAGGCCTCACTCCTCTGCCTGCTCTACTGCACTAAGCCCAATGCTTTGCCCGTAACTGGTCCTCAGTCCTCTTTGAGGATGGACAGATGGATGAACAGATGAACACACGGCTCCCCTGCCCCCACCCCCAACCCAGCGTTCCCAGTCTCACCAATGGGAGTTGACCACCTTGCACAGGGCCAACTCACAGCACATTCGCAGGTTGGCCTGGTGCTCTGCCAGACTGGACGCCGTGCACTTGATGGGGTCCACCTCACAGTTCTCCTCAGACTCATACAGAGCTCGGATAAATTCCCCTGCGGAGCACAACAGGGTCACACTCCGGGGCAGGGGCAGGGGCAGGGGCAGGGGCTGCTGGGTGGGGGAATCTCAGAACCAGGTGGTTGGATGCTGGCACCCAGAAACTCTGGGGTCAGAGGCATCGAGCCTGAGGAAGGGTGGACTTGGGGTCTGGAGTAGCCAGGTTTAGGGCTGGATGGACATCTGGTAGGTTTAGGAAGAAGAGACCTGAGGGTGGGCCATACCAATGGCATCCTTGAGGTATTTCTGACCAATCAGTCTCATGTACTCTTCTATGGCTTTAGTGGCGAGCGTGTTCTCGCGGAATATGAGGTGCTCCCGTTCCATGAACCTGTCCACCTCAGACATGGCCATGTCTGAAAGGAAGTCCTGGGGCCCGGGAAAATCCAAGGGTCAGCCTCCGAGCAGCCAGCCTCACGAAGACAGAAATGCCCGCTCCCAGGTCACCCTTTCCCGCCGGCACAGCACTCACCTTGGCCTTGCCCGTACTCTGCAGGATGTGGACCAGGGCACTGGCTACCTCCTCCTTGCCCTTGACATTCAGGGCGGGCTCCAGGACTGCACACAGCATCCGGTAATGGTTGGTAACATACTCTGCAAACTCCTTATACAGCTCCATGGGCAGGATGCTCATTGTCTGGTAACGTGCTTTCAGCCGCACAGCCGGGCAACCTCCTTTGCCCTTGCCCCCCGAACCACCCCCCGAGCCCCCGCCCCCTCCTGAGCCCCCCATGCCCCCAGAGCCCCCACTGCCTGTCGGCAGGGTTACGGGGGTACCACTGCTCTGTGAAGTGGCGCCCAGCCAGGGTGGCCACGGGCACAGTCACCAGGCCCACATAGCCCGCCTTGTCCTTCTTGCGCTTTTTGTCTGAGTCACGGTACAGATGCAGCCGCAGGGCACGGACAGCTGGCAGGTTGTTAAACTCGAAGTGCTCGCCCCAGAAGACGGTGTCCCCCGACGCCGAGCGGGGCTTGGAGGTGGTGCGCGCATACAGCATGTCGTCCAGGCAGAGCTCACAGTAGTACCGCTTCTTGGGGGGCAGCTCCCGGGCCTCTATGATCCACAGCTTCAACACATTGTCCACCCGGCGGCTGTTGTCCTGGCAAGGTGGGTGGGCATGGCGGATAGAGGGGAAGGGACAGAGGGACAGAGACATCGAGACAGGAGAGACAGTGAGGACGTGAGAGGCAGCAATCAAAAAGCAGACCTCATGCTCACTTGGAGCCTGGGAAGGGGCCTTATTTGGAAATGGGGTCCTTGCAGATACGATCACACTGAGGAGTGTGACACAGGGTTAGCGTGGGCCCCAGACCCCAGGACTGGCGTCCACATGGAGGGAGACATGGAAACCAGAGACACTCAGAGGGAAGGTGGCCACGGCAGGTCAGTGGCAGCAGAAACCGGACAGATGCAGAGACCGCCGCTGACCACAGAGCTCGGAAGAGACCAGGAAGGGTTCTTTCTAGAGCTTCGGAGGGAGCCAGGCCCTGCCTACACCTTGACTTTGGATTTTTAGCCTCCTGAACTGTGAGAGAATAAAGTTCTGTGTTTTAAGCGGCCCATATGTGGTAATTTGTTACAGCAGACCTAAGAAATGGCATCAGTATTGGGAAAGATTTTAAAGCTAGAATAACAAGCCAAAAACATTAAGGTAGAATTTGAAGGGGAGAACTGGGAAGTCCTTCAAAGACAATCAGAACTTATTTTTTAAACAATAAAAGAACGGCATAAATACAGGATCGGGGAGGCGACACAGCTGGTGTGAAAGGGCCTGGGGTACAACTGACACCAGAGCGTGGGAGGCTGAGGAGACCTGCACCATGAGCAGCAGCGGGGGGGGGGGGGGGGGGGGGGGGGGGGGGGGGGTGTAACCGCAGGGTTACACCACATTCATCATCTTTTTTTTGTTCTTGTTGCTAATCCAGACCTGAGGATATCTTTTCCATTGATTTTTAGAGAGAGTGGAAGGGATGGGAGAGACAGAGAGAAACACTGATGGGAGAGAGACACATCAATTGGTTGCCTCCTGCATTGGGGCCAGGGATCAAGCCTACAACTGAGGTACATGCCCTTGACCAGCACCAAGGCCATGACCCTTCACGCTTCAGGCTGGCACTCTAACCACTGAGCTAACCAGCCAAGGCGCATCTTGGGTTTAATTCTTTAAGAAGGACACTAAGAAACAAGGGTCCCCCCAGAATGGCCACCAGCCCATGAACTCACTGAAAAATGGGGTACAGAGAACAGCTGATGGAACTGGGAGCATTTTTCCTGGGAAATACAAGTCTTGGGAAGAACCAACTTGTGAGCCAAAGGGACCTTAGAGATCATGTGGTCCAACTCCACTCCCACCGGTTTCATAGGGGACAAGCTGAGGTCTGGACTTCACTAACTGACAGTGGTGTGTGTCCTACGGGAACACTGCAAGCAGAGGCTGGGTAGCACCTGTCAGGGAATCGGTGGGCAGTTCTGCTCACAGGAGACCTAGCCCAGAGCACGTCGGAGCCCCGGCCACTCCGTAAGTCTATGATTTCTACGGCAGGGAAAAGACCATGAGGCAGGAAGAAAGGGAAAAGAAATGAAGGACTCAGAGAAGAATGGGGGTCACTTCTTTTTCATCCATGTCTCCCCCACCTCAGTGCCCTCTTCCCCCAAGCCCTGCTCCGTAACTCCTTCCCCCTGGGCTCCCTAGACTCCCGGTGGCCTGACCTCTACCTGTCCCCTGTGCTCCTGATACCTTGTTGGGTTTTACTGCTCTCTGGAGATTCTCGATCCATTTGTCCCTTTCGGCCGCAGAACGACAGGCAAAACATTTTGTTCCTGATGACGTTGTTACCTGGAGAGGGGTGTGGAGTTGAGATGGGGCTGAAGAGGGGAGATGACTCCTGAGGACTGGAGACTCCACCACCATCTCCTCCTCCCCCGCCTTTCTCCAGCCCCCAAGGTTTCGGTTTTCTCCACATCCCCCCAGGGCCACTTTCTTGAGGCCTCTCTGTCCTCACCCTCCATCGCCCAGCGCACTAGACCCAATACCTCAAAACAGAATTCCTGGCCCAGGATGGAGCTGTGCACTGGCTTGATAATGGAATCCTCATCCAAGTTGAGCTCTAAGGCCTCGGCTGCACTGCTAGGACTCAGCAAGGACTCGTGAGAATGTGACTCCTTAAAGCTCTGCATCAGCCGGGCCCTAGCGGGCGGGAGGGTCAGGAGAGAGGATCAGGGCCCCACAACTCTTACACACCAGGGCCTGCGTCATCAGGATGGAGACTTGGGGAAAGTGCCTCCTGAACTCCCTTCCCACACGGACACAGACAGACAGACAGACAGAAAGAAACCAGCCTATCCCTGGGGAAGGACACGAGGGGTGTGAGAGAAGCAAGGCTCCTTAAAGAAATCCCCTCGCCCTCAAGTCACACCTAAGGGGTTGTGAGGACTGGGGACACTGAGGAATATCTCAACCCAGAAATGGACCACAGCAGGGAACAGAGGCGAACAGGTGGGCTTGGGACACCTCCAGGTGCCCTCCAACATCCAGAGCCTCGGAATAAAGGAGGAAACGTGGAGGTAAAGAACCAGAGTGCAAAGATGTTCATCTGGGCCTGGCACACGCTAGTGCTTACACAACATCCAATAATTCAGAGAATGAATGAATGAGGTAAGAGGACTCTAGCAGAATCGGGGTTTGTGGTAATGTGTTACAGCAGCCCGGGGAAACTCAGGGGGGGGGAATCGCAATAAATAGGAGGAAGCTGCGGGCAGAAACGTGAGAATGAAGAGACTGAAATGGGGACTGGGGAAGAGGGGAGCTGGAGCAGGAAGGAGAACAGGGGGAGGCAAAGGCATGTGCAGAAATAAGAGGATGGGAGAAGGTGAGGAGGTACAACTGCAGAGAGGGACATGGGAACAGAGATGGGAAATACAGGGAGAGGAGAGAAAGGGGCTGAGGGAGCCGGGGATGGGGGCCCAGGCCCAGGAATAGGAACAGGCGAGTGAGCAGTATGAGGATGGCTAGGGATGAAGAGTAGAGAGCAGTAGGAAAGCAGGAGGGGGAGCTCGGGTGTGGGAGCCTCCACAGAGCTATTTATAGCAGCCCCGTCATTGGGCTCCATTGTCGTCAGCACCACGCTCCCCCAGCCCACCGCCCCCGCAGCCAGGAATACCATGCCCTCACCCCCCCCCTGCCAGCCCCAAATCCAGCTCAGTGACATGGGAGGGGGCAAGGGAAGGTGTGACTCACCTATCCCAACCTCCCTACCTGCCCAATCCCGAGGGAGGCCAGACATGGGGGGGAAGGAGGGACTGGGCTCTTCCTGGGGAGTGACTGGGTGAGGGGGAAGCCCAAAGAGGAACCCCAAGAAGCAGACAATAGGAGCAGACATGACATGTCCCCCAATCCCAGCCTGTGACAGTGGCTCTGGACTTCTCTGAGGACTTCCCCCCCCCTCCCCCCTTCAGTCCCTGAATTAACCCTATAGCTCCCCTCCCCCTTCACTGTCATGCTCTCAGCTGTCCCTTCCCTCAGCCATTAGTATCTGCCAGCCCCAGCCCCACTCCAACCCTCTGCCCTTCCCTCACACCCTTCTACCTAGACCACACTGCTCCTCCCTGCCCCCTCCCCGGCTTCCCCCACGGCGCCAGCACTCCTTCAGTCTGGGGGCCAGCAGAGTCCCTCCTTGGCTCGACCTCTCCCTGTCCCTAACCCCATAACACCCCTGAGCCAACCTGAGGCCTACAGCCTCGGCATCAGAGGGCGCCCATTCCTCGGATCTCACTATAGAGCCCCCTATATGGCAACCAAGGCATCCCTCCCGCTCCAGCCCCTACCGGTCATGGTCAGCACTTCGGAAGCGAGGCAGGATCTGGCGAAAGCTGCTGGTCCGGTCAAGTTTGGGTTGGGACTTCGTGCGTTTGATGGAGCTTTTTAGCCTGCGGCTCAGGAAGCCTTGCTGGGGGAGGGAAGTGGGGATGGGGCAGTTGGGGCAGGGTCAGGTCCACCTGCTCAGCCCTCAGCTGAAGGTGGGAAGGGGAGAACGGGGAGTCTTTAGGGCGAGGAAAGGGGAGAAAAACCCTGCCACCGGTCTGTCTTCCTTGGCTCCCACGGGTTCGAGCGCATACACAAACACACACCAGCTTGCAGAAGGTGGGAGGGCTGGTCTGAGAAGCAGGGGGGCAGAGCCAAGAAGGGGGAACCAAAGAGGTGGGGAGTGTCTCTTTTTCCTCCATCCCTCCCGCTCGGGTCCCTTTTTCAGAATCCTGGGCTCCAGCTGGGACGGGGGGAGGGGCAGCCGGCCACATTGGGCAGCACCTTCACTCACCGAGGGCCGGAAGGGCGCAGCGGGGGCGGCCTCCATGCTGTACTGCTTCCCCCCGGGGACACTCTTCCTCCTCGAGCGACCCAGGTGGTGCTCTGGGGGAAAGGAAAGGGCAGAGGGGAGCTGGGGAGGGGTCGCTGTCGGCCCGGCTTCCGCCCCGGCCCCAGCGCTCGCCCACCTCCCTGGCCCCTCGCTCCAGCCTCACCTACCCCCCGGGAAGCAGCAGGAAGAGCAGCGGCGGCGGAGAGGCTGGCGGCGGGAAGAAGGGGGCAAGGAACCCGACCCGGAGCCCCCCGAGGGGGACGGAGTGGGAGGCCTTAGGCCCATGACTGGGGCTGGCAATCAGCCGAGGGGCATGGCTGAGAGGGTCAGTGAAACCCAAAAAATAAAGGACACAGCTCCACAGAAGATAGGTCCTTGGTGCCCACCCCCCCAGGAGGAGGCTAGCTGCGGGGGGAAGCTGGGCTAAGGTCATTGCCCATAGGCAAGCTTTCCCCTTCACTCAGCTGGGTACATCGCCCGCCTGCCCCCCTCCTGCTGGAAGCCCGGCCGGTCAGGAGGGCCTGAGCTGCCTCCCATGACCCCCTCCCTGGACTGGAGGGGGAAGTCTTGGGAGAGACCTGAGAGGAGTGGCCAGGGGAGAATCCTGGGGACAGAAAATTCAAGGAAGGGGCAGGTAGGGGGAGGGGAGTGGGGGCTGGTTCCACGTGCACTGCAGTGGCAGGGCCTCGGAAGGGAAGGAGGGAGAGGGAAGAGAAGAATGCAGGGGAGTGGGGGAAAGGGGCAGTGGGGGCTGGGGGACTCCCAAGTGAGGGTAGGGAGACGAGGAGGAGAGGAGGTGACTGCAGATGAAGCTTGGGACTGCCAAGAGCCTGAGAGAGGTGGCAGCTCGGAGGAGGGAGGCTGAGGCTCTGCTAGCAGGGGATTTAGGGGGGCGAGGGGCTAGAGGAGAATGAAAGTGGGGGATGCCAAGCTCCGGCTCCAGCTCCAGAATGGCTGCTCGGGCCTGGGCTCCCCCCTCAGCCCCAGTCACCACTGCAGCCAATGGGGGGGCAGGTACTGCATCAGGGGCGGGGCTACCATCTCCACAGCAACAAGAAGCTACAGGCTGGAGGGGGTTGGACCGGAAGAGCGGCCAGTTAACCCTCTAGATTCCAAAGCAAGGGTGGGCCACAGCTACATTTTCACTGTCTGCTTCGAGAATTGCAAACTGTCCTAGAACCAGTCCCCAAGTTCCCTTTGCCTCGAAAACCCAAGCGTTAGGAGATCTGCACACAAAAATGTGGGTCCTATGATACAGGAGCCCTTGTCAGTCGCTCAGGAATACATGTGCACAGCACAGAAACACACTGAGCTGTGGAGGTACATGGATATGAGAACCACAGTGCAAAACTACACAGGGATCGAGGTGCTTAGAAGGTGTAGAGACAACTGTGAGCAGGGGGTGCTGCTGACCCGCAATCAGATGCTCAGGCCCACACAGCCCATGGTGCATGCTTAGCCATGTGTGAGCACCACAACAGGGGAGGACATGCTTGGACCCACACTCACATGAGAGCTGCTGGAGTGGACCTGTGGCTCGAGTCCCTTGGGCAATCGTGTAGGCGGCACATTACAGAAATGGACACTTAACCCTGAGACACACACTCGACCATGATACATGCTTGAGGACACCGGGATTCCGACCACGTCAAGGTACCCCCGCACCCCACTAGCACAAACATCGTTCATTCACATGAAAAGAGCAACTCATCTCAGGACAATTCCTCTCTCCCAGCCCTTCCCTGACCCCAACACAGGCTTCCGAGGCGGCTACCAGGATAAAGAAAAAGCAAGGAGCAAATGTGCCCATTATCCTTGTGCCCATTATCCTTCCATTACACACTCAACAACGCTCCTAAGGCTCCGGATACCTTTGTCCTGGTCTCTGCGTTTCTCAGGTATAGCTGCCTCCCTCTCATTCCAGGGAGCCTCGCTCAGCCATGGTTTTCAGATGCAGGCTCCTCTAACAAAGGCATAAAGTCTAACTTTAAATCCACTCAAGTTTTGCTTTGGAACTAAAGAATTAACAGAAGCAGAACTAATGTGCTAATTGGTTCGCGTGGTTCTTGGAAGTAATATAACCTTACACATATCACCAGAAACTAAGATCCAGGAGCTCACACATAAGGCACAGGTACGGAGCTGGCCACATACACACAGGCTTACAAAAACTCACTGTCACAAGGCTAAGAATAGCAGAAACACACAGGAAAAGGGGGAAGAGTGACAGAAACTTGGGACATCCTGTTATTAATGCCGC
Source organism: Myotis yumanensis (assembly GCF_028538775.1). NCBI lineage: Eukaryota > Metazoa > Chordata > Mammalia > Chiroptera > Vespertilionidae > Myotis > Myotis yumanensis. Next base: position 93,805,447 of record NW_027223757.1, read on the forward strand.
ATGCAGTGACATGTATAGAAAGCACAGCACACACCCCTGTACACACACACAGCAAACCTGATCCTCATTTTGTGATCACTGGGCCCCCATGACCCATTCTAGCACGACGTATACACGCATGCACACACATAACAGCCACCTACACAGGCCTGTAACCCAGGCATTGTGCATACGCCCACACATGTGTACACCCTGTATCCACACACAATTGCTCTCACATGCACACAGCAAGAGCTTGAACTCCCACCTCTTCAGCCTCTGGAGTCCTGCCATCTCCCCGCCTTGCACACCCCCCTAACCCAGGAACCGTGCCTGTGGCCTTTCTTCCTTGTCACACCCAGCTGGCAGCTCACATGGGGAGCCAGGGGAGGGAGGTTGGCAGAACAGGGTGAGGAACAGAGTTGGACAGAGAGCAGAGAAATGGGGTGCAAAACTCTACACCGGGACAGGAACCTCTAATGACGGTCCCTGCGTGACAGGCCTCGCTGAGCCAGCCTCTGAGCCCGAGTGGCCTCCCTGATCCGGCAGGGCCCACGTGAACCGGTGAACCGGTGCCATCTTCCCTCTCCTGCCTTCCTCTCGCAGAGACCCCTTTACCACAAGGCCTGACTCCTCCTCCCCATCTCCCAGGCCCCTTCTCCCAAGTCTCCATCCAGTTCCCCGTCCTAAGCCCTCTTACCCTCTCTTCTCTCTTCCAAATCTGCTTGTCTCTCCAGCTACTCTTTCTCCCTGGCTCTCTTTCCTCCCCTCCAAGCCTCTCTCATCCCTCCTCTCCCTCTTTCTCCCCACTTTTCCTCTTTCCTCCACTTTCAGCTTCCCTTTCAGCCTCTCTGTCCCCACTCCCTGACAAGTAGGGGCTCATCCCTGCCTAGCCCAATAGTGTTCCATACACAGTAGGGTTCCAAGGAGCACACACACACTCCCTCCCCCCACTTGCACACCACCCACATCCAGACACACCCTGGACACCCATGCGGGGACTGACACGGATACCCAGATCAATGACGGAACACACATGCAAAGACACACACCTGCCAGCAGGGACACAGAAATCCTGCTCATGCAGCCACACATCCCCACACACAGGAGAAAGATTAGAGGTGAGCCCCGGCCAGGGACATGCATGCCCAGGGTCAGAGGTGACATGGACCAGGATGGCCACGGACTGCCCCACAAGCCAGTGGCCAGCCCGGCAGCTCCCTAGCCAGGAACGCGGCAGAGGCAGGATAAGACAGGACGGCTTGACAGGTCTGCACCTGGCTGGATGCACATGTGTGCAGGAGTACCTGGGCCCCCGTGTGCACATGGCACCGACACACAGGGGACACGGGTATGAGCACGAACACCAACGTGGACACACAGGCTGCCGCCTCCACAGAGGAGCTCCAAGACCACCCCACACCGGCCGCCCCCGCGCGCATGAGGCTCTGTCCCCCCACGAGGCCACGACCGGTCCCCAACACTCCCCGCACCCCGCGGACCTCCGCTGCCCCCTCTCCAGTTACCATAACTCCCCCCACTCGGAAGATGCAGCGAGAACATGCAGAGGGAGCAGCTGCCGCCGCCGCCGCGGCCTCCCCACCCCCTCCCCGAGCCCACGCACACGCGCGCCCCCGCCCCACGCGCCCCCCACGCGCGCTCCTCTTCGGCGCGGTCCCGCCCTTACCTTGCACCGCCCCTGGGGGGTCCCCGGTGAGGGAGGGGCTCCGCCCGGGCGCGGGGGAGGGGCGGGGTGCGGCGGGACGGGGGGCGGTGCGGCCCGGCTCGCACCGCCCGAAACGGTGGGGGCGGCGGCGGGGCCCGGGACGGCCCGGACGGCCGCGCGGTGACGGCCGCGGGAACGGCTCCTTCCGCCGCCGCTCCCGCCGCTGCCGCCGTTGCCCGGGCCCCGCCGCCGTTGCTAGGCGACCGCTGCTGCCGTGGCCGCCTCTGTCACGAGCCCCGTCGCCCGGAGACAGCGCGAGAGAGACGGGGGGAGGGGGACGAGGGGACCCCCTAAGCCAGCCGGGCCTCCCACCATCTCCCTCCGAAGCACAACCCCTACCCCAAACCGCGGAGAGACGAGGGGCGGCGGCTCCACCCGGCAGAGGGGAGCCCTGGATTCCAATGCCCTCAGGGGTCGGGTCCCTTCCGGGGCTCGAACACCCACGGCCCCAGCACACCGTCGCGGGCCCTATGTCCCCTGCACACCGCCATGCCCTCTACACAGTCCACATCTCCCTGAAAACCCAGACGTTCACCAGTCATCAACGCTTCCACCAAACCCTCCCCCGATATATAGACCTCTGGACCCCCTCCCAACACTACGGAGCCTCCAGCTCAACAACCTCCACATACCATCCCCGGCTCCAAACACACATGGCTGCCTGCACACAGGAGACCCCAGACCCCGAGGACTCCGGGTGAAGAGAAAGATGAGGAATAAGTGGGCAGAGACACCAACCACCGGACATATGAAAAACATACCCCACGAGCATGTGACCACGCTGGCCTGGACACACAGGTGCTCACACGTGCACAAAAACACACAAACCTTTCCCAGACATGGACATGACACACACAGATGTAACAGACATCACACACATTCTCTGTACACACTCCACCACCACCTGGCTTTGCCTCACATGGATGTGCTACCCCCACACACCCATGGTCAGAGGTTTCCATGACAATGACACATCCCTGGCCATCCAACCACCCAGGGTCCCAGAGCTGACCCCCAAGGGCCTTCTGGGCCTATCAGATGAGGGCTGAAGGGAGCCAAGGGATAGAGATAGGCCATTGGCTCTCTCTAAGGAAGAGGAACTGGAAGCCTGGATGCTGAGGGGAGGGGAGCTGGTGGAAGAAAGGAGTCACCTAGGGTTGGGGGGTGGGGAGGACATGGAGGACCTTGATCCCTGGTCCTGGAGGGGAAAGGCAGTGGTAGGGGGCAGTGACAAGGGGGTTCCGGGGCTGAGGGTGTCTCTCTGCACCTTGGCTGCAAATCTCTGTTCTCTGCCTTCATCTCCCCTCACTGTTCCCATGGAAACCTTTTAAGCTAACTTCTCAGGAAGACAAAAATCTTTTTTTAAATGACTAAAGAGGGAGGTGGAGGGGGGGCAGAAAGAGAGAGGGAGGGGAAGAGACAGATGGAGAGAGAGAGAGTTGAAGAGACAGACTGAGCAGAGAGCTCTACAGACAGACAGACAGACAGGAGATGAGATGGGGGTCTGATGGAGTTAAGGGGTAGAGAAAATAAGAGAAATCGGGAGGAAAGAGAAAGGGGGTGATAGAATTGCAGAAAATAGAAGCAGCTGATGAGAAGAGGAAGAGGGGGCAAGAAAGAGGGAGGGCCCTGGGGCTAGAAGGTCTGGAAGGAGAATCAGGAGCGTGGGGGTGGGGAGGGGAGGGAGGGCAGGAACTGGGTTATTCTCTCCAAGATCCCAGACCAAGCCCTGGGAGGGGCTGGGGCGGGCTCACTCGAACAGGAAGCTACAGATCTAAGGAGACTATTTTTACAAGCACCAGGGAAAGTCATGCTTCGCAGTTGGAGAGGAAAAGGGGAGCGAAACTGAGTGAGGACTGTCAGCGCAGCCCGTCCCGCTCGCGAGCCGAGGAGGGCGCCTTTCCCGCGCAGGCTCCTGCTCGCGGGACGCCAGCCCTTGCCGCGGCCGCCCAGCCCCTGCTGCTCCCTCCGCCCCGGCTTCCTCCGCCCGGCACCCGGTCTGCCTTCAGCTCTCTCCCCGCGACTGTCCGGGGCACCAGGGCTGCTCGGCCGCCGTACCATGCTCGCCGTGGGGCCGCCCCTCCACCGGCACGGAGACTGTGCGTCTCAGCAGTTTGTTGCGGCTGGAGTCGCTCCTCCGGTCCCGGATCAGAAGGGGGTGTATCTAGGGGATGCGGGTGTGTCAGAGCTCACGGGCGCTGCCGTCCCCCCTCCTCCCCCACCACGCAGGCTGCACCTCCCCTGCCCCACGGCACACTACGTGTCCAGGTGAGCCTTCTCTGGCCCTTCTCTCCCAAGTCTCTCTCTCTCTCATGTCCCACTCTCCTCTCTTCTCCCTCCATTTCTTTTGAAACATCCTCCAGGGAATCCTCCCAAACCCCACTCAGCTCTCCGGAGTTCGCTGCTCCCTGCACTTTCCCCTTGACCTTCAGGTCCTCCATTCTCCCTGCTGTCCTCCCAACCTCCCACCTCCCGCACCCCCTTCCCTCCCTCCCTGCCAGTCACGGGGGGGCGGGGGGGGGGGGAGCAGAAGCTGCATTTATTATAATCAGGATCCACAGCTTGTCTCCCTCCCACGCCCGCCCGGCTTGTGGCCAGACTGGGACCCAACCTCCCCACACCCCGGAAGGCCTGGTCACCTCCCCCCACCTTTCATCCTCTATCATGACCCCCAACTCAACCTCTCACTTCCCTTTCTTCTCTCTGAACCTCCCCCCCACCTCCCCCCTGCCACCTCCTTCCCAAACGACCCCTCTCCAACCCTCCCATCTCCTCCGCCCCTACAGGAACCTCCTCACCCACTGGTCCCAGCCCCAGTTCCATAACCCAACCCCTGTGGCCCTACACAGTGTTCATTTTCTAAATTCTGTCTGCCCTGGCACGCTTCCTACTGGATTCTGGCCACTCCTGTTGCCCTCAGCTTGCTGGCCACCAGTCCCCCAAGTCCCCTCAACCTGTCCCCACCTCTCATTCCTTCATTACCCCATTCATTTCTTCCCTCTTCATCCTCACAATAGTCCCCACTCTTACTGGTTCTGGTTTCTCCAATTCATCCTACAGACCCCAAACCCTGGGTCAATGCCTAAAACCGACGACCCAAACCACCTCTCCCTTTACAGTCACCATCTTCCCCCAGTCGATACCTCGACTTTACTCCATGGCCTGAAAGCCTTCTACCCAGCCATCTCTCCACACTCTCACTTGCCCCACAGACCCCTCGAAACCCTGGTTACCTTCAACTCCAGTTCTAAACACAACCTCCCCAACAGCTTTTGGGGCACATCTCTCACCACCTCTCTGGTCTGGTGAGCTACCTTATCACTCTCTAAAGATGGTCCCCCAAATCACTCCACTCCCTGAATCATACATCTGGGCATCTACCCTTCATATTCGCACCCCCTATTTCTTCTGACGGATCCTCCACTGTGGACCCAGCTCCCAAATCTGAACCCACACTCTCCTGGCTCTCTGATCACCCTGCATGCCTACCGCCGCCCACAGGAACCCTCTATTCATGTCATGTCATTCACTCTGGCTAGTCCCTGCCCCTATCTCACTCTTAATGTTTTAGGCAACTCCCCTTACTCCCAGTTGCCCTCATCTCCAGGCATCCCCTCCCTTACGTTCCTTCCTGATGTCCCTGCCAAAGGCCCTCTCAGTGCCTCTCTAAATTCTGATCTCAGGTGCCTTCCCAGTCTTCACCGCTCTCCCCACCGAGATCCACTGACCTTTGTCATCTCTCCCAGTTTCCCAAAGACCCCACTCACCCCTGCCTTTTCTCCGAGTCCTTCAAGTCCCCCTCCCTGCACCCTGCACCATGATGGGAAAAGGACTGGGAGGCAGTGAGTCTTGCTCAGTGTGGGAAGAGGAAGGGTTCCCGAGAATCACTGTGGAGCTGATCCCTCCAAAGCAATCCCCATTTCTTCACCCTTTAGTTTCTCTTTCCCATCCTAACTTATCCCACAATATGGGCAGATGAAAACAGGAGGCACCCCCAAATCTTCAGAACCTCATCTCCTCTTCAACACTGCACATGGCCCTCAAAGACCCCCAAGCCAAGGTGAGAGAATGCTTGCCCCTTTTCACATCCCAACCCAAGTCTCAATGGCCAACCTCCTTCCACCGCTTGCCGACTCTTGTCAGTCTTCTCTGTGTCTCTCACCCTTTCACTAATAAGGGTTCTCCCCATCTTTCTCTCTACATTCCCCATGGTGCCCAGTGGTCTTTCCAACCTTCCCACCCTGCTCACCTCGTCCTCATCCAGCATGAGAAGCTGGTTCCCAGAGATGATGCAGAACCGAGGGTTCCAACCAGGACGATCATATGGGGAATGAACGTATTGGGTTCGGTGCATAGGGGGTCCCCGTACATCTGGGGGACAGAGACACACAGAAACAGTAAGGGAGGCTCTAAGCATTTGGGAGACAGAGGCCTACAGTGGGTCATAAGAGCGTCCACCGAGTGGGAGAAGGGGACCACACCTGCCTTGAGATCACAGATGGGGGTGAGGCCCCTGGTAATGTTAAGAGAACGGAAGATAAGCCTCTATATCTGGGGGGAAAGAGGAACGGGAATCAGCACAGGGCTCTGTCGACGTGGAGAAAGAAATTGGAAAGGTGGCTCAAGGAGGGGAATTATAGCATGACAAAGGGTATACATTTGAAGGCAGGAAAGAGTGAAGGAACTCTCCATCCACTTCAAAAAAATAAAAAGGTGGAGGCAACTGAACTGACCGAAGAAAAACACACAGAGAGGTTGGTGGCAGGTGCAACCAAATAACCAAAGAAGACAAGAACTTGGAAGGTGGTACGATCTACCTGCAGGGGAGGAAGAGGAAAGCTGTGGAAGGAAGGAAGGGCTGGGGGTGTAGGAACATGTAGGTCATAAGATTCTGAGAACTAAGCATCTGGAAAAGGAAGAAAGTGAGAGCGCTTACCTGTTCGATCAGAGACATGAGCAGGCCTCCCCTCCTGCCTTTCCTCTAGCCTCTGCTCCCTCCTCTCCTAGCCCAACCCTGCTCAACATTTGGGGAAAGTTCTGGTTCTTTAAGTGGGTTTTGTCAGCATCTGGCTGTGGAAGGGGCCGGGGAATGAGAATAGAAACTGAATTGATCTCTTCCCCCACTTCATGCTCAGAGATCAAAGATGTACTACCCGCCCCCCCCACTCCCCACTTAGTCTCCAGGGACAGGATGGAAGCCAAGCCCAAGGGTTAGGAACCTTCCCAAGGCACAGAGAGGAGTTTGAAGAAGAAAGAGCAGAAAGAATGGGAGATCCAGGCCTGTGACAGAGTGGGCTCCAAAGACTGGCCCTGGGGCCGGGGACAAAACTTCTAAGAACAGCAGACAAGGGTTGCCCAGGTCCTTCCCATGCTACCATCCCTGCAAACTGCCTCTTCTGTAATCCCCATCTGCACACCATCAGGGGGATGCAAGGGACAGGCCCAATGGAAGTAAGAGGAAAATCAAATTGGCAACATCAAAATGATAGAAAATAGGCTTACGGTATCAAAGTGTGAGAGAGTTTAGAGGAAGAAACATCAAATTGTCACCTTGCAGGGTAATTACTCATGGGTCTATTGCAGGAAAAGATCTGATCTTTGAGCTTCATTCCAACTGGATGCCCTGAATAGAGCTTTGGAAAATCTAGCCCCTTTCTGTCTACAAATATGGTCTTCAAATCTACCCAATCTGCAGATCAGAGGCGGGGATGAATCCCCAGAACGCAGATCCCTAGAAACCCCAACACTTTGAAACTCTCACTTATCTCGCTGCCATCTCAGAGACTCTGTAAGCAATCCTCCCTAGATCCAGAGGTCAGCAAGGCTGGGAGACTGCAGACACTGCAGGCAGCATGCCCACTGCACTGACTCTGAGGACCCCCAGAGGAGTAATCTGTGGCTACACACAGTCATTATGGGAGGGACTGGTTCAGGCTGTAGCCACGGGGAGGCAGGTTAGACTTCAGGGGGCACCCTCCTGGGGGCAGGGAAGGACACAGGGAACTTAGTTCAGAAGCAACTCTGGAAAAACACACACACACACACACACACACACACACACTGTCTGGACTTAAGTGAGGATGAGTCTGGGAGGCAGAAGCAAGAGGAACACAGCTGAGAACGGGGAAAGGCTTACTAGGACGAGAAATCCCACAGGGCTCAGATGGGGGTCGCTTGTGGGCCCTGTTCCAACCATCAAAACCTGTCTTTGCACCCCAAATCTCCAACACCCCAAAAAGTAGAGGAGACAAGAAAAGAATGGATGATAAGAGGTTAAGGGAATTCGGGGAGGCACAGGCTTGTGGTGACAAGATGGGGAACAGAGTAGGCAATAGAGGATGGGCTGGAGGATGTAGGAGAAGAGGGGGTAGAAATGACGGCAAATCCCTGCAAGAAAATATACCAGAAGGGCCCAGCTGGACCTGGGGCAGGAGAAATGATGTGAACCTAATAGAAGTACTAGAACAAGGGGGTCAAGAAGGAGGGCGTGAAAAGGTGGGAGAGAGGGAGAGAGAGCGAGAGGACATCAGAGAAGGGACTGATAAAGGGGAAGGACAGAAGGGGGACCCATATAAGGAACGGACACCATATGGGGGGAAAGATATAGGTGATGGACACCAGAGGAGGGAGGGGGACTGGAAATAAGGATTGGAGATGGGGGAGGGGAGTAAGAGTGGTGGAGTGAATGAAGCAGATAAGACCCCAGGGGTTACACTGTCCTGGGCAAGGGCCTGGAAGAGGTTTGGGCAGTGTAACCTGCCCCTACTCCCATCACTCAGTCTCACTCGCATTCCCCCTCCCCCCTCCACAAACACACACACATTTGGCCCTCCCCCTGCCCTGGTCTCTCCTCCCCCAACCCATTCCCTCTCCTCTCTTCCCTCCATCTGGACCCTCTATTCCTCCCCCCCACACACACTGCCTCCCTCTCTCTCCATCTGGCCCCTGCTTCTCTTCCTCCATCCTCCTCTCTTTTTCCATCCCATCCCATTCTCTGACCCCCCCACCCCCCACCATATTCTGAACCCCATCTTCTTGGCTCCTCTTTGCAACCCTATGTTTTCATTTCTCCCTCCCAGCCCCTCTCCCGACTCTGCCCTTCTATTTCCTTGATATTTTCCTCATCTCTTAGCTTCAAAATTATTTCTGCAGCTCTTCCTCCAACCCTATCCCATCTTCCCACCCTTTCTTGCGATCTCTTCTTTCCCCTTCATTTTCACCTCAGCCCTCTTTAAGGCCTGTCTCCTGGCCCCTCCGGTCCCTATCTCCCCTGTCCCCTGGCCTTCAATCCCTCTTCCTCACTGCTCCTATCCTGTCTTCCTAGTCCTGTCTCCCTCCATTTCAGCAGCTCCCCTCCTTGGCCTCGGCTCTGCCCCCTCCTCCGCCCTGCCCCTGCCCCTCCCCCCTTTACCCCTCCTAACTGGCCCTCCCCCTCCCCTCCCTGGCCCTCCCCTTCCCCTCGCCACCGTACCTCTGAAGGGGGCATAGGACATCGCGGGGATGCTCCCCCGATGGATGGAGGCGCGAGACCTGCTCATCAGGCCTGGGAGGGAGGGGGCGGGGGACGGGGGAGAAAGAGAAGAGAGAAAGAGGGGGAGAGAGAGGGGGAGAAGGAGGAGGAGGTGGAAGAGGAGGAGGAGAGAGGAGGAGAGAGGAGCGGAGAGGAGCAGAGAGGAGGAGAGAGGAGGAGGAGGAGGAGAATGGGAGCCAACGGCAGCAGCGGCAGCCGGGAGAGAGAGAGGGGGGCGGGGGAGTGAGCGAGAGAGGAGAGAGCAGGAGGAGGAGGAGAGAGAGAGAGATCTGCAGCCCCCACCCCTACCCAGTGGGAATCAGAGAGACAGAGACCCCTGACTCAGAAACACCAGAGAGAGAGAGGGAGAGCGAGCCGGAGAGAGAACAGTTTTAAAGCTGCAGATCCCAGACCCTGAGAGCAAGAGACCCCAGACCCAGAGAAAGATACTTGTCACCACGGAGGGGAGGTGCGGGGAGGTTAATCTGAGGCACAAATCCAAAATCTAGAGGAAAACAGACCTCAATCTCTGTAAAAGCAAAAACAACGCCCCCCCCACACACACAGACCCCCCTAGAGAAAGGGGTGAAAGGTCAAAAACTGAACCACCGGTTTCAACAAAGTTCTCCAGAGCCACAGGAATCTTGGACGGTAGCCTCAGATGGTTATTCAGGGACCAAGCTCTGAGGCTGAGACCCAGATGCAGAGAGAGATGTCAACCAGAGACCCCCGACACAGGAACTGCAGACCTCGGGCTTGGGGTGGGAGTGGGGGAGAAGGGGAGGAAGAGGTTAGAGATGGGGAGCGAGGGAGGGAGGAAGACGCTTAGCTAGTGCAGAGATGCGGAACTCAGCGACCCCAAATTCATAAAGAAGAGTTAGAAAAACCTTGAAGAGACAGTGATTACAGATCCAGGAAAACAAACCCCTAAAACAAAAACAGAAAGAAACCCCAATGCAAACACGGAAAAGACCCCCCAGAGTTGTATCTCAGGAACAAACTCCGGAGCAGAGACAGAGCTCTGGAGGAGACCCGGCCCGAGAGGCAGGCCTGCGGGAACTCCGGAGGCAGCCTGGGAAATGCTGGTCGCCCACCCCCCGCCAGAGACCCTAGACCTTGGGGGGGGGGGGGGGGAGCACTGGGTAGAGGGTGTGGAAGAGCCTTTTCCCTGCTTCGTCCTCCCACCACGCCCTCCTCTCATTGGCCCCTCTCCATTTTTGGGTCACAGGATGTGCCTGCGCCCCAGGGAGGTTATGTAGGGCAGGTCCTGGCTCCTAGGAGGACGGGTTAAGGGAAGGAGACCCAAGCTGACACGTAGACCAGTCTGGAGAGGGCATAGGAAGGGGATAGGGACAAAAGGACCGTCACTGCCTCTTGGTGTCCTCTCCATATCCCCAGCCTCAGCTCTACTTCTCCCGGATTTACCAGCCTGCCTCCAGCTTTGGGGAGGCGCCTGCTGCCCGATGTTCATCGCCCCATTTACAGGGTCTCCTTCTAAAAGACGTCTTTCCTCACCTCGCCATGGTCTAGCCGTGCCCGTGCCTGCCTAATCACCCCTCCTGCCCAGGGACACTGCTTCTCCTCGGATTATCATTGTTCATTCCCAATCCCAGGCGAGTGCTAGTCCTAAGCAAGAGGGCAGGGGGCGCTCTCTTCACCCTCCGAGGTTAAACCTTCTCAGACCCTCCCACCTCCGGGCCTCGGGGAGCGCGTAGGGTCTGTGGTGAGGTGCCCTCTGGGGACTAGGGATGACCCCCCACTCTACAACTTGACGCATCGAGTCTGCGGGGTCTCCAGCCCCGCTTTCCTGGCGCCATCTCTCCCATCACGTGGCCTGCAGGGCTGGCCCGCGATTGGCTTCCTCGCGTCCCTCATTGACAGACCGCCATACGCGGGGACCTCCCCCGTCACGTGACAGTGGACCGCCGCCGAGGCTCTCCTCAGCTTGCCATTGGTCGGCTCCGGGAATGGGCGGGCCATTTCCCTACACGGCTGCAGACCCTTTGTGGATTGGTCAGCTCCCTTCGCTCCTCCCTCACCAGGAGGCGGGGCAAATTGGGCCATGCGAGGGCCGGATTGGCTGGCTCTGGAGGCGCAGCTCTTACTGTCACGTGGTGTACTTTGTGCTCTTATCACGTGGCTACCTCCCAGGTAAGTAGAGGCCCCTCTTCCTGGGTGTGGGGCCCTTTCTCGGCGTTACTGTGGCCTTTGATATCCAACCCTCCTCCGCCAGCTTAGGCTGCATGAGAGGGGTGCGGGCTCCCGCGGTCCTGCTCGGCGGAGGGGTGAGTGAGCTGCCCCGCCCCTCCCGGTTCGGAAGCCTGGACCACCACCCGCACCCGAACGCCAGAGGTTGGCCCCTGAGCAGGGGATATAAACCGAGCCTTTGCCTGAATTTTTCTAGTTTCTCTCTCAGCTTCAGGGACCTTTCCTTCGGGGTGCAGAAGAGGGAGGGCAGAGTCCGAGTGTCTGTCCAAACGAGGGGTTTCTGGGGTGCAGTTGCCTGTGGTTTGTGGGGAGACACCGAATTCAGCGCCTGCTCCCAGGCCGCTCTGCTCCTGTCGCTCCTTTGGATGCCGGCGCTGCTGCCTGTGGCCTCCCGCCTCCTCTCGCTGCCCCGCACCCTGACGGCCATGGCTTCAGGAAGCCCCCCGGCCCAGCCCTCGCCGGCCGCGGACTCCGGTTACGTTCCGGGCTCGGTCTCTGCAGCCTTCGTGACCTGCCCCAATGAGAAGGTCGCCAAGGAGATCGCCAGGTGGGGACCAGTGTGGGAAGAGGCAGACCAGAGGGAGAGTTGGGTGCTGAAGAAGGGTCCCTCCGCCGCTGCCCGCCTCTGGGCTTGGAGACCCTGGGCTGGCAGCGCAGAAGCCGGGTGGTGGAGCGCTCTGAAGGGGTCTCTTCGCCTCCAGGGCTGTGGTGGAGAAGCGCCTGGCAGCCTGCGTCAACCTCATCCCTCAGATTACATCCATGTGAGTCAGGACTGGGGTCACCCTAACGCGGCTAGGGGCTGACTGGCGGTCTTTTCGTTGGGGAAAACCTTTGCTCTCACAACTCTCCCTGACCTTTTCAGCTATGAGTGGAAAGGAAAGATTGAGGAGGACAGTGAGGTGCTGATGGTGAGAATCATTTCCCCACCCCGCGAAGCCTCAATTCTCTGACCTTTGACCCCTTTCCTTCATGAGATCCTGAGATCAGCCCCCTGGGTGGATTCAACTACATTTGTCTTCACCCCTTAGATGATTAAAACCCCAAGTTCCTTGGTACCAGCTTTGACAGATTTTGTTCGGTGAGAATTTTGAACTGGGGGGTGGGCCGTGGTCAGGGTGGGTAACGGGGTGGGCTCCTTTGGGTAACTCTTGAATGACCCCCCTCTATTTCACAGCTCTGTGCACCCTTACGAAGTGGCTGAGGTGATCTCCTTGCCTGTGGAGCAGGGGAACTCCCCATACCTGCGCTGGGTGCGCCAGGTGACAGAGGCAGCTTCTGACCCCAGCACAGTCCCACCATGACGAGCCCTGTTCCTGCCACGTCCCCACCTATACTTCAGGGCCCTCTGACCTGCAGAGGACGCCTGGGCCCCTAATAAATCCTACCTTTGGTTCTTTCTGCCTTTGCCTTTTCTCGTCATGTATGAATTTGGTTGGGAAGATTAGAAGGGCTTCTAGTCCTGTGTTCTCATCTTTCAGAATGACTCAGCTGCCAGATTTGTTTATCTTTATTTCAATCATACAGAGCCCAGAATCCTTTATTATCCTTCCCCTCCTCAGTCTCCATCCCCAGGGGTTAAATAATTTTTAAAAATATTTTAAAAGCTGTAACAAAATAACATCAAAGGAAATGGGAAGCAGGGTGGGGGAAAGCTCAGGAATCATGAAGGGAGTAGAGAAGAGAGCCTCTTCTCCCCGCCTCCCCTGGATTCCACCTGGGCAGTAGGAAAACTACCCCCTCCCTCCCCAGGTACATCCCAGCTGTAGGTGAGGTCAGAGGTCAGGGTACGAAAGTGCCGATGTGTGTGTGAATGGGGAGGTGGGCAGAGGCAGGCTGTTCAGAAGATGCCCCCGCCTCCCCACTCCACCAGGTACTGCACAGAACCATCAGGCCGTACTCTCCGAGCCAGGACTCGAACAGGGTCCCCTCGGGACAGATAGCCCACCCCACCTCGTACTCCTCCCCCAGTCCCAGGAGACAAACTACGGCACAGGGGAGAAGAGAGTGCTGAGCGTCTAGGAAGACCTGGGGAGGGCGCTGGGACTGAGGAAGATGAGGCAATCATCGAGTGAGGGGCACTTTTAGGGATGTCTGTGGGGAAACCAATGTGAAGTTCCAGGGGTGACCTAGGGAGAGAAGGCAGTTGTGAGTCCAGTAAGACAGGTAAGGACTGACCAGAAATGGAGCCCACAAGTAGATCAGAGGAATGAAAAAATGGTTGGAGATTGAGGACCTGAAGAACACAGAGACAACGAGGGGTGTCACAGGTAAGGGAGTAGAATCTCACCTGTCTGGGGGTTCGCCATCCCCAGAGGTCCCTGCAGTGCTGGCAGAGGGGTGGAAGGAAGCGAACATCCGGATGGGACTACTAGGGTTGGGGAGGGAGAAAAGTCAGGTCCTGAAGCAAGAAAACAGGACACTCTCCCCCTGAATGAGCTTACCCCTGAGGAACCCCCATCCCCAAGAAACTGGGGACCAGACATTGGTTCTAGAAGTCTCTCTGGGACAAAAAGTGGGTAGCCAAATGAGAGAATTCTGGGTGAGAAAGTCTAGAGGATGTGGACAATTAGAGAGGTTCTAGGGCAGCATATCTGGTTGGAGGGGATAGCAGCACTGACCTGGGCAGGCAGCGGGCGTCTGTGGGCCGGAAGTTGTAGCCGCTGCTGCCCTGGTAACTCTGGTTAGGGCTGGGGGATGATGGAGACACTGAGGCCTAGAAGTAGGAGCAGAGGACTGAGAGAGAACCCTGGATTCCCCACACCAGCATGTGCCCCATGGGGTTGCCTCTGCCTCTGTACCTGCAGTGCCCTCTGCAGAGGGGCCCGCTGCCTCTGCTCCTGGGGCTCTGGCTGAGTGCGCACTGCTGAGGGCGGCCCCAGCTCCTCCATCTTCCCCTTCTGCCTCCTCAGGGGCTCTGGCTCCGGCCTCCGGCGCTTCCCCAGGGGACGTGGAACCCCTCCCCCAGGGCCCTGCCCTGAAGGGAAGCTGTAAGAGGCCTCCTTATCCCCCCAGCCCCCTCCCGGACACCCCAAAGACCCCCACCTCCCTATATATTTACCCCCAGGTTAATACCCTGAGAATTTCCCCATCCCCCCTAGACCAGTGACCTGGTGGGGGCTCCATCTCCAGTAGGTGGCTCCACAGGAGGAGGGATCCGAGCATGAAGACCAAACAAGCATTTCCTCTTCTTAATCTCCCTTCCTGAAATGAAACTGGGGTGAGGAGAGAAATGGTACAGGTCAGTGTTATAGAAAAGGGCCCCTCTTCTGACCTTCCTCCCTGCTTTCCAGAGACGGTGTCCAGGTGGATCACAGCACCGCCCTCCCCAGCTTCCGTCTCCACATCACCTCTCGGCCTCCCTTCAGCTTACCGGTCCTTGTGGCTGTTGAGTGCAGAGAGGAGCTTGGAAGAACGTTCTCCCTTGGGAGTGTCCGAGAGCTGGGGAAGAGAAGGGAAAGTGGGGTCAAGGAAGCAGTGATCCCTGCCTCCCCCTCTTCACATCTCTCTCTCCCCCCATAACCCCCAAAGCTTCACCACCCCTTACCTCCCCAAGGAGCAAACTGTCCCAATTCTCAGAGGTGAAGGGGAGGATCTCACGGTCAAAATCAAAGTATTTTTTCTTACAGCAAACGCTGAGGTGATAGAGGACAAGATGGGCCACATCCACCCTGGAGAAGCATTGAGTTGTCAAGGTTGTGGAAGCATTACAACAGCCAGGGGAGTCCCGAGTGGGAGGTTGGGGCAGGTAGGGGAGAGAGGAGTTACACTGAGGTCAAGCTCACCAGCGAAGCTGTAGCCTCCTGACCTTCTCAGGGCCCCCCCGACACACACAGCATTCAAACTCATAGAACCTGGATGTGGGCAAGAGAGAGAATACACCTGACACGGGAAAACTATACCCTGCTATGGGGGGCTCACAAAGCAAGGATGGGGAACTAGTGAGCAACACCTGAGAGGTTGTGAGGAGAACGGATCTGAGACAGGCAGGTGTGGGGGAACTGAGAGGGTGGGCAGATCAAGAGGGCTCACCTGTCCCCGTAGAGGAGGGGCTTGCTCAGACACTGGGTGCAGGCCTCGTGGAACCACTGCAAGCAGCTCCGGCACTGCAGCATTTTCAGGTTCCACCTGAGGGGGCACATAGGACTAGTGACCTCCAGACACTCCCCCTTAACTGCCCCAAACCCTGCTCACCACCGACTGCCTCCCCTTCAGCACTCTGCTTACCCTGTTCTCCTCCATTCCCCAGGAATTCCTGCACAACCACTTGTTCCTGAACCCCTGCCCCTCATTACTCACTCCCCAGGACCACCACAGTAACAGTAGCTCTGCTGCCGGTTGCTCAGATGTCCAGCGTCCCAGTCCAGCCCCTTGAGTCCGTACGGCAGAGAGAGCTTCATACCCAGCATGGCCCGGGCGTAGGGGCCCTTCTTCAGTGCACCCCCCCTCTGCAGAGACAGAAGGGGCAGGCCACCTCAGCAGTGGGGCGAGGAAAGGCTTGGGAGAGGCCGTGGGTGGGCAGCTCCAATAGGAAGGTGCCTTTACCTTGGTGGCGATGGCAAAGATGCACTGGCGGCAGACCCAGGACGTGCCCTCTCCCTCTCCAGGGGCTGGGGCCCTTGGAACGTGGCAGTCCTGGTGATAAGCTGAATGATAGTGAGGTAGAGCACTTACTGAATTGTAAACCTCCGTGTACTAGGCACTGGGAGAGGAAGAGTCTTATCTATCTCATTTAATTCTCAGCCATCGTCCTGTTGGGGGGGGGGGGGGGTAACTACCCTTATTCTACAGGTGAGGAAACTGAGGCTCCTAGAGGTTTAGAGACTTGTTCAAAGCCATATGGTTAAGAAAGAGATTACTTGAACCACCCTCTGCCTGCAAAGCTCACACATCCCCATCCCATGGCTGCCTCTCTCTGAGTTGGGAAGGGACTGGGGTTACAGGGTTGAAGAGACTGGCCAGAGCAGTGGCCTGGGGGACAGGCCAGAACAGGGGGTATAAGGACCAGTCCTGGAGGGAAGGGACAGAGCAGCCGGGAATGTCCAGGGCAAGCTGGACCATCCAGGTGTCCTGTGCTCTCACCGTGGCGACACTTCTCACAGCTGACCAGCCGGTTCCCAGGGACCACAGCCTCTGAGCGACAGACACAGCAGAGGAGTTCCTCCCCAGGGAGGGCAGCTACGAGGGAACACAGTGTTAGGGCCTGTCCTTCAGGCAGGTTCCTGTCTTCCATGGGATGCACACCCCCAGGCCTCTAGGGTCTCACCAGGGCTAATGTCTTTCCATAGAACCAGAAACTGGGAGTCATCCTCAAACTGCACCAGACACACCTCCCGAGCACTGTCCACCTGGAGTGGGTGAGTACACAGGTAAAATGGGCATCAGAACTAGATGAGGAGACTGGGGGAAAGGTGACGGGTCAGAGGTCAAAGGTCTCACCTTCTTGATAGTTCCCAAGTACAGCAGCCCATCTGTCCATCTGGCCAGCACATCCTGACCCTCCCAAAGTCGAGGCCTGGGGCCTGAGGTGGGAGCAGAGGAAGCTGGGTCCCAAAGTGGGGGGGCACCGGAGCGGCTCAGCCGGGGGGGCTGTGCCATTGCATCCTGGGGGGGCCTGGCCAGAGTAGAATGTGAAGAGGTTATGGAAGCTGCGGAACACTCCTGACTTTCTTTGCCTATTTTTCTGTCAAGGATTCAAGCAGCTGTGCCCCCTGTCTCCATGCCCCTGAGACAGCTGGGCAGGAAACCCCTCAGTACCCCTCCTCAGCTGGACTCCAGCTCACCCAACTATGGTGACCAGTCTCCCTCCCTAACCAGCCCACCCCACCTAGTTCTCCAGTCCCAGCTTCCAGAGCTCTCCTGGGCTTATATCCTGGTCTTGAGATTTTAACAGAGACGATGGCTGCAGAAGCAAAGGTCACTACTCCTGCAGTTTAGAGGTATAATTGGGGTTACCCAGAGATGTATGTTGGGAGCTTTTTTGGAGATGTTTTTCCGGAGTAGAAACAGCTGGCTCCCCGGGCCCGCGTGTCTCATTTAGAATCATCATCCGGGTACCAGGTTATGTCAGGTCACCCTCAAATTCGGGGGTCCCTGCCCTCGGGTTAGATAACTTCCCTGAGTGCCCCGGGAGGGGGGCGTGTCCCAGTCCCGGTCTCCACTACCCGGGACCGCGAGTCCACCGGGGGCTGGAGTCGGCCCGGCCCGGCCCGACGCCAGGGTGGCCAGGTTCTCCCGCCCGCGCTCCGTGCGCCGACCCCCGGCTCTCCCCGCCTCCCCCACCCCAGCGCTCCCGCCGCCTCCTCACCAGTGACAGCTGGGGCCGCCGGGAGCCGGGCAGAGGCGGGCGCGGGAGACCCAGGCAAAAGCCCCGCGCGGGGAGGGCACGTCTGGGCGTCGGGGGGCGTGCAGGCGGAGGCCGGGGGGTCCCCAGGCCCAGCCCCTGCGTCCCGGCGGCTCTGGGGCGTATGACGCAGCAGCCAAAGCAGCGGCAGGAGGAGGAGGCCGGGGAAGGAGGGGAGGAGAGGGAGGGACGCGCCGGCTCAGGGGGAGGGCGGTGGGAGGGGAGGACCGGGGGAGGAGGAGCCCGGGGCGGGGGACGGGCACCACCTTGCCCCACCTCCCTCACCTCCGACAGGCCCGGAGGGCGCGGAGCCCGCGGCGGGCTGTGTGCGGTGGGGGCTGGCGGGCCGGCGGACCCGGCGGGAAAGGGAATCCCCGAAGCCCCTTCCTCCGACGGGAGACCCGCCCTGCGGGTAGCAGGGCCTCCCCGCTCCCGGCAGCCCGTCTCCGGACTGGTCCCCGTTCCATGCCACATCGGTTAACTGCCCCCCCAATCCTTGGTCGCCTCAAGTCCTGCCCCGCCTCCAGCCCCCGACCCCGCCCTCTACTCACCCTGCCCTTGGGCCCCACCACGCCCTCCTCCCTCCAGCGCCCGCCCTCCTCTCCCGCCTTTGCCCCAGCCCCGCCCTCCGGTGCCACTTCACCCCGCCCCGCGCTTCTGCGCACGCGCGACCCCTCCCGCGCGGCACCTGGGAGGGCTGAGTCCCTCCTTCCGGGGCGGCGGCGCCGTCAGTTGGCGCCAGGGGCTCGGCCGCCGGGCCGGCGTGGGCCCCGCGCTCCCAGGTCAGGGCGCGACAGGAGGGCTAGTACCGGGGCGGTGACGCCGCGAGAGCCGGCCAATGGGCAGCGGGGCAGGGCCAGCCCTAGCCGTTCGAACGGGCGGACCGGGAAAGGGCGGGAGGAAAGAGCCAGCCCCGTCCTTGGGCCCCGGTTCCCACCCCTCAGGGTGGCCTGTGGATGGCCAGTGGGCGCACCTCCAGGTGTGGACAGGGGGTAAGGGTATGGGAGCTGAAAGCCACCCAGACCCCAAGGTACGGCTTAAGGAGAAAAGAGGTGGCTCTCGCCCTGCAAAACGCACAAATGCTGGGTAGAGTGGACAGATCCACAGTTCCCATTTTTACAGATAAGAAAAATACCCTTCTTGGGCAACTGCTAACAAAACCTTTATTTAAGGAAAAAAAAAAAACACACAAAGCTTTTCTTTATTGATAGGCCGGGGTAACAGGGCACCACCGCTACCCCAATAAAGCATCCCTCGGCCCTACTTCCACCCCCGGAAGATCTGGATCTGTCTTCATTTCCTATTGGCCTGGGCAGTACCAATAACACACTGGTTCACCTGTGGGCAGAGGGGATAGACAGAATACAAAAGTGTTCAGAGCAACCAAGAGACTCGGTTTCCGAAGATCATTCCCCAACCCCAATACTAGGGCTGCCCTCAGAGAACACTGAAGTAAGGCTCTGAGGACAGGTTCACGCTGGCCTCAGTTACGGTCAGTTCTCCACTAGGCCTTCTGGGACTGGAAGAGGTGAAAAGGCCTAGAACAGATGCAGATCCCGAAAGGGAGCAGAGACAGGAGGAGCTTTCATTTCTAGCCCTCCCACCACTAATGTTTAATAAGCTAAATAGAACAATAACATTTAGGGACCAAGGAAAATCAATGATTTCAAGTCTAGAGCAGGAAATGTACAAGATGAACCTGGAATAAAGACTACTGGGGACCCGTTTAAAGGACATAGCCAAAGTGAAGTAGCACACAAGGCCAATGTGTATAATTTGCACATCAAAAAGAATGACACCTGCAAAGGACACGTATCAAACACATAAGCATCTGTAAAATGATAACTCCTGGCAAAAACTCACTGGTCACCTTTAGAAGTTGCCTGGGTATCAATTTATAAAACTGAAAATTGATAAAGAATCCTGCATTTATCCTGCCTTTCCTACATGGACTGAATTTCAGAGTAACCAAATAGATGGGAAGTATTTTATAGAAGAATCTGGACTAATGTAGAACTGAGAAAATTAGAAAATCACCATTTTAACATTCCCTAATAAGACCTGGGTATGATCCCTGCTTGATAAAATCACTAGGTGAAAAAGTCGATCGGAGTTCTTACTGGATAGATCAGGCTGACAACACCCAAATCCAATGATCAATATTTGTATCATTAAAAGTGGAACAACTAGATATTGGATGCTTCCTGAAATGATTTGATAGAAAGTGTACCACTTCATGGAAGTTTACTTGCTAAGAAATTTAAACCCACAACAAAAATTATGGAGGAAAGAGGGAACAATCAGCCAAAATCCAGAATATGGTTATTCTGTAAGACAAATGACCCTATTTCTTCAACAAAGGGGAGCAACCAAGAGACTCCCCATCAAAGGGGATGGGGTTAATATAGGTTAAAGAGAGAGTTAAGAGATCATTTCAGCTAAATTATCTGAGTGGCCCTTGCTTTAATCCTGATCAGAACAAGCCTAATGTATAAAAGACATTTCTGAGATAATCAGGTGAACGTAATATATATAAGCTGGGTATTAGAGGATATTAAAGAGTTTATCTTGTCTGGTGTTAATGATGTTGATATAACTTTAACTCGATTGCCAGATAGCAAGGGAAATACTGATCAAAGCAAAAGACCAAGTAAGGGTGCCAAGGTGGCTGACTACTTGCACGGCAGCAAGAAAGGCTGAAGCCCCAGTGGAGCAGGAGGGCACACCTGACCAGAGACCCTGAAAAAAGCCAGAATCCATCGCCAGGCTACAGCCTCAGGAAAATGAGTGACCGGAGAAAAGAAATGACCCTTCAGAGGTAGGCAGTAAAAACACTTTCTGACTTAATTCTAGTGGAGGGAGTATAAGTATCCTAGAGCAGCAGTCACCAACCAGTGGTCCACGGGCCACTGGTAGTCCATGAGGTCTGAAAGGTTGGTGACCGCTGTCCTAGAGAATTCATGGCCATGGCCACAGCTGACCCTCATGTGGTTCGGAGCCTGAACTCACACTATTTGGAATGGTCTGAAAAATCTCTGGGTCTCTTTTGATCCAGCAATCGCATTTCAAGGCATCCTTCCCTAGATAGTTAGATGTAATTAAACAAATAGGAAATGACATACATACAAGACTAGTCAACATGGCCTTGTTTGTAATAAAGTGTGGAAACAGTCTAAGTGCCCAGTAGAGGGAACTGGTGGATAAACTTTAGTCCTTCTACACAGTTCCTAGGCAGATGTGAAAACAACGGGATGATCTCTGGGTGCTGGTGGGGAGTAATCTTGAGGCTGTCTCGTTAAGCAAAACAAAATGCAGAATAACATATATAAGAGAGAGAGGGAGAGAAGTCTTTTATATAAGGAGGAGGGACATTAGAATAAGTAAAATGATAGATAATAAAAATGACAGGTGGGGAAAATAAGGTGGATGGGGGTAGTGTATAGCTTCCTATGCAGTTTACCTATTTTTATTTATTTATTTTTTTAATTTTTTAAATATATTTTATTGATTTTTTACAGAGAGGAAGGGAGAGAGATAGAGAGTTAGAAACATCGATGAGAGAGAAACATCGATCAGCCGCCTCCTGCACATCTCCTACTGGGGATGTGCCCACAACCCAGGTACATGCCCTTGACCGGAATCGAACCTGGGACCTTTCAGTCCTCAGGCCGACGCTCTATCCACTGAGCCAAACCGGTTTCGGCAATTTTTAAAAACTTAATTAAAAATCCCCAAAAGCCAATAGTTAAAAATCTATCTAGATGGGTGTGTGCTGCAGATGACTAGCCATTATAAGTCCTTTCTGGATGAAGGACAGAAGGGGTGCAGATGCAGAAACCCACAGTCACCCAGGGGTCCTGACAGGGCCTGGGCTTGGTGGTAACCACACCTTAGAGGCAAAGCGGAGGGAGTTGAGGGACTCGGAGACGTTCTCTTCTAGGGGAGAAATGTTCACAAACATGAGCCTGTGGAGAGAGGAGAGGGGGGTCCAAACCCCAGCATTAGTGGCCGTGTGGAGCCTGGACCAGGTCTCTACTGTTTCCCCGTTCCCACCTGACCCCAGCATTACAGTCCCCACACCACCCCTCCCACCTGCCCCTTTCACTCACATCTTAGCGCTGCCCCCCAGAGAGTTCTGCAGCAGGTAGGTGAGCTTGCTGTTCCGGTACGGTACATGGGACTCCTAGGAGGTTGAGGGGGACCAGTGATTAGGACTGGACAGGGTTCAGCATAGTCAGCCCCAGGTCCCACCTGCCCCAACCCCATTCCCACCTTGTTGCTCAAGGCCATGATGACGAGTCCCAGCGTGGACAGGCTGCTGTTAATGGCCTGTGTTTCCCGAAGGCGTTCCCGCTCCCCAGGACCGAGGGCTAAGCCAGGGTCTAGCCGCTCGCTCCCAGCCAGGTCCACAAGATTGAGGGGGGCCGCACACTGTAGGCCTCGCCCCGCGTGCTCCCCAGAGATCTGCAGCTGGAACACACTATGGCTGCGTGATGACCGCTCATTCTGGGCTGTGCGGGCTACAGCCCGGTTCTGGCGGGCCAGAAGGAGCAGAGTCTCCACCTGCGAGGGAAGAGCAAGGGGCAACAGCAGGCAGGAAGTCAGTACAGAGCGATGTCAGCAATGGCAATGAACATGAGTCAGCACCTGCCCTCTGGGAGCTTTCTTTCTAGCCAGCGAAGAGACAAATAAGTAAAATACACAACATGTCTGAGAGTACGAAGGAGTAAAATGAAACAGAAAAATAAGGAGTGTGTAAGAGTGAAGTGAGGACTGCAACTTTAGACAGGATGGCGGGATCTTCAGGCAGTGAGGGAGCACGCCATTCCAGAGGCAAAAGGAAGCAGTGAGCACCACGACCCTGATGGGATCAGTGTGACTCGTGGGCTCAGGAATGAGCTAGAACATGGCTCCAGCAGAGTGAGCAAGGAGAGCAATAAGAAGTGAGGTGAGAGGCAGTTGGCAGGGGGCCAGTGACAGCCCTGCTTCAGCAAGGGCCTCTCTCCTCCCTGCTCCGCGGTTATGAAGGCAGATCCACCCCAGTCCCCAGCCCACACTGAATAGGCAACTGATCCTCACACCTTCCCTTCCCTTCCCTTCCTCCACCTCCATCTCACGTCGCCGTCCACTCCTCCCCATTTTCCAGCCACAGTGCCATCAGTGCTTACCTCTTTCTCACAGGAGACAGGAACATAGCGGGCATTGGTGACAGTAAGCTCCTCACTCCCTGGCCCTGCCCGGCGAATCTCGCACTCACCCCCCTGGCCCTTCCGGGTCCCGGTGGCCAGGAGATCTCGGACAGTCTCATTGTAGATCTCTACGTAGCTTGCCACAAAGCTATAGGTCCAGCCCTGGCCGCTCAGCTCTTGGGCTACAGAGAACAGGTGCCGCAGGGCCCTAGGAATTAGCCCCTCCACCTGGGGGTCTCCCCCAGGCCCACCCTCCATTGTGAAGGTCTTGCCGCTTCCTGTTTGGCCGTAGGCAAAGATGCATACTGGGTAGCCATCCAGGGCTGACTGGACAAGCATGGCAATCTCCTCAAACACTTCGTCCTGTCCACTCCCTGGCGGGAATACCCGGTCAAAGGAGAAGTCGTGGCGAGTCGGGGGGGCTGGCACCCCACTCAGGGTCCCACGCCGCTCATCACACCGGAGGAGGCTGAGGTGGGTTGGAGGATCAGAGGGCCCAGCAGGGCCTGAGGGAAACAGGAGGAAGCCAGGGGGTGGGGTGGGCTCCCCTGGAAGGACAGGGCGGACCCGACAGAACACACGGATGTTGCCTTTGAGCTCCTGTAGCTGGTTGTGTAGTCGCCGGCGCTCCATCTCTAGCCCATGGAGACGTTCTTCTCGCTCAGCCAGTAAGGTCGCCTGGGCTGCAGCCTCTTGGCGCAGAGATGCCACCTCCGCTTGGCTACCTGACAGAGCTGCTTCTGATGCCTGAAGCCTCCTCTGCCCAGAACAAAAGAGAGGGCAAGATAAAGCAAGAATCAGAACAAGTCATGATATGGTAGGAGTGGAGGTGGGGTGGCCCCTGCCTCCAATGACTTCAGTCTGGTAAAGAAGGAGATAAGAAATGGGACTCACGGTAGGGGAACAGGAGGCAATGGGCACATCCAGAAGAGGCACAGGAAGATGATGTCTAGGCTGACACCCAAAAGGATAGGAGTGAGCCAGGGGAAGGAGAGAATACAGAAAGAGCATCCCACAAAGAGGACCGTGCAGATGCAAAATCCCCAGAGCGAGAATGGAATCATTTAAGAGACTGCAAGTAATTCAATCTAGTGGGTGCTCACCAAGCAGTAAATGGACATGTGAAGAGGGAGGAAAACGCATGGGGATTTTTGATGAGGAAAGATACAGAAAGAAAGGCGATGGAGGAATAGGGGAGACATAGATTGGAGGAGCTATGAAAACAGGGTGGGGGTAAGGGGGAGAGATCAACCAAAGGACTTGTATGCATGCATATAAGCCTAACCAATGGACACATACAACAGGGGGGTGAGGGCATGAGTGGGGTGGGGGGGTAATGGGGGGATAAGGACACATATGTAATACCTTAATCAATAAAGAAAAAAAAGAAAAGAAAGAAAACAGAGGGGTAAAGAAGGGTAGAGGACAGCCCTGGCTGGTGTGGCTCGGTGAGTTGGGCATCGTTCCTTGCCAAAGCTTGCTGGTTCCATTCCCAGTCAGGGCACATGCCAGGGTTGTGGGCTCGATCCCCAGTAGGGGGCATGCAGGAGGCAATCAATAGATGTTTCTCTCTCTCCCTCTCCCTTCCTCTCTCTCTAAAAAAAAAAAAAAAAAAAATCAATAAAAAATCTTTGGGAGGAAAAAAACAAGTTTTTTTTTGTTTCGTTTTTTAAAGAAGGGTAGAGGATATAGGTACGCTGCTGGACAGAGGTGGTCAGGGATTCTAAGCCCAAACCTGGAAAGCAGGAGCAGCATTTGGTGAGAAGCTGGTCCTTACCTCCTGCTCCTCCAGCCGGGTGGCCAGTTCCCTCCGCTCCGCCTGCAATCCCAACTGTTCTTTCTGGAGCTCTTGCACCAAGCCCTCCTGCGTGCCCAGCCGCTCTTCCAGCTCCAGGACACGGGCACTCAGGTTCCCCAGCTCCTGTTGGCCCTGCTCGGCCTGGGCCCGTACCCTGGCCAACTCCCCTTCTAGTGTCTTGCGTTCTGCTCCCAGGGCCGTGGCTTGCTGCTGGGCCTCCCTGAGCTGGTCCCGCAGCTGTTGGTTCTCCTGGTCCAAAGTCTGAGTCCTCTCACGGTAGCATTTCAGCTCTGCATTTCGGTCACATAACTGACCCTTTAAGTCCCAGGCTGGACGTTTGCCGGGTTTCTTCCCTCCCAGCTTAGGAGGAGCAGCTGCTGCTAAGATGGGCACAGAAAGGACCAAGGTCAAGTCTTGATTCCCTATCTCTCCTCCCTCTTAACCTTTAGGGCCTCCACACCTGATGCTACATCTCCTTCTCCTCCAGACAGGGAAGAGACAGATGGATTCTTCTGGGCACTCACCACCTCCCCTTTCCTATCCCAGCCTCTCACCCAACAGTCATGTTTGCCACCTACTGTCAGGCTTCTGGGCAGGAACAGCGGGGCCCGCCTTCTGAGTCTTCAACACTAGAGAATTGGGGAGTTGACATCAGCACAGTGAACTTCCACCTCCTTCATTCTCCCTTTACATGTACCCCCAACCCCTGCTCAGCCCATAGGGCTCTTAAGGGCTAATCACCTGGGGCAACGGCTGTGGAACATCGCGGGCCTGTCTTCTTGGGAACTTTTGGAGCTGTCAGGAAATGGGACAGAGGAAAAGAGCTATCACTCTCAGGGTGACATGTACTCTGGCTGGGCGACGGGCAGAGCAGTTGCTTTTACTGAGGATTAGAAACTAGAAAACTTTCCTCTTCCGCTAGGTCTGGCCAACTCCTAAAGATATCCTTTCCCAGGACCAGAAATTACTGAGCACGCTAAGAAACAAGCGTGCAAAGAGAGCAGGGGCAGAACCATGTGAAAAGTGTGCCTCATCTATGTAAAAAGATGTTAGGGAACATGTATTCGCTTGACTACCCATAGAACAGCCCTGAAGAACACACAGTGGTCCCTAGGGAGGGGAAGTGGGTGGCTGGGGAACAGAGGTAAGAGGGAGACTTTTTAGAAGTATAACAACTTTTGTGCCTTTGAAATTTTGGAACAAGTGAAACATATTCCCTGTTCAAACAAAGCTAAAATTAAAAGAAAAGGAGTTGGAGAGCACTGATCTGTCCACCCCCAGAGCCCACCTGCGGTCTGGCCTTGTGTCTGGGGCACTGTGGTGATGACCGGAGCTCTGTGGTGGGATGTGGCAAACTTGGTCGCTGTGCCCAGGCCTCGAGTCCTTTTCTAAGGAGAGACAAGGACAGGGTCCACAGTTACCCTCCCTGATGGGTTTACATTCTGTCTCTCTCTCTCTCTCTCTCTCTCTCTCTCTCTCTCTCACACACACACACACACACACACACACACACACACACAGAGTTTTCTAAACCCAGCTCACCTTTTCAGGCTCCAAGACATCCTCCATCTGGTCACGCCCCCTCTTAAACCTGCTTCCTGAGAGAGGCAGCCGGGAAGGGGCCTTGACCAGGGGTCTCTTCAACTCTAAGTTACCCTTCACTTCCAACAAAGGGGACCTCTGCTGGGAAAAAAGAGACACTTAAGACATCACCCTAGAACCCAAACGTCCAAAGACTTCTGCTTTTTGGCCCCCCAGCCTAGTCCTCAACATCACCACCAACAGCATTAACTTTGTACCTCTTGTGCCACAGACTATATGGCAGCCAAAAAGCATGGAGGCCCTAGCTGGTATGGCTCAGTGGAAAGAACACTGGCCTGCTGACTGAAGGGTCCCGGGTTCGATTCTGGTCAAGGGCACTTGCCCGGTTTGATCCCCAGTAGGGGGGCGTGCAGGAAGCAGCCGATCAATGACTCTCTCTCTTCATTGATGTTTCTATCTCTCTCTCCCTCTCCCTTCCTCTCTGAAATCAATAATAATAATAATAATAATAAGCATGGAGAAGTGGGAGCAATCTTTAAGGGAGACGCTGGGTGGACTTTGGACTTCAGCTAACTAAGTAGTACTTATATAAGCAGAGAGAAATGGACACTTCTTTTAGACGGCAAAAACAAACACACACATGGTATGACTGTGAAACCAACACACTCTTTTAGCTAGAGCTGAGAATAGTAAGTAAGGGAGAGAGTGGAAGACAGATAAAGTTGCAGACTGGGTTGGAGGAGCAGGTAGCATTTATTAGGAACTGTTTTAAATGCTATATTTGTATCAACTTAATCCTCAGAGCAGCCCAGAGGTGGTACTGATGTAAAATAGCTTGTCATCAGCCAATAAAAGGCAGAGCCAGGGTTAGAATGTAGACAGGCTGTTCTGAAGGCCACGTTTTAACCATTAGGCAAACACTGCCTTGTAGGGCTTTGATGCCAAGCTAAGGAGTTTAGGCTTTAGCCCTGCACACATGGAAAGCCAGACACACTTTCTGATCAAGCATCTGAAAACTATGCAAACGAGCCTATTGTAAAGAATAAGAATGAGTTGTAAGTAGGCCAACTTGCGCAGGGAAGACCAGCAAGTAGCTTGGCCAGTTTGGAGACCACCAAAGTATAGAGGCATGAGGTGGGGCAATGGGAAAGAAAGAACCTCTCCTTTAAGCAGCATAATTCAGGGCCTGGGGATTATGTTCACCCCATGGTTATCAGCCATTCTGGTTTGAGTAGAGCTGAGAGGTTTCTTAGAGGACATGGGAATTTCAGAGCTAAAATTAGGTCATTCCCATGCAAACAGAGACAATTCATCACCCTACTCCTATCCCACCACCAGGAGGGCACTGTGTATAGATCAACTTTTGATTTTCACTAGAGGTAACTTAATTCCAAGGCCAGTCTCTCTCTTCCCTTCAGTTTACTTCATTCATTCAATGTTTACTAAATGCCAGGAAATGATCTAGGTTCTGGAGTAATAGCTATGGTCTGTGCCCTCAAGATGCTCATGGGGACAGTCGGAAGGGAAGCATTTGAGATGACTAAAACTTTACTTAGTGCTATCATAAAGGATCCCAGAGGAGGGGGGTGGGCATCTAGTGTAAATGTGTCAGAGAACACTTCTAAAAAGTATTTTTGGGCAGAGCCTTGAGGGTGAGAAAGAGCTGGCTTGATGGGTTTTGGCCAAGAGCATTCCAGGCAAAAAGCAAGGAAGAATGCATTCAGCAAGTGACACACTGTTATGTTAAGCTGAACAGAGGAAATTGCATAGAAAGTGGGGAGACGAGAAACGAGGCAGAAGAGAAAAGACTGTGGTGGTTGGTATGCCATGATAGAGCCTGGAGTTTACTGACGGCAAGAGGGACCCTGTTGACTTTTAGCCAGGAGAATAATATGACTAGATTTGTATGTAAAAATTGAACTATGAGCAAAGTGAAAAATGAATAGAACTAGAAGATGAGAGGTATCAGAGGCAGACACTGCAACATTCCTTCGTTCACCCATTCAACAAAGATTTTTTAAAACATATATATTTTTATTGATTTCAGAGAGGAAGGAAGAGGGAGAGAGAGTCAGAAACATCAATGAGAGTGTATCATTGATCAGCTGCCTCCTACATGCCCCCTACCGGGGATCGAGCTCGCAGCCCAGGCATGTGCCCTTGACCGGAATCGAACCCAGGACCCTTCAGTCCGTAGGCCAACGCTCCATCCACTGAGCCAGACCAGCCAGGGCTCAACAAGGATTTTTGCACTAAGAATTGTTGACAGACTGCTCTGTAACAGGTGCTGTTCTAGGTACTGTCAAGTAATGAACATGAAGTCTCTGCTTCCCAGAGCTTATTTTCTAAGGCAGCCTTTCCAAACTGGGGCACCACAAGAGAACTAAGCTCCACAGAAGACGATCTATTTTCTGTTCTCCCAAGAATGTATACAGCTCTGAAGATTTTAGTTGCTTGAAAGAGAAGTTAATTCATTACATACAAAGGATGTCTTAGGGCCATGGTCGGCAAACTGCGGCTCGCGAGCCACATGCGGCTCTTTGGCCCCTTGAGTGTGGCTCTTCCTAAGCCTTAGGAGTACCCTAATTAAGTGACTAACAATGTACCTACCTATATCGTTTAAGTTTAAAAAATTTGGCTCTCAAAAGAAATTTCAATCGTTGTACTGTTGATATTTGGCTCTGTTGCCTAATGAGTTTGCCGACCACTGCCTTAGGGCATTAGAGCTTAATTCTCAAGGAACTCAGTAGAGAGGAGCCCTCTAAGAGTCTAAGTCAAGCGTGTCAAATGCGGCCTGCCAGGTGCAAGTTTGACATGCTTGGTCTAAGTGCTAAGTAGAAATCCATCTGAGAGAAGGCCAACGAGGAGCTGCATTACATGAAACCAAGCACAGTAGTTCCCCTGGCCCCCTGTTATCTGCAGGAGATACTTTCCAAGATCTCCAGTGGGTGCCTGAAACCTCAGACAGTACTGCATCCTATATATACTATGGTTTTTCCTATACACACACACATACCTATGATAAAATTTAGAGATTAATAACTATAACTAGGAAGCAGAGCAATTTTAACAACATCCTATATAATAAAAGCCTAATATGCTCAGTGTCTGGTCGACCCATTGGTCGGCCGTTCAACCAAACAAAGCATAATATGCTAATGATATGCTAAGGAGCTCAACCACTCGCTATGACGTGCACTGACCACCAGGGAGCAGATGCTCCCACCCGTAGGTTAGCTTGCTGCTGGGGCCCAGCCATAGGGATTGGACATGCCCTGGAGCCCTCCCGCGGTCCCTCCCTGGCTGGCCCATCTCCTGCATCTCTCCCCAGTCTCTCCCCGGCACCGATCGTGCACCAGTGGGGTCCATGGACCTGGCCTGCGCCTTCTCACAATCCGGGACCCCTCAGGGATGTCGGAGAGCTGGTTTCAGCCCGATCCCGCAGGCCAGGCCAAGGGACCCCACTGGTGCATGAATTCATGCACTGGGCCTCTAGACTATAATAAAAATTTTGTGAATGGCTTTGGAGTCATCACTAAGTAAAATAAGGGAAACTTGAACACAAGCACTGCCATACCCTGACAGTTGACCTTATAACCGAGATGGCTACTAAGTGACTAACAGACAGGTGGCCTACACAGCATGGATATGCTGGACAAAGGGATGATTCATGTTCCAGGCAGGACAGAAGGATAGGTATGGACAGAATGGCATGCAATTTAAAACTTTTGAGTTATTTGTTTCTGGAATTTTCCATTTAATATTTTTGGACCACAGGTAACTGAAATCATGGAAAGCAAAATCTTGGATAAGAGGAACCACTATATTGATCTACCTGGGAGCTGCCTTGGGGGAGAGAGATAGAGGGTAGGCAGTGAGGGAGATGCAGGAGTCCAGGCTGACTCCAAGATACCTACTGTGGTTCCATTAATAAGGATCACAGGAGGAAGAGCTGGTTTTGGGTTTTTTTTTGTTTTTGTTTTTGTTTTTTTAATTTTTATTTTTTGCTAAAAGTATTACAAAGGGTATTACATATGTGTCCTCTCCCCGCCCCCCCCCCCTGCCCTTGACAATCCCCTGCCCTCCCTTACCCCCCCAGTGTCTTATGTCCATTAGTTATGGTTTTGTTTTTAACTAAACTTTTCATGATAGTCATTGTAGATTCACATGCAGTGTAAGAAATAACACGGAGAGATCTGAGAGTACCTGAAGGACTACTTTGGGAAGTTCAGCTTTGGCAAAGTGACTTTGAACTACCTGTGATACAAATACATATATTCATGATATTCACAGCAGAGCATCACTAGAGAAAACTCTGAAACCACCTGATACCCTGGCTTCTTACATTTTAGTTTATTGGTCTTTCCTTACGTTAGATTGTAAGCATCACATGAACACATCTGTTTTGTTCACAACTGTATAACCAGAGTATCTAGTACAATGTCTGCTACGTAGCACAGCTCAGTACATTTTTAAAGGAATAAAATCAGATGTCTATCAGTAGAAGAATACTTAAATTGCACAACATCCAAATCATTGGCTTACTAGTACATACACATAAAGGGGAGAGGGTCCCATCACCCGCAGAAATGTACCCAAAAAATATTTCTTTAAATTTTCCAAGGTCAAACACTATATATATATATATATATATATATATATATATATATATATATATTTATTTATTTATAACCAGTGCCCTTCAGTCTCTCTACTACCAAAGGCCTACCACCCAGGAATTGGTGTGGGTTCAGAAAATGTGTTCATAGGTTTATTCAGTTCAGGACAACTCCAAGAGTACAGTGTTTATTTTTCTCCCATCTATAAAGCTAGACACAATGACTCTCAACTTTGTACAATTAGCATGAGCACTTAACCTATAAAAACAGATATTCAGCCCTCGCAGTTTGCTCAGTGGTTAGAACGTGGCCCAAGGACTCACAGGCACCTACATAGGTTGCAGGCCCATCCTCAATCCGGGGTGAGAGGCAACGAATCATGTGTCTCTCACACAGATGTTTCTCTCTGTCTCTCTCCCTCCCTTCCACTCTCGCTAAAAATCAATGAAAAAAATATCTTTGGGTGAGGATTAAAAAAATAAACGGACAAACGAAATATTCACCAAGCTCCTAAAGCCACTACTCGGCGCCACCGCACAAGACGCCAGCCCCTCCCCGAGTCCGACCGTCAGCAATCCCTCCTTCCCTGTCGCCTCTACACCGTCACCTTCTGTTCTCCCTGGGTCATTCCGATCAGTAGGCAACACGCGCTGCTATTTCTTCCAGCCTCACAGCTTCTTGACTCTGCTTTTCCTGCCAGCTACGCCCTTTTCTGCTGCCTCCTGCAGCAAAACGCTTCAGAAGTGTTGCCTCTTAGTACTCACTGTGCCCAATTTCTCTCCTAAATCGTCCCGATCACTCGGGGCCGCACAGACCTTCGTCCTCCAAGTAGGCCGGGGCGGGGCTCGTCAGCACCCGGGGCGGCCGTCGGCCCCGCGGCCCCCGGGCGGGAGACCCACGCCGGCCCTACTCACCTGCGGCTCCATGACCAGCTCCCGCCACACGTGCCAGGGGGCGCGACGAAGGGAACAGGGCGCCGCGGCTCCCGGGACCTGCGTTCCCTCGCCCGCTCGCGACGCAGAGCACGGGCGCTCCGCGCTGCGGCAGCCACACAGCCCGCGCCACACCCGCCACTTTTGAATTCCAACGGCTGTTGCCACACTCACCTCGCTCCGCACGCAGGGGCCAATCGTCGCCGCCGCCACAACCGAGGGCCAATCGCAGCGCCCTCCGCCTCCCGAGGCCACACCCGTCGGGCCGGCGCCTTCCCCTGCCAGCTTGGCCGGCGGGTTAGTCCCACTTCCGGCCGCACGTCTCTAACCCCCGCTCCCCCGCGGCGGTCGCGCTGGGCTTAGGCAGGCTCCCGCCGCCGCCCGCTACGTCAGACGATGCCTGCACACGCCGCGCGGACGTCACCGCAGTGGGGGGCGGGACGCTGGAGGACAGGAACCACGCGTGCGCACACTAGGTCCAATGCGGGCGCGGGCGGGACGAGCGCCCCTAGCGACTGCAGCAGGGAGCGCACTCGCGCCCGCGGATTCGGCCACTGGCCCCGGAAGTGGGAGCGGCGCCCTCGCGCGGCTGTGAGAGGCCGCGTCAGCCCATTCTCTGGTCTTTCGGGCATTTCTAAACCAAATTTAGGGACCAGGGCTGCAGCTTGACGCTTCATGGAAGCTCGACAGTGGGGATTCGAGGCTCAAAGGAGGACTTTTTTCTGCAGACTCCTCACTAGACCTCCTCTGTACCTGGATGCCGTTCACTAGTGCTGGAGAACGGATTTAGGGCCGCCAGAGTCTCCAACCCACGGTGGGGTCGCTGCTTTCATTTATGGGGTCTTTTATGTTTTTCAGACTAATCTGCACGTGCATTGTCTCCATTTACTAATCACCAAGTTAACTGAGCTCTTACTACGTGTCGAGTGCTTCGCACATCTTACCTGCAAGCTAGCTGAAGGGTTAGAAAGGTTAAGTGTGTCAGCCCAAAAAAGCAGTTGAGTAAGCGTTCACTCGGGAATCTAAGAATTGCAATTCCTGATTCAGGCAGAAACCAAACAGTATCCTAATTACAGGGTGAAAGCAAGCGGTTTTCGTGAGACAAACGGACTAATTACATGAGATGAAAAAAAAGTCCTGTTGGTGCTGACGAGCTGCGCTACTCTGGGCTACGCAGGATAGGTTACTGCTTCTCTCTTCAGATAGAAGGTCTGTAATCATCAGTCCCTGTGATCAGGATTTCCAATTTCCTGCTGACTTTATGTTTGTACACAATAGTGATTGATTTTCTTGAAATAAAATTTTAAAAAAACAGAAAAAAGAAAAAAAAACAATAGTGATTTAGCCCAGTCCAAAGTTTCAAGGACCAAGACAAGCAATGCAGTTCCTCTAGAATGGTTGCTCTGGCTCCATTTAAAAATGTCTCAAAAAAAATGGGGGGCTCCATTTGTGTCATTTCACAAGAACAGAGTCACTAACTGTGAGTGGATCTAGATCCATTAGCTTTAAATACAAGCTCTATCTGTTCTCTCGGGCCACCTGTAACTACCTTGGTAACAAAAACCTGTGAATACTTTGCAGCGTGGTTCTACTACATTTAGTCATCGGAGTTTCCGACCAACCCTGGCGGTAGTCAGAACAGGGATTTAATACTGAACAGCAGAGGACTTGGTACATAATTGGAGACTGACAGAACCAAAACACAAGCCACCTATCCTCTAATCCAGTGCTTTAACTTGAATTCACACCTGCTTGTGGAGGGGAGCTGCCTGTGAGAAGAGGAGTGAGGAGTGAAGAAGGAAACTGGAGAAGCCCAACACTTAATGGATGGGTAGGGAGGGAGAACTGAGAAAGGAAATCTGAAAAGGAATGTATAGCAAAAGGCATTTATCAAAGTTAAAAACAACATACACATGTTAGAAAAAAATATGGACCCTTACAGTGGTTCTCAACCTGTGGGTCGCGACCACTTGGGCGGTCGAACGACCCTTTCACAGGGGTCGCCTAAGACCATCCTGCATATCAGATATTTACATTATGATTCATAACAGTAGCAACATTACAGTTATAAAGTAGCAACGAAAATAATTTTTTTTAAATGTTCCCAGTAGGCTGAATGCTATGCTACCAACATAGCAGAAAAAAATCCTATTGGGAAAATGTTTTGTGGTCATGTCCACAGGCAACGAAAATAATTTTATGGTTGGGTCACAACATGAGGAACTGTATTTAAAGGGCCAGAAGGTTGAGAACCACTGCTTTAGTACATTAAAGGGGAAAAGTTTATTCATCTCTATTGATGTAGAAAAATACTCAACATATTCAACATCCATTGATATTAAAGAAAAACCCATAACCTTATAAAGGACATCTTCAAAAACTTTCTAGCACACATCACAATAATGGTGAAATGTGGAAAGCATTCCTCATTGTTGTTTTTCTCTACAACCTGTCCAACACTTGTTACTACTTGTCTTGTGAAAGCATTCCTCTTAAAATGAAGAACAAGTTAAGGACGCCTGCTCTCAATAATCCTAATCAATACAATAATGGAAGTTTTAGCCAGTCCACTAAATGACAACAAAAATATATAAGAATTGGCCCAGCCGGTGTGGCTCAGTGGATGAACAGCGACCTATGAACCAGGAGGTCACGGTTCAATTCCCAGTCAGGGCACATGCCCAGGTTGTGGGCTCTCTCCCCAGTAGGAGGAGTAAAGGAGGCAGCCAATTGATGATTCTCTCTCATCATTGATGTTTCTATTTCTTCCTCTCCCTTCCTCTCTGAAATAAATTTAAAAATATATTTAGAAAAATATATAAGGATTGGAAAGAAACAAGAATGTCAGTATTTTCATATGAAATTATTGACTGTGTAGCAACCCCAAAAGAAAATTCAATAGAATTGATAAGTGAGTTTAGCAAGGTTATTTCTAAACTCACTTATCAAGATCAATATAAAAAAAATCAGTAACCCTAACTGGTTTGGCTCAGTGAATAGAGTGTTGGCCTGCGGACTAAAGGGTCCCAGGTTCAATTCTGGTCAAGGGTATGTACCTTGGTTGTGGGCACATCCCCAGTAGGGGTTGTGCAGGAGGCAGCTGATCGATGTTTCTCTCTTATTAATGTTTCTAACTCTCTATCCCCTCCCTTCCTCTCTGTAAAAAATCAATAAAATATACATTTTTTAAAAATCAGTAGACAAAGCTATTGCATTTCTATCATCAGTGCCCATCAGTTTGAAAGTATAACTTTAAAAAAGATACCATTTGGTTACATGAATATATACATATATAAAAGAAGCTGTACACTTGATTTGTGTACTTTATGTTACACTGCAGTAAAAGTTTTAATATACAATTTGCAATGGCAACAAAATATAAAATAGTAATAAATTTAACAATAGGTGTGCAAGCCCTTTGTGGAGAAAAAGATAAAGCTTTACTGGAAGATATTAAAGAAAATCTAAGTGAACAGAAACAGAGACTATGTACTTGCAGGGACAGACTGACATTGCAGAGATGTCAATTCTCTCTCAGGTCTCAGTGTTGGCTAAACAGGATGACAGAGCCCTTGATGCCTGGTCTTGCTAGAATCTCTCCCATCCGCCCATCTCAGGAGTAGGCTGAGTTGGGTAGCCCTTTTCCCACAACCCAGAGATCACTCCTGCAAGCCCGGGAGGATTTCTTACCTTGAAAGTTATATTCCTGAACCTTGCATCCCGCCTTCCCCTGCTTTTCCTCCTGGCTTCTCTGGCAGATGCCTTTTCTGCTGCTCGGCCCTGTGCAGGTTTCTCCACAGATGTCAAGGTGTACAGTGAAGTTACCGTGGTTGCTGAAGGATGTCAACCCGTCCTCCCTCCATCTCATTCCAACAGCGTCTCGTGTCCACTTTTGTGGAAGATGTGTCACTTAGGCTCTGGGCCTTGCAGGATTTCTGCCTCTGCGACCTTCTCCCACAAGGTCACTGCTCAGTCCTCAAGCCCCTTAACCTCAGAGTAGGAAAGCCCTATCTAGTTTGGGTCTCCTCTCCCCAGCTTGGGACACAGGATTCACAAAGCCTTGCACACTCGTGCTCCCAACCCAACTGACCCTTGATGAACATGACCGCCCTCCTCCCAAGTCCCTCTTATGGCCCCATTCAGAAATTCCCACAAAAACACATTTACACAATTAAACCTTTCTTAGTTTGTAGGGCTATTTTTCAAAAAGTATTTTAGAGCAAATCCCAGAGATTCTGTAATTTCCCTGGAAAATACACACATATATATGACATACATACATATATATGATGGTGTTGTGGGTGGATATACATATATACCATTATTATATTATATATATATACTAGAGGCCCGGTGCACAAAAATTTGTGCACTCGGGGGGGAGAGGGGGTCCCTCAGCCCGTCCTGTGCCCTCTCGCAGTCTGGGACCCCTCGGGAGATAACGACCTGCTGGCTTAGGCCTGCTCCCAGGTGGCAGAGGGCACGCCCAGTCCCTAGGTGCAGCCCCTGGTCGGGCTCAGAGCAGGGCCGATGGGGGAGTTGGGGCGCTGCCCCCTGTCATGCACAGAGCAGGGCGGATCGGGAGGTTGCGATGCCACCCCTAGTCATGCTCAGGGTACAGCCGATTGGGGGGTTGGGGCACTACCCCCTGTCACACTAAAGGCAGGGTCGATGGGGAGGTTGCAGCACCACGCCCTGTCATGCACAGAGCAGGGCCCATCAGGGGGGTTGGGGCTCCGTACCCTGTCACACACAGAGCAGGGCTGATCAGGGGGTTGAGGAGCTCCCCCCTGTCACGCACAGAGCAGGGTTGATCAGGGGGTTGAGGAGCTCCCCCCTGTCACTCACAGAGTAGGGTCAATAGGGGAGTTGGGGCACCACCCCCTGTCACACACAGAGCAGGATGGATCAGGGGGTTGGGGAGCTCCCCCCTGTCACACACAGAGCAGGATGGATCAGGGGGTTGGGGTGCCGCCCTCTATCACCCACAGAGCAGGGCCGATCAGGGGGTTAGGGCGCTACACCCTGTCACACACAGAGCCACAGGGCGATCAGGTGGTTGGGGAGCTCCCCCCTATCAGGCACAGAGCAGGGCTGATCAGGGGGTTGGGGCACCTTCCCCTGTCAGGAACAGAGCAAGGTGGATAGGGAGGTTGTGGCCCCGCCCCCTGTCACACACAGAGCTGCAGGGCGATCGGGGGTTTGGGCATTGCCCCCTGTCATGCTGATCCCGGTGCCGGGAGGCATATTACCCTTTTACTATATAGAATAGAGGCCTGATGCACGGGTGGGGGCTGGCTGGTTTGCCCTGAAGGGTGTCCTGGATCAGGGTGGGGGTCCCCACTGGGGTGCCTGGCCAGTCTGGCTGAGGGGCTGAGGGCCATTTTCAGGCTGGCGGGTGACTGAAGCTCCCAACTGTTCCTTTTTTTCTTTTTTTTTTAATTCTGGGCCAGCTTTAGCTCTGAAGCCTCGGCTGCTGAAAACAGGTTTCTGGCCTTTGTTTACGTTCTGTATTTGATACAATGTTGCGATCCGGCTGGCTGAAGCCCGGCTGACTAAAGCAGGTTTCTGGGGTTTTGTTTAGCTTCTATATTTGCAACATAGTTGTTTAGAGTTGCAGCTGAGAGGCCGGCAAGTCAGGCGGGGAACGTTGGAGTCCGTTGTCACTGGAGCAAGCAAGCCTCCCTGTTCGCTTCAGTGCATGGCTGCCGGCCGCCATCGTGGCTGGCAGTTAATTTGCATATCGCCCTGATTAGCCAATGGTAAGGGTAGCATATGTACGGCTAATTACCATGTTTCTCTTTTATTAGATAGGAGATATATATATATATATATATTACTAGAGGCGCAGTGCACAAAAATTTGTGCACTCAGGGGGGTCCCTCAGCCCGGCCTATGCCCTCTTGCAGTCTGGGACCCCTCAAAGGATGTCCACCTGCTGGCTTAGGCCCGTTCCTTGGGGGATCGGGCCCAAGCTGGCAGTCAGACATCCTTCTGGCAGCCCGGCAGCCCTCGAGGGATGTCCACTTACCAGCAGGGAGCAGACCTAAGCTGCAGTTGGACATCCTTAGCGCTGCTGAGGAGGCAGGAGAGGCTCCTGCCACCACCGCTGTGCTGGCAGTCATCAGCCTGGCTTGTGGCTGAGCAGAGCTCCCCCTGTAGGAGTGCACTGACCACCAGGGGACAGCTCCTGCATTGAGCAGCTGCCCCCTGGTGGTCAGTGTGTGTCATAGTGACCATTCATTCCCAGTCATTCTGCTGTTAGGGTCAATTTGCATATTACCCTTTTTTTATATAGGATAGAGGCCTGGTGCATGGGTGGGGGCCGGCTGGTTTGCCCTGAAGGGTGTCCCAGATCAGGGTAAGGGTCCCGCTGGGGTTCCTGGTCAGCCTGGATGAGGGGCTGATGGCTGTTTGAAGGCTGGTCACACCCCCTTCAGGGTGGGGGGTCCCCACTACGGTGCCTGGCCAGTCTGGGTGAGGGGCTGAGAGCTGTTTTCAGGCAGACCAAGCCCCCCGGCAACAGAAGCTCCCAGCCTCTCCTTTTTTTTTTTTTTTTTAATTCTGGGATTTATTTACCTTCTATAATTGAAACTTTGTAGCCTGGAGTGGAGCTCAGAGCTGGCCAGGCTGGGGCGGGAAGCTTGGCTTCCTCCATCGCCAGGGGCAACCCAAGCCTCCTGCTCGCTCCAGCTCCGTGGCCACGGCCAGCTGAAAGCAGGTATCTGGGGTTTATTTATCTTCTATAATTGAAACTTTGTTGCCTTGGGTGGAGCTCAGAGCTGGCAGTGGCAGGCGGGAAGCTTGGCTTCCTCCATCACTGGGCAATCAAGCCTCCTGCTTGCTCCAGCTCCATGGCTTCTGGCCGCCATCTTGGTTGGGTTAATTTGCATATAGTCGCTCTGATTGGCTGGTGGGCATGGCTTAATGCATAGCAAAGGTACGGTCAGTTTGCATGTTTGTCTTTTATTAGTGTAGATATACCAGCAAAATGAACAAAAATTCCTCAATATCAGCTGATAACCAGTCAGGGTTCAATTGTCTCAGTAATTTTTTTTTTAAATATATTTTATTGATTTTTTACAGAGAGGAAGGGAGAGAGATAGAGAGTTAGAAACATCGATGAGAGAGAAACATCGATCAGCTGCCTCCTGCACATCTCCCACCGGGGATGTGCCCGCAACCCAGGTACATGCCCTTGACCGGAATCGAACCCGGGACCCTTCAGTCCGCAGGCCGACGCTCTATCCACTGAGCCAAACCGGTTTCGGCTGTCCCAGTAATTTTTGTGGGGGTGGTTTTACAATAGGATCTGAACAAGACCCACAGATTATATTTGATTGGTTTGTCTTTTTCATCTGTCCACCATGGCACCCCCCACCCTGCCCCACCACACCCAGTTTTAAAATGCCACCTATTTGTTGAAGAAATAATGCATTGTCTTGTGCCACATTCTGAATTGGATTTATTGTAATTTTGATGTCATTTTTTTAAAGGCTCTTATCCAAAGCTTTTATTTATTTATTTATTTTAATTTTTAAAAATTTTTGTTGTTGTTAGTCCTCACCCAAGGATATTTTTCCCATTGATTTTTTTAAAAATATATTTTATTGATTTTTTTACAGAGAGGAAGGGAGAGGGATAGAGAGTTAGAAACATCGATGAGCCCTGACCAGTTTGGCTCAGTGGATAGATTGTCGCCCTGCGGACTGAAGAGTCCCGGGTTTGATTCCGGTCAAGGGCATGTACCTTGGTTGCGGACACATCCCCAGTTGGTGGTGTGAAGGAGGCAGCTGATTGATGTTTCTAACTCTCTATTCCTCTCCCTTCCTCTCTGTGAAAAATCAATAAAATAAAAAAAGAAACATCAATGAGAGAGAAACATCGATCAGCCTCCTGCACACCCCCTACTGGGGACATGCCTGCAACCAAGGTACATGCCCTTGACCAGAATCGAACCTGGGACCCTTCAGTCCGCAGGCCGACGCTCTATCCACTGAGCCAAACCAGTTAGGGCCCATTGATTTTTGGAGAGAATGGTAGGGAGGGAGAGGGAAAGAAAGAGAGAGAGAAAGAGAGAGAGAGAGAGACTGACTTCCATTGGTTGCCTCTC
This sequence comes from Myotis yumanensis, assembly GCF_028538775.1. Classification (NCBI taxonomy): domain Eukaryota; kingdom Metazoa; phylum Chordata; class Mammalia; order Chiroptera; family Vespertilionidae; genus Myotis; species Myotis yumanensis. The sequence continues at coordinate 93,845,403 of NW_027223757.1, forward strand.
ACAAGCACCCCGACCAGGGCGGGGGTCTAACCTGACACCCAGGTATGTGCCCTTGACTAGGAATTAAACCCATGACCCTTCGATGCACAAGCTAATGCTCTGACCACTGGGCACCACTGGTCAGGGCATTAAAAATTTTCTTTTAATTTATTTTTAGAAAGAGAAGAAGGGAGAGGGAGAGAGGGAAACATCAATGTGATAGCAAAACATTGACTGGCTGCCTCTGGCATGTCCCATACTGGGGATCAAGCCCACAACTCGGGCATGTGCCCTCCGGGGGAATCGAACCAGCAACCTTCTAGTGCTCAAGATGATGCCCAACCAACTGAGCCACATCAGCCAGGACTGTGGTATTATTTAATGTGCTCTCTTCTCTGGGAGTTCAATTGCATCTCCTCAGGAGGTTCATGTCTGGTTGTTCCATCTTTAGAGTTTTAAAAATAATGTTCATCATAATTGTTTTCCTTTTAAAGTGGTGCTTTCCACTGTGGACAATTTAAAGTGGGGAAATCCATTGTTTTAATAGTAATGGACAACCACTCTTCATATTTTGGTGTATTGCCTCCCAGCCTTTTTTCCATACACATATCACAGAATTGAATTCCAAAGATTAAACAAACAAACAAACAAAAAACCCTGGCAGGGTAGCTCAGTTGTTTAGAGTGTGGTCCTAATACGCCAAGGTTGCAGGTTCAATCCCTAGTGAGGGCACATACAATAATCAACCAATAAGTGCATAACTAAGTGAACAATAAATCAATGTTTCTCTCTCTCTTTCTCTCTCTCTCTCTCTAACACCAATAAAAAATTTAAAAACCCACAAAGAAACAAATAAAAAATGTGGAATACACTTTAGATGAGCAAAATGTTGTATATCCACAAAATGGAATATCATTCAGCTATAGAAAGGAGTGAAGTACTGGCACATGCTACAACATAGATGAGCCTCGACATTATAATGCTAAATGAAAGAAGGCAGACACAAAAGGCCACATATTGTGTGACTGCATTTATACGAAATGTCTGGAATTTTTTTTTTTTAAAGACTACATGTTATATGATTCAATTTATATGAAATATCCAGAATATGTAAGTCCACAGGGACAAAGTAAATCAGTGGTTGCCAGGGGCCAGGAGAGAGGAATGGTGATTGGCTAATGGATATAGATTTCTGTTTTGTGGTGATAAGAATGTTCTAAAATTAGATAGTGGTAATGATTGAACAACTCTGTGAATATACTAAAAACCACTGAATTGGCCCTGACTGGTTTGGCTCAGTGGATAGAGTGTTGGCCTGTGGACTCAAGGGTCCCAGGTTCAATTCTGGTCAAGGGCATGTACCCTGGTTGCGGGCACATCCCCAGTCGGGGGTATGCAAGAGGAAGTTGATCGATGTTTCTCTCTCATCGATGTTTCTAACTCTCTATCCCTCTCCCTTCCTCCCTGTAAAAAATCAATAAAATATATTTTTTTAAAAATAAAATAAATAAAAATAAAAACCACTGAATTGTACATTTAAAAAGAGTGAACTTTATTTCTCAAAATTGTTATAAACGCTTTAATAGGTCATTGAATTTTCAAGTTCAATTCATTCAGCATTGCTTAAGTGCCATGCACTGTGCTAGGCTTTCAGGCTACACGGATAAAGGAGACGAACATAGTATCTTTCCTCCCAGAGCTTCCAGTTTGGGAGTAAAGGGGAGATAGACAACAAAATATTGCCATATGGTAGAGTGAAGACAGATGCTGTCAGACCACCTTTCTCAGCAGTGAGGAGTTGGAGGAAGATTTCCAGAGGAAGTCTGGTCTCAGCTGTGAGCAGCAAGATGAGGAAGAATGAAGAGAAAGAGCCGCTTCCATCTTGACAGGAGTGGAGACATGTGGCTGCAGGACAGGAGCTGAGTCCCCAAGGATGGGTCTAGCTCTGTGAGTCTGAGAGGTCCCAGCCAGAGGTGGTTGGCTTCCCCCCAACTTGTCCTCCCTTGGTTCAGAGTTCCATTTGATAACAGAACCAATTCATAGGCAGACACCAGTCCTGGGTGGAGATACCCACTCGTGATTCATTCTGGAGAGGAAGGCCTCCAGCTCTTCCCAGAGTCACCAACACTGCATGACTCCCGGATCCTGTCCTCAGGTTCTAGGGAAGAGGGTGCAGAGGCGCTTTGCAGGGCCCTCACATGCCCACTGGACCCACAGTGAGCAGGGGAGGAGCCCTACTCCAGGCCACTTGCCCCAAATCCACAAGTGACAATTATGGGGGTGTCGCCAGACATCAAGATTTGAGCAGCCCACGGTAGAAGAACGTGACTACCATTAGGCCTGAGGTGCACCATCAGCCTTTCATTCCCTAAGGCAAGACATATTTGGGGTGAGAAAAGCTGAGTAGAAAGTGAAGACCAAGATGGCACGATGACCACACAACTCAAAGTGTGCCGGGCATGGGCTAGTCTTCACATTTTGAACCATATGAATATATTACACAGTAAGATAAATAGGATTGAAAGGAAATGAGGAGCATGAAATATGTTTTCCGGTCAAATTGGTGCTCTCATACATTATTACTGGGAGTATAAATTGATAATTCTTTCCTAGAAGTTCAGGAAACTTGAAAGTACCAACACCTCTTAATAGAGCATTCAAATTTAAGAATTTAGTTTAAGGGGAAAACTGGAAATGTGCACAAAAGTTTGTAAAAGTACTGGAAACAATCAAAATTTCCACCAATGGATGGAAGATGGAAGGTGACAAAGCTATATTATATAATGCAAGTTTAATTCACATCCTATCTAATAATAGACAAACATGGTAATTAACCATACCTCCGACACACTTCCCATTGGCTAATCAGGGCGATATGCAAATTAACTGCCAACCAAGATGGCGGCCGGCAGCCAGGCAGCTGAAGCGAACAGGAGGCTTGCTTGCTCCAGTGATGGAGGAAGCTAAGGTTCCCCGCCTGCCGTTGCTGGCCTCTGAGGTGCACTCTAAGAAACAATGTTGCAATTATAGAACCCAAACAACCCCTAGATTCCTGCTTTCAGCAGCCGAGGCCTCAAGCTGGAGCCGGCCTCAGAGCTAAAGCCAGTTCTCAGCTCCAGTGACAGCCATAGAAGGTAAATAAATTCCAGAATAAAAGAAAAAAAGAAAAAAAGGAGAGGTTGGGAGCTTCAGTCTCCCGCCAGCCTGAAAACAGCCCTCAGCCCCTCACCCAGACTGGCCAGGCATCCCAGTGGGGACCCCCACCCTGAAGGGGGTGCGACCAGCTGCAAACAGCCATCAGCCCCTCATCCAGGCTGGCCAGGCACCCAAGCGGAACACCCACCCTGATCCGGGACACCCTTCAGGGCAAACCAGCCGGCCCCCACCCATGCACCAGGCCTCTATCCTATATAGTAAAAGGGTAATATGCAAATTGACCCTAACAGCAGAATGACTGGGAATGACTGGTCACTATGACACACACTGACCACCAGGGGGCAGACGCTCAATGCAGGAGCTGCCCTCTGGTGGTCAGGGCACTCCCACATAGGGAGCTCTGCTCAGCCACAAGCCATGCTGATGGCTGCCAGTACAGCGGTGGTGGTGGGAGCCTCTCCTGCCTCCTCAGCAGTGCTAAGGATGTTTGACTGCAGCTTAGGTCTGCTCCCTGCTGGCAAGTGGGCATCATCCAAGGGCTGCCGGGCTGCCAGAGGGATGTCTGATTGCCATCTTAGGCCCAATCCCCCGGGGAGCAGGCCTAAGCCAGCAAGTGGTCACCCCTGAGGGGTCCCAGACTGCAAGAGGCACAGGCTGGGCTGAGGGACCCCTTACCCCCCTCTAGTATATTTATAATAACATATAATATATATTAGGACAATACATATGCTGTTGGTGATTCAACCATGAGCCAAAACTTGCATGGCCCTGCCCTTAGGGAACTTACAGTCAAATTATGAGATGCACATTAAACACACAGCCACACCATTCAGTGTGCAATTGTAAAGTGAGATGGATTCTATGAAAGAAAGGCATTTGAGAACATGTGGAATATGATGCAGCCACTGAAAATAGTGATTTTGAAGACTCAATAGTAACAGATGTGGCAGAAAAATTATTATAAATTTAAAAAGACTGTAATTCATCCTTGGTTCAAATCAGTTACAAGCCATGGTGCTATCCAGGGGGAAACATATCAAGAGAACTTTGTAGATAGGAGTTCTTTCAATGCAGGATAGACAAGGAACAGGTGCAGATACTATGTATCATGATAGACTTCAGGGCACATTGGACCAACATTTGGCCAAAGAGAAGTGTATTTTATGGTTTTTTTTTGTTGTTTTTTTTTTAAATATATTTTATTGATTTTTTACAGAGAGGAAGGGAGAGAGATAGAGAGTTAGAAACATCGATGAGAGAGAAACATCGACCAGCTGCCTCCTGCACATCTCCCATTGGGGATGTGCCCGCAACCCAGGTACATGCCCCGACCGGAATCGAACCTGGGACCCTTCAGTCCGCAGGCCGAAGCTCTATCCACTGAGCCAAACCGGTTTCGGCTGTATTTTATGTTTTTATTGATTTCAGAAAGGAAAGGAGAGGGAGAGAGAGATAAAATGATGAGAGAGAATCACTGATCGCCTCACACTGGGGATTGAGCCCAAAACCCGGGCATGTGCTCTTGATCAGAATTGAACCCAGGACCCTTTAGTCTGAAGGCTGATGCTCTATCCACTGAGCCAAACCAGCTAGGGCAGAAGTGGGTTTTTTGAGATTGGTTTATGCATGCTCTGTCTCTAGTAAAGGTAATTGTCATTTCATTTTAAAAAGTGGGATAAAGCCTGGCCAGTGAGCTCAGTGGTTGAATGTCATCCTATGAACCAGGAGGTCAGGGTTCCATTCCTGGTCAGGGCACATGCCTGTTTTGCAGGCTCAATCCCCAGTAGGGAGAGTGCAGGAGGCAGCCGATCAATGATTCTCTCTTCATCACTGATGTTTCTCTTCCTCTCTCCCCCTCCCTTCCTGTCTCTGAAATCAATAAAAACATATTTTAAAAAAATTTTTTAAGTGGGATAAAGTCAGGTAGGCTCTGTAATAAGCTACTTCTATCTCCAGAAATTATAGCCTAAAGTTATAGGAAGTTACATTTATACACTGACCTTATACGATAACCCACTATTTAGGAACTCTCTGATCTTGTTAAAATTTATCATACTGTGTATTATCTTGCTAAGTCAGATTCCAAATCTAGAGTTTCCCAAAAAACAAACAATAATAATAATAATCTATAATAATAAAAAGATAATATGATAATTAGACTGGACATCATTCCGGATGTCCTCCTTCTGGACAAAGCTGGGGCTGGAGGGAAGCCAGCCCAGGTCCCGGGTGCCGGCAGCCGGGGGAAGCAAGGCCTACTCTTGCACAAATTTCATGCATCAGGCCTCTAGTAATAATAATAGTAAACAATTAAATTTAAAAATAAACAAATCTAGAGTTTCCCTTCTTGTGGTTATACAGTTTTTAGAGAGGTATTATAACACATTTGCTTTAAAAAACACATTACTACAGGCTTCTGGGCAGGAGAGTGGAGTGGGTAAACCTGGTGCTCGCATCCTCCCACAACCACATCAAACTTACCACTAAACTGCGGGGTAACCATCATTCAGAATCGCCTGAAATCTATCCTATAACTAAGGTTATAAAACAAGGAGCCACGTTGAGACTGTTAGGAGGGGTGGAGACTCACAGAGGGCTGGTCCCATACCCACGAGTGGTGATTAAAACTCAGGAGGGATATTTTAGCTGCGGGGTTACCCCTGAGGAGCGAGGAGTCCCAGCCCCACACCAGGCGCTCCAGCCCAGGGTTCTAGTGCCAGGAAGGGAAGTCCACATAACTTCTGGCTGGAAATACCAGCAGAGTTGCAGCTGAGTGAGCCAGAGGACTGCTGAAGTCCCAGGCATTCCTCTTTCTTTATTTTTTATTCCTTTAATTAATTTATTTTTTAATTTTTCAACTAGTTTACTTTCAGTATTATTTTGTATTGATTTCAGGTGTACCATTTTCGACAGCCTGGATGGACTTAGAGGATATGATGCTAAGTAAAATAAGTCAGTCAGAGAAAGGCAAGTGCCATATGATTTCACTTCTATGTGGAATCTAAAGGATAAAATAAATGAACAAACTAAATTGAAACAAGACTCATAGACACAGAGACCAGACTGGTGATTGGCAGAGGAGAGGAGGTTTGGAGGATTGGGTGAAAGAGGTGAAGGGATTAAGAAGTATAAATTGATAGTTACAGAATAGTAATGGGGATATAAAGTACAGTATAGGGAATACAGTCAATGATATTGTGATAACCAGGCATTCCTCTTAAAGGGCCCACACACAAACTTACTCAGATTCACTCGTTCTGAGCTCCAGCGCTGGGGCAGGAGCTCCAAAGATGCCAGGGATAAGGGAAAGAACTGAATTGTCTGGCCTCAGGATGAGGGACTGAAGGGCCAGCTTTCCCCATACACACTCCAACCAGGGATTCAACCCACAATCTTTTTTAAAAATTGTATTTACTTAGAAGCATTCAGAATGTCAACAAAACAGCTGCAACTTTTTTTTTTGCAATTACAGAGTGGTATTCAGTTAACAGAACAACAATTATTTCGTATAAGCTGCATCAGAAACAACTGAAGATGAAAAACTACCATCCCCATATATAACTAATTTGTGCTGTGCACCAACAAGAACCTGCTTTAAATTTCCATGCCAATTTACAACCCCCATACTGTACCAGGCAAGGTTAGTGGCTATTGAAAATACCACCAGGACAGGGCTATCTAAAGACACATTCGGTAGTGTGTTAACTATACAAAAAAAGACACTGTACAGTTTAAAAACAAATCTTACACAGCCTTACATTTAAATTTTTTTCTTTAAAAGGAGTGAGTTGTGTACAGGGGGGTTAAATGCTTTATAGACAAGAAAAAAAAAAAACTGTGCTAGAATCACCTTATTCATCATCATCATCATCTTCATCTTCCTCCTCCTCCTCCTCTTCCTCTTCCTTCTTTTTCTTGCTTTTTTCAGCCTTGAAAACTCCCTTTTTGGCAGCATCAGGCTTTCCTTTAGCTCAGTATGCAGCAATATTCTTTTCATGTTTCTCCTTCAGCTTAGCAGCCTTCTTTTCATAAGACTGCTTGTCATCTGCAGCAGTGTTATTCCACATCTCTCCCAGCTTCTTTGCAATGTCACCAATGGATAGGCCAAGATGCTCTCCTTTGATTTTTGGGCAATACGCAGAACAAAACAAGAAAAAGGCCGAAGGAGGCCTCGGGTGCATTGGGATCCTTGAATTTCTTTTTTGTTTCCCCTTTAGGAGGAATATAAGTTTTCATTTCTCTCTCATAACGAGCCTTGTCTGCCTTTGCCATGTCTTCAAATTTTCCTTTCTCCTTAGCAGACATGGTCTTCCACCTCTCTGAGCACTTCTTAGAAAACTCTGAGAAGTTAACTGAAGCATCTGGGTGCTTCTTCTTGTGTTCCTCCCAGCAAGTTTGCACAAAGAAGGCATACGATGACATTTTGCCTCTCGGCTTCTTAGGATCTCCTTTGCCCATGTTTAATTACTTCCCCTCAGCAAGCACACAGTCACCCAGTGCCCGGCCGGCTCACACCTGCCCCAGCGCTGTCTCTATGGAGCTCAATGTACTGCAGTGGTTGTCGAACCCACAATCTTTTGGTGTATGGGATGATGCTCCAACCAACTGAGCAACCTGGTCAAGGGAAAGAGAGAATCTTAAAAGCAGCAAGAGTAAAGCAGTTAATTACCTACAGGGGAGCTCCTATAAGACTGTCAGCTGATTTCTCAAAAGAAATTTTGCAGGCCAGAAGGGATTGACAGGAATCATTCAAGTTATGAAAGCAAGGACACACAACCAAGATTATTCTACCCAGCAAAGCTATCATTTAGAATCAAAGGACAGAAAAAGAGCTTTCCAGACAAGAAAAAACTAAAGGAGTTCATCACCACCAAACCTGTATTACAAGAAATGTTAAAGGGTAGTCTTTAATAATAGTGATAATAATAATAATGTGGCAGTAAATACATATCTATCAACAATTACTTCAAATGCAAATGGATTAAATAATTAAATCAAAAGACATATCTTGACTGAATGGATAACAAAACAATACTCTTATACATGCTAAATATAGAGACACATTTCAGATCAAAAGACACAAACTAGCCCGGCCAGTGTGGCTCAGTGGTTGAGCATCTACCTATGAACCAGGAGGTCACGGTTGATTCCCAGTCGGAGCACATGCCTGGGTTTCAGGCTCGATCACCAGTGCAGGAGGCAGCCAACTGATGGTTCTCTCTCATCATTGATGTTTCTATCTTTTTCTCCCTCTCTCTTCCTCTCTGAAATCAATAAAAATATATATATTTTTAAAAAGACACAAACTGAAAGTAAAGAGATGGTAAAGATATTTCATGAAAATGGAAATGGAAAAAAGAAAGTAAGCTTCGGTAAACAATACTTATACCAGACAAAATATACTTTTAAACAAAGGCTATAACAGGAGATGGAGGAGAATCCAGCAATTCTACTTCTGGGTATTTATTCCAAGAAACCCAAAACACTGAATAAAAAAGACATGCACCCATATGTTCATTGCAGCATTATTTACAATAGCCAAGGTATGGGACCAATCTAAGTGTCCATCAATAGATGAATGGATAAAGAAGTGGTGCACATATACAATGGAATATTACTCAACTGAAAAAAGGATGCTATCTTGCCATTTGCAACAACATGAATTGACCTAGAAGGTATTGTGCTGAGGGAAATAAGTCAGAGAAAGACAAATACCACATGATTTCACTTACATGTGGAATCTATACAACAATCAAACAAGCAGACCAGAAACCCAGTCATAGATACAGAGAACATTTTGAGTTGCCAGATAGGAGGGAGTTTAGGGGTAGGTGAGTGGGTAAAAAAGGCGAAGGGATTAAGAAGCACAAATTGGGCCCTAGCCGGTTAGGCTCAGTGAATAGAGTATTGGCCTGCAGATTGAAGGGTCCTGGGTTCAATTCTGGTCAAGGGCATATGCCCAGGTTGCAGGCTCGATCCCCAATAGGGGGTGTGCAGGAGGTAGCCAATCAATGATCCTCTCTCATCATTGATGTTCCTATCTCTCTCTCCCTCTCCCTTCCTCTCTGAAATCAATAAAAATATATATATTTTAAAAAGTACAAATTGGTAGTTACAGAATAGTCATGGGGATATAAAGCACAGCATGGGGAATATAGTCAATAATATTGTAATAACTATGTATGGTATCAGATGGGTACTAGTTTTTTAGGAAATCACTTCATTAGTTATATAAATGTCTAATCACTGGATTGTACACCTGGAACTAATACAATATTGTATTTCAACTGTAATTGAAAAATTTTTTAAATTATTTTTAAAAACGTTATTTTATCTGGATTCTTCACTAAGGAAAGTCTATGATGTGAGGCGAGTGAACAAGACCACCACCTTTTGTACATTCAAAATTATGTTTGGGCCCTAACCGGTTTGGCTCAGTGGACAGAGCGTCGGCCTGTGGACTATCTGGTCTCAGGTTCGATTCCGGTCAAGGGCATGTACCTTGGTTGCGGGCACATCCCCAGTAGGGAGTGTGCAGGAGGCAGCGGATCGATGTTTCTCTCTCATCGATGTTTCTAACTCTCTATCCCTCTCCCTTCCTCTCTGTAAAAAATCAATAAAATATATATTTTTTAAAAATCATGTTTGGGGGGGAAACGGGTGCATAAGTAAACAAGTACAAAAAAATAAGCAAAGTGCAAAACTTTCACTGTTTTCAAATGCCTGTAACGTGGTTATCATACCTAGGTTTGAAAATATTACTTCAAAAAGGTTGTCTTGAGACCAAGGAGTAAATCACCCTCCCAAAAAATAACAATTGAAGTGTTTTTGAGAACATGAAGGTCAGATGAGGATCACTGGAAAATTCCTGTTTGCATTTTTCTGCCCAAACACTGACTGAGACTTTTGGTCCATTTGGTAATTATTTCCCCAGTGACTTTTTAGTTCTCAGAAAGATAAAAGAGCTCCTGACTTTAACGCCAAACAGATGGCTGGGGTCTCTTTTGCCATCATCTATGCTTGCTCTGCTGCCGTCCCCAGTTATCCCAGGCAGCGAAAGGCACAGACCTGAGAAAGGAGGGGAAGCAAGACGGGGCTTCAGGGCGCTTTCAGGGGCCAGGAGCATCGACGTGTCAGCTCAAATGCCACAGGAATGTCCTTTCCAGCTGTGTGCCTGCTCACCCAGCTGTGCTTCCGCCACGAGGGTCCACATGGAGGTCCTGTGTGTAAAGTTTGTTCCCCTACGTCCCGCGTGGTCCAGGGTTCAGGATCTGGAAGAGGAGCCGCACACAAATCAAAGAGAAGAGACAAGAGATAATTTGGAAATACTGGGGGGCCAGGCGGGCAAGTCCAACTCAAGGGGAAGGACTTCCACTGGTGCTCAGGCCTCGCCAACCTTTTATTGGTTTGGGATCCACCCATAGCCCTTAGGCAGGCAATTTCCAGTAACAGGCAGACTAGCCCATCAGCAAGGATTTACATAATAATAAGTGGGGAAGTTGCTTCAGCTACCATTATCTGGACTAACAGTGGGTGCACAGCCCTGACCTTTGCCAGGGCTTCAAGGGTCACCAGCCTTCCGGGTTCCTTGTCCACACCTCTCTGCTAGTGAAGACAATAGGTGGCTTCCCACAGTCCTGGAGTGTTTCCTAAAGGAAAACGCAACGTTCCAGACTTGGAAATAACTGGACAGTTAAGTGGACTAGAGATTGGGTTGGAAGAAATAGATGTGTCTTTCTGTATTTTACTATATTTTCTATTTTCCTTTGCTGGGACATGGGAGGTGATAAGTTAAAGGGGGTCTGTGCACACGCTCCCCTTCTCCCAGATCCCTGCCTGAGACCCCAAGATTTCCCTCTCCGGGCTCCAGTCCCAGTCCGTAGCCAGGGAGCATCACTCACCACCACACCCAGCATCTGCGTGGCTTGGCCTCCCAGGGGACAGCCACTCCTCGCACAAGGCCCGTTGCTTCTCCAAAAAGCAATGTCAGACCCAGGGAAGATACGCCCCTTAAAGTCAGTCTAGGAAACACCTTCCCTTCTTTGGCGGCTGCTCCTCAGAAAAACGTAAGTAGAAAAGGTGTTATTGCACTTAATAACCTCTTGCTTCCTTTTAATGGAAGATGCAAATTCAGTGTAAAACGTGTATTGTGAGCCAATGTGGATGGAGCCCAGTGCAATTCAAAGGTGCCCCCCCCCCCCCCCCCCCACCGCTGGGTGCTGGGAAGACCACCGAGCAGGGGCAGGACAGACCTGGCGCCTGCTGTTCCTGAGGTTTTTGCCAAGTGAGGCATAGAGTCAGATGAGCAGACAGAGCAGAATTGGCGAAAAGTAAAAGAGATCATGGATGTGACACTTGGCTCTGCACGTACAATAGTGTACATTACTGCCCGGCCAGCATGGCTCAGTGGTTGAGTGTCAATCAATGAACCAGAAGGTCACGGTTTGATTCCCAGTCAGGGCACACGCCCAGGTTGTGGGCCCGAACCCTGGTGTGGGGCATGAAGGAGGCAGCTGACCAATGATTCTCTCTCATCATTGATGTTTCTATCTCTCTCTCTCCCTTCCTCTCTGAAATGAATAGAAATATATTTAAATATATGTATGTATTTTAAATAGTGTACATTCCTAAGTCTCACTCAGCAGGGCAGGAAGGCCAGAGGCAGGCTCTTCACGGGGAGGGAGTGAGAAAGGGCTGGAGCACAGAACAATGTGGGAAGATGAGGCTGGAGAGAGTGACCTCCAATTTCATTGTTACAAATTGAACATAATTAAAGCATAGTGATTAATCACAAAAACAATATGTAATTATATATGTATTTTCCGATGGTCTTAGGCAACCCCTGTGAAAGGGTCATTTGACCCCCAAAGGGGTTGCGACCCACAGGTTGAGAACCGCGGGGTTAGAGTATCATTCACAATACAGCAAGGTTGTAGGTTTAACCCCTGGTCAGGGCACATATAAATATCAGCCAATGAATGTATAAATAAGTGGAACAACAAATCAATCTCTCTCTCTTTCACCCCCACTTCTTCCCTCTCTAAAATCAATTTTTTTATAGTTATTTGTAATAATTTTTATTTCTTAAAGTATTACAAAGAGTATTACATATGTCTCCTTTTTCCCCCCCCTTGACATTCCCCCGGGCCCTAGCCACCGCCACCCCCCTCTCCCCCCAGCCCCTTGTCTTGTGTCCATTGGTTAATCTTATATGCATGCATATAAGTCCTTCGGTTGATCTCTTAATCCCCCCCCAAAGCCTCCCCAGGCTTCCCACTGTAGTTTGACAGTCTGTTCAATGTTGCTCTGCCTCTGTATCTACCCCTGTTCATCAGTCTATATTGGTCCCCTTTATCTGTCCCAACCTCACTGGAGTAGTTTCAACCTCACCAGGGCCATCTGAGCCTCACCAGGGCCGTTACAGCCTCACCGGGGTCGTTTCAACCTCCCCGGGGCCGTCCCGACCACACCAGGGCCGTTTCAACCTCACCAGGGCCGTTTCAACCTCACCAGGGCTGTCCCTACCTCATGGGGGCCGTTTCAACCTCACCGGGGCCGTCCCGACCTCACGGGGGCCGTTTCAACCTCACCGGGGTCGTCCCTACCACACCGGGGCCGTTTCAACCTCACCGGGGCCGTCCTGACCTCACCGGGGCAGTTTCAACCTCACCGGGGCAGTCCCGACCTCACCAGGGCAGTTTCAACCTCACCGGGGCTGTCCCGACCTCACCGGGGCCGTCCCACCTTACCGGGGAAACAGGAAGTTTGGCCCTCTGTCCCCTGCCGGCGGCTCCCCACCAGACAAAATCTCCAGGCGTTCCTGGTGGCTGAACATCCAGCACTCCTGCTCAGATCATGCCCTCCACCAAGTGCACAGACTGCCTGTCTGCCGTCCCCCAGCGCCCCACTCGAGACTGGAACCGGTGGGCATGTTTGTGCGCCTGCTGGGACAGTGGTTTCACAGCGCCGGCCCAGCCTGGCCCAGCCTCAGCCTGCCCCGGACCCGACTCCGCCCCCCGATTGCATCCCGCCCGGATGCAAGGAGCTGAAATCTGCAGCCTGCTGGGATGGGCTCTGTACTTGGTGCCTCTGCACATCCTACTCAGTCTCAATGCTCTTCTTTCTATGCGAGGAGTTGAAATCTGCAGTTTGTTGGGTTGGGCTCTGTACTTGGTGTCTCTGCACATCCTACTCAGTCTCAATGTTCTTTCTCTCCTTCCAGTTGTAGAGCTTCTACTGGGCCAACTTTCCCATGGTTCTGTATGATAGCTGTTTGTCCGATAGTTGGTAGTTTCGATGTTGTTGTGTGAGGTAGCACACACAGGTCTCTTCCTTACGCCACCATCCTGGTTCTCCTGGGTCTGCTTCTTGAGTGTGTCTCCCATGGCTGCGAGCAGTTGAAGCCTGCAATTTGTTGGGTTAGGCAGCAAAAGCGCAGGTGGGTCTTTTTGTGCACCTGGCACAGCTTGGATGGGGATGTAAATTGACTAGGGCAGGGTCTCAGGGAGTCGCCATGGCGGAGCAAATAGCACTGGCTGAGTCTCCGCCGGGGCTTTGTGTCCCCCAGTGCCGGTGAGCAGCTGTGCAACAGAGTCTCCCTCGCTTTCTGATGGCTGCAAGGCTGTGCTGCCTCTCCCCGTAGGGTCTGGTGCCTCATGATCCCGCCCGAACCAGCTCAGTGGATTTGAAAGTTTGCAAAAGCAAAGGCGTTTCTACTTGTGAGTCTGGCACAGCCCAGATGGGAATGTAAATTGCGTAGGGCGGGGTCACAGGGAGTCGCTGGGGCGGAGACTCAGCGGCCCCTTGCCTATCCAGGACACCAGGACTTTGCGTCCCCCAGTGCCGGCGAGCAGCCGAGCGCCAGAGCCTCCCCCGCTTTCTGACCGCTGGGAGGCCGTGCTGTCTATCCCCGTGGGGCCTGGGGCCTCAGAGACCCGCCCGAACCAGCTCAGTGGATTTGAGAGTTTGTAAAAGCACAGTCATTCCCTCTTGTGCCTCTGGCACAGCCCAGATGATAGGGCGGGGTCTCAGGGAGTCGCCAGCGCGGAGGAAATAGCGATGGCGGCGTCTCCGCGCCCCTCGCCTCCCCGGGACACCAGGACTTCTTGTCCCTCAGTACCGGCGAGCAGCCGTGCGTCAGAGCTTCCCTCGCTCTCTGACCACTGCAAGGCCATGGCCGCCTCTCCCTGTGGGATCTGGGGCCTCAGAGACCCGCCCAGAGCAAGCCCAGAGGATTCGAGGGTTTGTAACCGCTCTGATTGGAAAAAAACCGCGAATCCATTTGCAGCCCGCCTGGAGTGTGACTGAGTACCTCTGCTTTTGGTGCCTCCGTAGCTCCCACTCCGTCTCACTGCGCTTCTTTCTTTCCTTCGAGTTGTAGATCTCCCACTGGGCCAACTTCCCCATGGTTCTGAGTGGTGGTTTTTTGCCTCATAGTTGGTAGTTCCAATGATGCTGTGAGAGAGCAGCACGCACAGGTCCACTCCCTATGCCGCCATCTTGGTTCTCTGTAAAATCAATTTTCAAAGAAGATAAAAAGACATGTGGTTGTCAAGAGGTAGTTTTATTTATTGCTGGGAGTAAAGAAGACGGGATTCATATCCAAAGCTCTGCCTCCCAGAAGGGAGACTTAGTCACTGCTTATATACACTATTTGGTCAATTACATGTTGATTTCTTCTTTGCAATTGGCAACACTTATCAGGCTGGCTTCCTGTCAAGGTTATTCTGTTTACAGCTGGTCTGCAAAATACTGTACTACATTTTAACATTTAGCAAGAAGAGTGTTTAGTAAGAACCGTCCAGACCTTGAGATCCTTGTCCTATCTAACACTTTTCTATTGCCCACTTGTCATTCTCCCAAGGTAGGGAAATGTAAAAACATCTAGGCTGCCAAACCAAAGTACAACTTAAAATTTTTTTATTGATTTCAGAGAGGAAGGGAGAGGGAGAGATAGAAACATCAACGATGAGAATCATTGATCAGCTGCCTCTAATAATTGACTAATGAGTCCTTTAGCAAGTCAAGAAGTTTCTAATTCTTTGCTCTAAACAAAATTAAAAGAGAATCTAATTGATTTGTCAGCTTGAATATCATTACAAATCATTTTAATGGTGGCTCATTATGTGATTTTTGGCATATAATTCAGGAGGAGTTCAACGAAGTGTGTACCATTGCTGTAATAAAAGGATTTCCACTCCTATTTACTTATTTTTTTAAAGATTGTGTGTCTATGACTGAGCTGAAACAGAGCAGACCAGCACAGCACAAAGCAGACCAGCAAGGAAGAGCAAACCACTGGGGAGCAGAGCAGAACTGTCCAGCTGGAGAGGAGCCACCTGACCCCAGGGCTGCCTCACAGCTGTTCTGTATCATAATTGAGCTATTTTGCAATGAGTAAAGTTTCCTTCTTCAAACTCCCCCCATATATATATATATATATATATTTCAGTGAGGAAGGGAGAGAGAGAGAGAGATAGAAACATCAATGATGAGAGAGAATCATTGATCGGCTGCCTCCTGCACACCCCACACTGGTGATCGAGCCCACAACCTGGGAATGTGCCATGACTGGGAATCGAACCATGATTGGGTGGTTCATAGGTTGATGTTCAACCACTGAGACACACCAGCTGGGCACACCTGTTTCTTTTTAATAAGAGCTATCTCAATCTAATGGCCTCTTTGTTTAATTAATTTAACAAAACTAATAATTATTAGTTTGGGCCCTGATCCAGGTTTTTTAGACTTGTAATGTAAATTCCTGTGGCAGCACGGATGATAATAAGTGTTGACTCTAAACAAAATTGGCTCTGGCTGGCTTGGCTCAGTAGTTACGAGCATCAACCTATGGACTGAAGGGGCTTGGGTTTGATTCCTGGTCAAGAGCATGTATCTTGGTTATAGATTCCCCAGACCCTGTAGGGGCACATGCGGGAGGCAACCAATTGATGTGTCTCTCACACACTGATGTTTCTCTCTTCTTTTTCATCCCTTCCATTCTCTCTAGAAATCAATGGAATAAATATCTTCAAGTGAGGATTTAAAAAAAATTGTTACATCCTTTGTACTGTTTGGGGTCAACAAAATCTACCCAAGTAAACAAGGTCCTCCTATTAAGGTCAAAATAAAGTTTAGCTAGGAGACCCTAAAGGCTCCAGGTACAAAGACCACTACCACACACACCCGTTCCTTGCCTGTCCACCACCACCACCACTTATCCAGGAGCCCTAGGTCTCCACCAGGGCTTTGGTTCCCTCATGAATCTTCAGGCAGTATCTGGGGAACAGAGTCCAGAAAAAGCCTTCCACCCTTGCTCTATAACCTCTTGAAGAACATTTTCGACCAGCAACTCAGACCAGGACCTCTTCCTTATTATTGCCCCAACTGGTAAGTCCCAATCATACACTCTTGCTCTGCTGACCAATCAGGGTCTTTCTTTCATCTTCATCTTTTGTATGTATGTATGTATGTATGTACGTATGTATGTATTTACTTATTTATTTATATACCTCACCTTGTGCTCCTGCAACTCTTGTTCCCACCAGCCTCAGTAAGAGAATTCCTCCCTGCCTGGCCAGTATGGCTCACTCAGTTGGTTGAGCATCCTCCCATGCACCAAGAGGTCACCAGTTTGATTCCGGGTTAGGGCACATACCTGGGTTGTGGGCTTGATACCCAGTAGGGGGCATGCAGGAGGCAGCTGATCGATGTTTCTCTCTCCCTCTCCCTTGCTCTTTCTAAAAATCAATATAAACATATTTTTTAAAAGAGAGGGAGTCCCACCCAGGTGCACTCTCCCTCCCAGGAGCATGCCTGCACCTTTCCTTTCCCCTTCTTCTTCCCCCACAGGCGTGCATCTCCTAAACAATAAGGGCCCCCCAGAGACTTGCAACTAGGGGAGCAATGGGCAGGGCAGCTCATCCTACAGCTCATCCTAGAATAACCCCCTGAACCTGTCTCCAAGGCCCCCTTTTCTCTGATTTCCCAGTGAGTTAACAGCAGCCCCACTTCAGCTCATTTCTTTCCTACAACATTTCTAGAGAGCCAGAGCAGCCCTGCCCGGCTCTCCTGTTGCTTCTTCTATTCTTCTACCCTAAGCCCTTCCCTGTTTCACTGTCCCCAGCCAGGCAGGTGCAGGACTTTAAGCCACCACGCCCCTTAATCCTGGCATTGCTGAGCAAAGGCATCCATTCCAGCCTCCCGGATCCAGCTGTCAGACTGTCCGTTAGGATGGCAGAGGAGGAGGGTTATGTGGGTGAAGAGGACGTGTTCCTGGCTTTTGCCCAGGGTCCTTCTCCTCCCAGGGGTCCCCTACGTCAGGCCTTGGACAAGGCCTTCTTTATATTCCTGGCCCTCTTTCTGACACTACTGATGCTGGAGGCTCTTTATAAACTCCTGTGGCCGCTGCCATGGGCAAAATTTGGGGAATGGCTCCTGGGAACACCTCAGAAGGAAGATGAGCTGGAATTGTGACTACCTTTTGTATAAACATCCTCTTACCCTGGTAAGGAGGTGAAAGGGGAGATGTGGGGAGGGGAGTGGGGCTGTTGGGGACTGTGGAGGGGACACTTGGATAGTTTAGAGCAGCTATCTAAAATTTCTGCACCTATACTCCAGGAAACAAATTGAAAAAGTTTGTACTTTTCACATATTTTTAAGTAAGCATCTAAAAATTTTCATCAATTGAAATTGTTTCAAAGATGTAATTCCTGGCATATTGAAAATATTCACACTTTAGCCCTAGCTATTTTGCTCAGTGGTTAGAGCATTGGCCTTCAGACTGAGGGTTTCTGGTTCCCTTCTGGCACATTCCTGGGTTGCAGGATGGAGCATGTGCGGGGTGCAACCAATTGATGTGTCTCTCTCACATCGATGTTTCTCTTTCTGTCTCCCTCCCTCCTTCCCTTCTTCCTTCCCTCCCTCCCTTCCATTCTCACTTAAAAATCAATGGGGGGAAAATATCCTCTGGTGAGGATTAACAACAAAAAGAAAATATTCACATCTATACTAATAAAAGGGTAATATGCTAATTAGACCGGCTAGACCGGATGTCTTTTGGACATCATTCTGGACATCCTTCCTGACAAAGCCGGGGCCCGGGTGAGGCCGCCCGGGATCCCGGCTGCCTGCAGCCGGCCAGAGGGAGGAAAGCCAGGTCCCAGGTGCCTGGGGCCAGCCAGAGGGAGGGAAGCCCAGGTTTCAGGTGCCTGTGGCCGGCCAGAAGAGAGAAGCCTGGGTCCTGTGTTCGGGGGCGGAGGCAGAGGTGATTAGGGGTGATCAGGCAGGCAGGCAAGCAATTAGGGGCAATCAGGCAGGCAGGCAGAGGCAATTAGGGGTGATTAGGCAGGCAGGCAGGTGAGCGGTTAGGAGCCAGCGGTCCTGGATTTCGAGGGGTGAGGGACCCCACCATCCCTGCACAAATTTTGTGCACCAGGCCTCTAGTTTTTAAATAAGACAAATCACTCTTTTGAATGTCCAGAGGAATTAAAATATCAGAATTGAAACATTATTAAAAATTAGAGGCCCGGTGCACAAAATTTTTGCAGAGGGGTGGGGAGGGAGGGGTGTCCCTCAGCCCAGCCTGCACCCTCTCCAATCATGGACATCCCTCTCATTGCCTCCTAACTGCTCCACTGCCGGCCTGATGGCCCCCAACTGCCCTCCCCTGCCAGCCTGGTTGATGGCCCCCAATTGCCCTCCCCTGCCACAACCCTCCTCCTCCGCCGGGTCCTGCCTCCGCTGTGCTTGTGGCCATGATGTGTGAGGGTATGTCGACCACCTAGGCCAGTGGTTCTCAACCTTCTGGCCCTTTAAATACAGTTCCTCATGTTGTGACCCAACCATAAAATTATTTCATTGCTACTTCATGACTGTAATGTTGCTACTGTTATGAATCATAATGTAAATGTCTGATATGCAGGATGGTCTTAGGTGACTCCTGTGAAAGGGTCGTTCGACCCACAGGTTGAGAACTGCTGACCTAGGCTATTATTAGTATAGATACATAAGTAAGGCCCTGTCTGGTTTGGGTCAGTGGATAGAGCATCGGGCTGCAGACTGAAGGGTGCCAGGTTTGGCTCCCAGGCAGGACACATGGCCGGGTTGCGGGCTTGATCCCCAGTGTGGGGCAAGCAGGAGGCCGCCAATCAATGATTCTCTCTCATCACTGATGTTTCTATCTCTCTCTCCCTCTCCCTTCCTCTCTAAAATTTGAAAGAGAAAAAAAAGCGTTTGACTTAAAAAAAAAACTCTTGACAATTGGGAATCATTATTTTTCTTCTTTTTCTCTTTGTACTCCTACTAACATTCCACCTCTCCAGAGACAATTTTATGCTTTTATACTTGAACGTCTCCGATGAAAAATATTTTTCTTTCTTGTGACCAAAATTCTAGTTTTAAAAAAAATTTCTTCAGGGTTACCATTACAACTGTAATGACAGCATAACTGATCAAATAGCATGAAAATTGTACACAATTTTATAATTGTTAAAAATACATTTTTAATGACTAGATGAGGTGGTGTTTATGGTGCCTACATATCTGTTTAAGACAAGGTAAGATTATCTCCAAGAGATTTCATGGTTGAGAACTGTACTTTTCTTTCTTAAAAGGGAGAAAGTCTATTGTAAAAGGGAAAAGGAAAAGAGCCTCTACTGCAGGCATTTACTCAGGAAGACTAATTTGGGGAAAGTTGAGGATCTGAAAATTAAATCCCTTCTCTATCTCCCGAGTCCTCGTGCTGCCTGAGAGCTCATTTTCCTCGATTGGAAGGCGGCAGGCTCGGCTGCCTGGAAGGGAGGGCGTGGTGTTCCTTAATGGAGGTTCCGCCCGAGGGCTTGGAGCGGCTGGAACTCTGCGGTCTGGAAAGTGACAAGATGCTCACCTCCCGGGAGTGCGCGGCGGTGCTGGAGGCGGGCCTCGCCGCGACGGGACCCGCGCCAGCGTTTCGGTTCGCCAGGACCTCACCTTCGGACCCCCCTTGCCTCCGAGTCCCTCCAGCCTCCCTCAAACGGCGAGGTGGATGCGGTGAGGTGGGCATCCAGGTCGGCTTCTTCTCTCTTCCTTCTTTCGTCAGCTCCCCCGGAGGGAAGGAGACGGGCCCGAGCCCCGAGGTGTTTTCCGAGGCTCCTCCGTCTCCCGGCCTCCCGCGGCGACTCGCACCGAGCCTCCTCAGAGCGCCCCGTGCCGCCGGTCCCCAGGCGCGGCTGCCGGGCCATCACCGCCTGCGCCTCAGAGACCCCTCCGGAAATGGACGGAGAACCCCTACGTCCGCGTCCTTGGTTGGTCCTTAGTTCTGTGGTGAAGCTTGAAAAGCAAATCAACAACAGTAGTAACAACAACCCACTGCGGTGACCGTTTGCGTGCACGTGTGTTGCTTTCAGGATCGGGAGCCGTAGAAGCAGCGAGGGGCGCGCCGCCCGCGGAAGGGGCGGGTGGGCGCCGTCGAAGAAGCCGTGGGAGGCACCTGGCGGGTGGGAAAGCAGCTCTGACCGTCGCCCATCGGAAGGAAAAGGTCTTGTTTCCCTCATGAGAGTCTCGGCCTCGGTGCACCCGGCGCGCCTGGGCTGGCCCATTCCCCCGCTGCCCGTCCGTTGCCCCGCCCCTACCTGGAAGGTGGCTCGGCCCGCCCCGCCCCGCCCCGCCCCGCCCCGCCCCGCACGCGACTCGCTGGCGGTTGGCCCGCCGCAGGAAGTGTCCGATTGGCCGAGTTTCAGGAGCGCTGAGTGGAGAGAGTTCCGCTGGCGGCGCTCTGGAGTCGGGACGAGTCACAGCCGTACGACAAAATGGCGGCCCCAGTTGCTGAGGGGCGCGCGGAGGGAATAAGCCCGCCCCTAGGGGTCAGGCGGAAGGCAAGCCTCACACTATGCGGCCGGCGCTGGAGCCGTTCGGGAGTCGGCTATCGTCACTTCCGGCCGCTGGGGGACTGGGTTCCGTACGACAACATGGCCGCGCTTAGGTGCCTGGAGGGGGAAACTGCGACTTCCGGTCCAGAATAGGGCCTGCGGTGGGAGGGGGAAGGAAAGAGGAGGGGACCATGCGAGCTTCTTCTGTCCGCGCTGAGGGTCGCCCCGAGAGGCCGTTTGTGAGGTGCGGGCCGGTCGGTGCGGGGATCGAAGGCGGGGGCGGGAGTGTCGAGGCAGCGGTGCTGGGGAGTCCCGGGCGCTAAGTGAGGGGCCCGCGGGGGTGCGCTCCCTCTTATCCCTGACGGGGAGCGGGGCGGGTGGGGGCTGCGCTGGGGGAGGGGGCTTGGCGGGAAGCTCGTCTCGGGGAAGGAGCCGACCTGGGGTTGGGACCCGAGAGGAGTCGGGGGAACCCGGCCCGGGGCTTGCCATCGGCCGCCGGTCGCAGAGAGAATGGGGAGGATTAGGGTGCGGTGAGAGGGAGGGGACCTGAGGTGAGCAACGTCCGACCCGACTCCCCGGGTTGAGACCCATCCGGGAGGAACAGGGAGACAATTCAGAAAGGGGGGTGTATTGTTGGGAGGGAACCTGCTTTGCCTCGGCGTCTGTGAGTTGGGGTGATCCTTGAGGAGGGGTGAGGGGTGCGGGGTGCACTGGCGTGTTGGAGGGCAGAGGGGAACAGGTGAGGCGGGGTGACAGGCTGCGTTCCAGTGTCTGCGCGCGGAGGGCGGGGAGATCGATGTGGGGCGCAGTGTGGGAAGTGGCCCGGGGTGGGAGGAAAAGGCAACTTGGCAATTAAGAGAAATATTGGGGAAACGCAACTGAAAGACCGGATGTCATCTGAAGGGTGGAGCTGGGGGTGGGGACTTGGGACTCCCTGTGAAGGGCCCCCGAACACGGTGTGATCGGTGCTGCGGACAGGCAGCGAGGACGCGTCGGGCAGGGCTGGGTGTCGCTGGAAGCCGAGAAGAAGGGGAGATGTGTGACTTTAAGGGATGGGGCTCGGCTGGGGAGGCTCTTCCTCAGGCCCCGTCCCCTTCCAGCAGGAGTTACCAAGTCCCCAGCACTCGCTCCCTCCGGGGGATCTGATCCTCCATGGCCGCCGATAACAGCATCATTGTACTGGATGATGATGACGAAGACGAAGCAGCTGTGCAGCCGGGGCCCTCGCACCCACCCCCCAATCCAGCCTCACCCCCGGCTGACGCCCCTGCCTCCTCTCAGCCCCATGGGGCTGGAGGGAACAGTAATTCCGGCGGCAAGAAATGCTACAAGTTGGAGAATGAGAAGCTTTTTGAAGAGGTGAGCTTTGGGGGGAAGACTTGTATCCTAGGGAGAGGGGTGCTGCCTGGCTCTCCTGTCCTTTCTTCCTCACTAACACTACCTGCCTTCTTTCTCTCAACCCCTCCCTTCTCTCTCCCTCCCTTCTTGCCGGAACCCTCCAGTTCCTTGAACTGTGCAAGGCGCAGACAGAGGACCATCCTGATGTGGTCCCGTTCCTCTGTAAACGGCAGCAGCGTGCCCACGCTCTGTTTTTGGCCTCAGCGGAGTTCTGCAACATCCTCTCTCGGGTGCTGTCTCGGGCCCAGAGCCGACCGGCTAAGCTCTATGTGTACATCAATGAGCTCTGCACTGTTCTCAAGGCTCACTCGGCCAAGAAAAAAATGAACATTGCCCCTGTGGCCACCACCTCTAGTGAGCCCTCTGGGAGTAACCCTCCTGCAGACCCCTCCTCAGACCCCACAAATGCCGAGACCACCGGCTCTGAGGCCCCAAGGACCCGTGGCTCCCGGCGGCAGATCCAGCGCTTGGAGCAACTGTTAGCGCTCTATGTGGCAGAGATTCGACGGCTGCAGGAAAAGGAGTTGGATCTCCAAGAATTGGATGACCCAGACTCCACATACCTGCAGGAGGCAAGGCTGAAGCGGAAGCTGATCCGTCTCTTTGGGCGGCTGTGTGAGCTGAAAGACTGCTCTTCACTGACAGGCCGAGTCATAGAGCAGCGCATTCCCTACCGTGGCACCCGCTACCCAGAGGTTAACAGGCGCATTGAGCGGCTCATCAACAAGCCAGGGCCTGATACCTTCCCTGACTATGGAGATGTGCTGCGGGCCGTGGAGAAGGCAGCTGTTCGGCACAGCCTTGGCCTCCCCCGACAGCAGCTCCAGCTCATGGCTCAAGATGCCTTTCGAGATGTGGGCATCAGATTACAGGAGCGACGCCACCTTGATCTCATCTACAACTTTGGCTGTCATCTCACAGATGATTATAGGCCAGGTAGGGATTAGTGAGATGCCCATCAGTGACCCTTAGATGTCAGGTGTGTGGTAGAGGGGGCATCTCTCTAGTCCCTTCTATTGGGTTTGGGCTGAGTACTCTGACTTTTTATCTTCCCACACAGGCATTGACCCTGCCCTGTCAGACCCTGCCCTGGCCCGGCGCCTTAGGGAAAACCGGAGCTTGGCTATGAGCCGACTGGATGAAATCATCTCCAAATATGCGATGATGCAAGACAAGAGTGAGGAGGGCGAGAGACAGAAGAGAAAAGCCCGGCTCCCCCAAGCCACCTCTTCCCATTCTCCAGATCCCCCCAAAGCCTCCTTGGATTCTGGTGAGGTGTGGAAGGGATACACCCTTTAGAGAAATCTTGTTCTTTCCCTGCTCTGGCCAGCAGGAGTCTAGGGTGACTGATGGGGGAGTTTGCAGAAGGAACATAGACCCAGACCCTCTGAGGCAAGGGATTTCTTTTTTTGTTGTTGTTAGTCCTCATCTGAGGATTTTTAAAAAAAGATATTTTTATTGATTTCAGAAAGGGAAGGGAACCAGATTTGCTAAAGTAATTGTGGTGATAGAAATGTATTAGCCTCAGAAGCTACTAAGGTGGTTCATTCTATCCTAGTTACAGTGTAAAAAAAAAAAAAAAAAAAAAAAGAGCCGAAACCGGTTTGGCTCAGTGGATAGAGCGTTGACCTGCGGACTGAAGGGTCCCAGGTTCAATTCCGGTCAAGGGCATGTACCTGGGTTGCGGTCACATCCCCAAGTGGGAGATGTGGAGGAGGCGGCTGATCGATGCTTCTCTCTCATCGATGTTTCTAACTCTCTATCTCTCTCCCTTCCTCTCTGTAAAAAATCAATAAAATATATTTTAAAAAAAAAGGAAGGGAGAGGGAGAGAGATAAAAGCATCAATGATAGAAACATTGATCAGCTGCCTCCTGCATGCCCCCCACTGGGGATCCAGCCTGCAACCTGGTATGTGCCCTGACTGGGAGTCAAACAATGATCTCCTGGTTCATAGGTTGATGTTCCGCCACTGAGCCACACTGGCTGGGCTGAGGATATTTTTTTCATTGCTCTTCAGAGAGAGTAGAGGGGAGGAAAGGAGGGAGAGAAAGAGAAAGTGATGTGAGAGAGACACATCCACTGGTTGCCTACCACACACCCCTGCGGGGGGGCGGGGGGGGGTGAGGTATGTGTCCTTGGTGCCCTTGACCAGGAATCGAACCTGCAACCCTTTAGTGAGTAGGCTGGATGTTCTAACCACTGAGCACACCGATCAGGGCAAGAGATTTCTTAGAGAAACTCCTTTGTTCCCCAGGGCCCTAGTGGAATGGCATCCCAGGAACACCCTACCTCCTCTAAGGCTGAGACAGATGATGAAGAAGATGAGGAAAGTGAGGAAGAGGAGGAAGAAGAGGAGGAGGAGGAGGAAGAGGAGGCAGAAGAGGAAGAGGAGGAAGAGGAGACTACAGATTCCGAAGAAGAGGGGGATCTGGAACTGATACTGGAAGGTCAGGAGGAGGAGGAGGAAGAGGAGGAAGAAGCAGGTACGTCAAGGAAAGTCTTTTCACGTGTCAGTTCCCTGTGTTGGGCATGCCACCTGTTTGAGATCCTTCTTGGCAGTGTTCTTCCCCTAGTTCTCATGCTACCCCTCCCCTCTTTTCTTCCTTTCAGATAAGGATGGAGACCAGAGCCCCATGTGCCCACCACAGATCTCTACCGAAAAGAACCTGGAACCTAGCAAAGGGAGCAGCAGGTCTTCAGGGGAGCAGCAAAATAAAGGACTCACAGTGTTACCATCTTCGCTGTCAGAAGAGCCCCTGGCACTCTCCAGTGTAGATGCTGGAAGCAATGAAGACTCTCCGGAGGAGGTGTCCCAGGAGAAAGAGAGCCCTGTGTCTCAGGTCTTTGAGCTCGAGATTGAAGCCTTGACTGTGGATACCACCCCTTCCCCTGAGGAGGGGGACATTTCCTCTTCCAGGAAGCAATCAGAGGACCCCCTCACCACTGTTGTGGAGAATGGAGCAGCCATGGTCACCTCCACTTCCTTCAATGGAGGTGTCTCTCCTCACACCTGGGGAGATTCTAGTCCCCCCTGCAAAAAATTTCGGAAGGAGAGGCAAACAGGAGCAGGACCTTTAGGAAGCAGGTAACAACAAGGAGGAAGAAGAGGGGATCGAAGGAGGGATTGCAGGGGGCTATCTAAGAGGAGTACTGAGGAACTGAGTCTGCTGGGAAAGACTGACACTCTCCCTCCAGTCCCAGACTGCCTACACTTATGTTTCTGTCCCTAGCTATGAGGAAGGGCAAAGGGAAGTACATGAGAAGACTGGGAAGAAGATATGTACCCTGCCCAGCCCACATTCCCCTTTGGCTTCCATGGTACCAGTTGCTGATTCCTCAACAAGAGTGGACTCTCCCAGCCATGGCCTGGTGACCAGCTCCCTCTGCAGCCCATCTCCAGCCCAGTTGTCCCTAACCCCCCAGTTACAACCCTCCCAGCCTAGCACTTTCAAGGTAAGAGGGGGGGGCTGTTTTTCCTGACTTCATTCTCTTTCCGTGTCTGTTCATTTTCAGGTGCACCATCTGAATATTGCACTCACCACATCCTCTGTCTTCCTTCTTCCTACCCCAATTTTTAATCTTTAATAAGTCCTTCCCTATGTTTCTCCTCCCCCTATATTCCAGACCTCTCTGACTCTTGTCTCACTCACTTACAGATGAGTGTGGCCACACAGTGCGATCCAGAGGAGATCATCGTGCTCTCAGACTCTGATTAGCCTCCCCATCACTCCCTGACTCCAGAATGTTTGAGGATAGGATTTGGAAGCAGATGACTGAGGAAGGGATGGACTGAGCTAATCCCTTTTTGGTGGTGTTTCTTTTAAAAAAACAAAAACCAAAAAAAAAAACACAACTTGTTTTACATTAAACAATAAAGTTCTTTTCTTATTGCATCCCTGTCTTTGTCCTTCTGCCCTCACCAATTGGCACCAGCTGTTCTCTAGCTCAGGGTTTGCCGGCCGGCCCCGCGGTAGCCCTGGATCTGTCCTTGCTAGCCTACCCTTAGCCCCACTCTGCTGGAGTTTCACCTGGAAAAATGCTTGAGCTCTTTACTTTTCCACTTCGAGCCGTAGGAGTAAAGAGGCCAATCAGGGGCCCACTCAAGGTTACTTGGCCAATCCAGGCCCGGAGGAAGGGGGCGGGGCTTCAGGGATTCTAGGGCGTTTAGATCCCGCAAACCCGCTAATGGCCACAGCTCCAAGGGAAGAGGCAGGCTTACAGAATTAAAGGAGAACGAGTGCTTCGGCCAAACCAAGTCGTGAGTCCTCAGCGGCGGGAGAGACCTGGTACCTTTAAGACGTAATGAAGTAACTGTGTTTAAAGGAAAAGTGACTGAGTCGGCTAAGTATTGCCCAGCGACACGAGCAGGGTGCCCGCCTGTGCCTTTAAAGCCGAACGGGCAGGAGGCGGAGCGGAGGCGGAAGGCGGAGGGAGTCGGCGCAAGATGGCGGCGGGAGGGGCCCAAGCTGCGGCTCTGGCGGCCGAGTGAGGGGCGGGGGGGCCCCGGGGCGCGCGGCCCGGTAAGCGGAGACGCGCAGGGTTTAGGGGCGCCTTCCGGGTGGGAGAGGCGGTCAAAGTAACTATTGAGGCGGAGCAGAGGGGGGCGGGGCCCTGTGTGGGCGGGGGCATACAAGGGGCGGGGCCAAAAGGCCACAGGGGCGGGTCCTGAAGGGGGCGTGGCCGAATGGGCTGGGGGGCGGGTCTCGACGTGGGGGGGCAAAAGGGGCGTGACCCTCGAAAGAGCCTGGAGCATTGCCTAAAGGGAACTGCAGAGAGAGAGTGTTTTTCAGTAACGGAGCAGACCTGCCCCCCTCCCAAGAAAAGGGTGCAAAACATCAACAAGGTAAATTTTGGAAAGAGGCTCTCTGGCAAATGGGAAATTCCAAGGGGAGGCACCCCATTCCCATAGAGTACCTATTTCTCTAACCTCCAAGGAAAGCACTGAATTGGAGTCAGGACAACTGAGTTTGCTGGCGCTGCCACTTGATGGCTGTGGCCATGAATAATCTCTTGGTATTTCTTAGCCTCAGTTTCCTCACCTTTCAAGTGGTGTTGAGAGGAATACCTAACTTCACAGCATTGTGTGGGGAGTTACTCAAAAAATGGGTGTGAACATATTTTTAAACTGTAAAGGGCTGTTTCATTGTGTTATCATTCTTTTTTTCTTTCCAGAGACCCCCCCGGCCGCCCTCCTCCTTCCCTTGTTCCTGTGGCTGGGGGGGTACCACCTCCCTCCACCCTCCACACCATGGAGCCATCTCCTTTGTCTCCAAGTGGGGCAGCACTCCCTGTGCCTCTGTCGCTGGCCCCGCCCCCACTGCCCCTGCCTGCAGCTGCAGTGGTACACGTGTCCTTCCCGGAGGTAACCAGTGCCCTCCTGGAGTCCCTCAATCAGCAGCGACTACAGGGCCAGCTCTGCGATGTGTCCATCCGAGTGCAGGGGCGGGAGTTCAGAGCTCATCGTGCTGTCCTGGCTGCCTCCTCCCCTTACTTCCACGACCAGGTCCTACTCAAGGGCATGACCTCCATCTCACTGCCCAGCGTCATGGACCCAGGCGCCTTCGAGACTGTCCTGGCTTCAGCTTACACTGGTCGCCTCAGCATGGCCGCTGCTGACATTGTCAACTTCCTCACAGTGGGTTCTGTGCTCCAAATGTGGCACATTGTGGATAAATGCACGGAACTCCTTCGCGAGGGTCGGGCCTCTGCCACCACCACCGTGACCACGGCTGCAGCCTCCTCAGTCACTGCCCCTGGTGCTGGGGTCCCATCAGGGAGTGGGGCCACTGTGGCCTCTGCCACCGTGGGCTCTGTGCGCTCCCATGCCTCCAGTCGGGCCAGTGAGAATCAATCCCCCAGCAGCAGCAACTACTTCAGCCCCCGAGAGTCTACTGATTTCTCATCTTCCTCCCAAGAGGTGTTTGCGGCTTCTGCAGTGGGCAGCGGGGAGCGTCGAGGAGGTGGCCCTGTATTCCCAGCCCCTGTGGTTGGCAGTGGGAGCACTACCTCTGGGAAGCTGCTACTGGAGGCAGATGAGCTGTGCGATGATGGTGGGGACGGCAGGGGTTCGATGGTTCCTGGGGCGGGGCTCCGACGGCCCACCTATGCGCCCCCCAGCATCATGCCACAGAAGCACTGGATATATGTAAAGCGGGGTGGAAGCTGCCCAGCATCAGCGCCCCTGGTTTCCCAAGACCAAGATCTGGAAGAGGAGGAGGAGGAAGACCTGGTTTTGACCTGTGAGGATGATGAAGAAGAGGAGCTAGGGGGAGGGTCGGGGGTTTCAGCAGGGGGAGGACCCGAGGCCACCCTTAGCATAAGTGATGTCCGGACCCTGACTGAGCCTCCAGGCAAGGGAGAGGAGCAGGTCAATTTCTGTGAGTCCTCCAATGACTTTGGCCCCTATGAGGGTGGGGGTCCTGGGGCAGAGCTTGATGATTCAGGGAGGCCCACCCCTTCCTCCTATGCCCCCTCCCTCCCATCACGGCCGCTGCTTCCTGTAGACGTGCAGGGCAACCAGATCCTAGTCTTCCCATCGCCTTCCTCCTCCTCACAGGCTCCAGGCCAGCCGCCAGGGAACCAAGCTGAACACGGGGCTGTGACTCTGAGGGGCACATCCACAGGGAGCCTGGGTGTCCCGGGTGGCGCTGGTGGGACCCCTGGAGGGACAGGCAGCGGGGACGGGAATAAGATCTTTCTGTGCCACTGCGGGAAGGCCTTCTCCCACAAGAGCATGCGAGATCGTCACGTGAACATGCACCTCAACCTGCGGCCCTTTGACTGCCCCGTGTGCAACAAAAAGTTCAAGATGAAGCACCACCTGACCGAGCACATGAAGACACACACAGGCCTCAAGCCCTACGAGTGCGGCGTCTGCGCCAAGAAGTTCATGTGGCGGGACAGCTTCATGCGCCACCGTGGACATTGTGAGCGCCGGCACCGCCTGGGTGGGGGTGGGGGTGGGGGCGGGGGCGGGGCTGGACCGGGACCCACAGGGCCAGCCTTGCCGCCCAAGAGAGAGTCCCCCGGGGTGGGCGCGGGCAACATCGACGAGGGGAGTGGGGCCACGCCCCCGTTGGGCCGTGGGGTCTGGTCCCCACCGGGCGCTCACAAAGTGGAGATGGGCTTCAGTGGGGGTGGAGGAGCAAACTAAAGGAGCGGGCTACGGGGGCAGTTTTCACGGCAGGAAACGGAGCACGAGCCGGAGCGCCCCGGTGCTCTCCCACTGCTATTACTGTCTTCCTCATCGTACGGACTTGTATATATTCTGCAGGGGGCGCCACATGGCGCCATCACCACCCCGTCCCACTCAGCCCCTCCCCCTCCAATATCCGGAAATTCAGCCCTTCCTCTCCCGTAGGGCGCACCGAAGCCCGGCTCCAGAACAGGGCGCACGTGGTGGGGGGAGGGAGAGGGCGCCTGTTGAGCTTCCTGGAGTCCCAGGGTCAAGGGTCAGGTGGTTGTAGTCTGTATCTTAAGTCGGTGTTGTGGGGACCAGGCCTGGAGCCCCATCCTTGTCCGAGACCCCTCCCCCAAGGATGTGCTCCTTAAATCTACCCTAATCAGTCCCTTTCCTTGGGGCCCCTCAACTCTATTCTCTTTGGGGAGGGAGTGGAGACAGGGAGGGAGGGAGTCGTAGGAGTACAAGGTTTTTATTTTAAATCTTATTTTTTTTAAACGGTGATTAAAATATTTATTGGTCGTTTCACTTGGCTTCCCACAACCCCTATGTGTTTGCTGGGGACCCGGCACAGGTAGGGGAAGGCGGGGTAATGGTTCTCGAGAAAGTGGATTCTGCGGGGAGGAGGCGGGAGGAGGAGCCTAGGGTTGGGCTGGGCTCCGGCTCAGAGGTGCGGCGGCCGGGGGCGGGGCTGCGGACCCCGGACCAGCACTGGAGCGGACGTCGGGCGTCCTCCCCTCCCGCGAAGGCTGCACCTGCAGCCCACTCGCCCGCGCCCGCCCCGGGCGGGGATTTCCTCCGCCCTCCCCTGGCAGTTGGCGGAAAGAGAAAGTGAAAGGAGAACTGGAGGCTTGGGGCTGAAGAGATCGCGGCGCCATGAAGCCCCTGTCCCTACTCCTCGCTGTGGCTTTGGGTGAGCGAGCCCCGCGCCTCTTTGCCCTGGAACCGAACGGGGGTGGGGGGCGGGGGAAGCGAAGGGAGGTGACCCCGCCGCGCGCCCCTACAAGTCCCTAGAGATCGGGGCACCTGCCTCCTGAGCCGCCCCTCAGCGCACCCCTCTTACCCAGGCTGGGCGAGCGCGGTCTCGGCGGGACCGGCGGTGATCGAGTGCTGGCTCGTGGAGGACGCGGGCGGGGGCCGCCTGGCCAAGAGACCGGCCGCGCTGCTGCTGCGCCAGGGCCCGGGGGCACCGCCGCCCCGGCCGGACCTGGACCCCGAGCTCTACCTCCAAGTGCGCGGTGAGTCTTCCCGGACTCGCCTCCACCTCCCCGCCTCCGCTCGCGCGACCTCGAGCTCGGCTCCTCCTCTGTAAAATGAGTCTGGTTACTGCGGATCGCTCCCTGCCGGGTAGTTTGTGCATTTGAAGTTCCCTGGACACGGCCCTCCCCAGCCCTTGCCCAGCAGTGACCCCTCTGCCCTCCCCGCCTTCGCAGACCCTGCGGGCGCCCTGCAGTCGGCCTTCAGGCGGTACCCCGCCAGCGCCCCCGCGCCGCACTGCGAGATGAGCCGCTACGTCCCGCTCCCCGCCCCGGCCAAGTGGGTCAGGGGCCTGGCCCCGGAGCAGAGCTGCCCGCGGGCCCTGGACGGGACTTGGTTCATGGTCAGTGTGTCCAGCCCGGTCGTCAGCCTCTCCAGCCTCCTGCTACCGCAGTCCGAGTCTCAGCCGGAGCCTGCAGTCATCACCATGGCAACAGGTAGCCGGGGCGGGGAAGCGGGCTACATGGGTGGATTCTAAGGGTCGGATCAGCCGGCCACTGCTGTGTAGACTTGAGCGAGTCATTTCCCCAATAGGAGTCGTTTCCTTATTTGTAAAGCGAGTGGGGTCGGCTGAAAGGAAACTATCACTGCTGTGTCTTCCAGCCCTGACCAGTGAAATAACAAAACTCACACAAAAACCCCTGAGTTTTGGGGCGGGGCTTTGGAGAGAGACGGGGGTTTCCAGGCACCAGGCCTTAAGGCAGTTGTAAGGCCACGTGATTTCCAGGGCCTCGGAGCAGAAACTTCCCTCCCAGATCTCTATCTCACTAGGCACCCCCACCTTTGCGGGGTTCACACTGTGTCAAAAACCAGCCTCCAGCCCCACCCGTGTGCTGCGGCCATCAGCGAAGTGAGGGCTCTTGCGCTCAAGCAAGTCGGCCTTTCTGACAGCCCCTTCCCTATGGCACCTGGGGATGCGCAGGCTCTGTAGTCACCAAACGGTGTGCTGGAGTGGATGCAGGGACAGCGGGAAACCAGACGGTTCCCATTGCAAGCATCGGCCAGCTCGGGGTGAGGCCCAGAGGTCCACTACTTCGCTGGGGCTCGGAGATGGTAGGGGAGGGTAAAGCAAGAAGAGGGAAGGTCGCCATGACCAGTTTGGCTCAGTGGATAGAGCGTCGGCCTGCGGACTCAAGGGTCCCAGGTTCGATTCTGGTCAAGGGCATGTACCTTGGTTGCGGGCACATCCCCAGTAGGAAGTGTGCAGGAGGCAGCTGATCGATGTTTCTCTCTCATCAATGTTTCTAACTCTCTTTCCCTCTCCCTCTCCCTTCCTCTCTGTAAAAAATTAATAAAATATATTTAAAAAAAAAAAAGAAGAGGGAAGGTCTGACGGGGATATATAGGAGCTCCACAGGCTTGCAGCGGAATGGGGAGGATAAGAGTCGAGTCCTAAGCTTCCCTCAGTTTTGTGCGATTTTATGTAAAAAATACACCCTGAGCATCAGGTCAACCCCAACCTAGGCCTGCACCTTCCCTCCCCAGAACCTCTTCCCCACCACCAGCCTCACTGAATGAGAATCACCCACAGGACCAGGGAAATGGACTCAGCACAACTCCATTCTTGCTCCCCACACCCACTCTGGGCACCATGGCTCTCGCCAGTGTGGAGGAGTGTCTCCCAGACTACTGGTTTCACTGGAGTGGGGCGGGGATGCCCTTTTCTCTCAGTCTGTTTTTTCAGCCGTAAAATGTGTACGCTGTTTCCCATCTGCCTTTCCGTTGTTGTGACTATCAAGGGAGCCCCTTTGTTAATTTATTCACTGATTCTATAAATATTTATTAGCACCAAGAACAAATTTAGGGCCCAGTAGTTCCTACAGGCTGCAAATAAGAATCCTCTTGGGAGTTTCTGAAAAGTACTGGAACCACCCCCTGGCCTGTGTGGCTCAGTTGGTCCAATGCACCAGGAGGTGGCGGGTTCAATTCCCGTTCAAGGTACATACCTAGGTTGGGGATTCAATTCCTCTCGTGCTTTAGGAGAGTATGAGAGGCAACAGATTCCTGATCAGGGCACATGCCCAGTGTGCGGTGTATAGGAGGCAGCCAATCTCTCTCTCTCTCTCTCTCTCAAATCCATTTTTAAAAAGATAAAATATACTGAGTCCTACTCCAGGCAGATTAAGTCAGAATCTCTGGGCTGGCCCTGTAAGGGTTACAAAAGTGATATGATGTAGATTCTGTTCTCAAGAAGGTTCTTGGCAGATTTGTCACCCCCCCCCCCTCCCGCCAGGGGGATCCAGGGAGCCAGCAAACTGGGTGTGTGTGTGAGGAGGGGAGGGCATGGAATCTTCCCACCAGAGTCAGAGGTCATTGATAATTTTGCTAATATACATTTATACATGTTATCAAATACTTTAAAATGTTTGTTGACAAATATACTTTATTAGCATACGTTGTATGATACTTAAGTCTCATCATTCTTCTAAAATACTGTTATGGAAAAATCTCAAAGATACACAACAGTACAGAGAATGGTATAATGAACCCCTATATACCCATCAGCTATTTGTACAGATAATACGTTTTATCAAAACCTATCCTCCCACCTACTTTTCTCTCTTTTTAAAAAAAATTGATTTTGAGAGAGAGAGGAAAGGAGAGGGATAGAGAGATAGAAACATTGATGAGAGAGAAACATCACTGATTGGCTGCCTCCTGCACACCGCACACTGGGCATGTGCCCTGATCAGGAATCGAACCCACGACCTCTTGGTTCCTGGGTTGATATTCAACCACTGAGCCATGCCAGCCGGGCATTCTTCTCTCTTTTTGAAGTGTTTTAAAGAAGATCCCAGGCATTATATTTTACTCATAAGTAATTCAGAAAGTATCTTTTTTCCCCCATGAATTTTTTCTCTTCCTCTTTGCTCAATCCTTCCACACCCACCAGAAACCCACTCCCACCCCAGCTCCCAGCCTGCTCTCTATCTATGAGTTTGTCTCTGTTTTGGTTGTTAGCTCATTTTGTTCATTAGATCCCATATATGAGTGAAATCATATGGTACTTGTCTTTCTCTAACTGGCTTATTTTACTTAGCATAATACTCTTCAGGTCTACCCATGTGCCGAGCCAGCTCAGCCAAGGGTTCAAAAGCCTAAGTGAGGGTGGTGAAGGATGAAGAAATGACAGACAAAGAAATAAGCTGGGTCTATGGATCTTCCTGTGCCTGGCTGAGACCACAGAGAGAGATCCAGAGGCAAGCTGAGCCTTTATTTTATAGCCAGAGTAAACAAGGTAGTGGTCACCATAGTTACAGTGTTCTTTGAGTTTCACTTGTTTTGGCAGCACTTGCTGCATCTCCCTCAGCCCATTAGCTTCCCAGATAAGATCTAGGGAGTGTGATAAGGTCAAGCCTAATTATGCTAAGAGGGCTGTGCCCTCTAAGCTGTGACTTGTTTGTGGCTTTGCCAACAGGTCAGTCCGAGACTTAACCCTTTAGCCGCACCCTACAAACCCATGCTATTGCAAAGGGTAAAATTTCCTTCTTTTTTTACGACTGAGTAGAGAAAGCATCTTTATTAAGTAAGGACTTTAAAAAACAAACCATAGCCTGACTGGCGTGGCTCAGTGGTTGAGCGTTGACCGATGAACCAGGAAGTCACAGTTAAATTCCCAAGTCAGGGCACATGCCCGGGTTTCCTTGTGGGCTCTATCCCCATTGGGGGGGGTGGGGGGCACGGAGGGGGCAGAGGCAGCCAATCAGTGATTCCCATCATGGATGTTTCTGTCTCTCCCTCTCCCTTCCTCTCTGAAATAATATATATATATATATATATTTAAAAACTACACACACACAAAAAACCCCCACAAAAACAAACCACAGCCCAGCCACTGATGTGGCTTAGTTGGTTGAGGTGAAGTTGCCAGTTCGATTCCCGGTGGGGGCACATGCCCGAGTTTCAGGCTTGATCTGTTGGGGGTGGTGAGGCAACCCATTGGTGTTTCTCATCAGTATTTCTAACTCTCTTTCCCTATCCCTTCCTCTCAAATCAATGAAATCATATTTTAAGAAACACCACAATACCATGATCATACTTAACAAAACAAACAATAATTCCTTAATAACATTTAATTCCTAGCCCATATTAAAATTTTCCCACTTGTTTCAGTGATGTTATTTTACGGGTTTGTTTGTTTGCTCAAATCAGAATAAAAAGCAGGTCCATATGTTATATTTGGTGGCTGTATCTGCTCTGGCTGCCATAACAAAATATCATAGACCAGTGACTGAAACTGCAGGAATTTATTTTCTCACAGTTCTGGAGGCTAGGAGTCGAAGATCAAGGTGCTAGCAAGGTTGGTGTCTGGTGAGAGCTGGCCCTTATGGCTGTGTCATCACAGGAGGAGAGAGACATCTCCGGTATTTCTCTTCTTACAAGGACACCAGCTCTATCAGACTGGGCTCTACATTTATGAGATAATTAAACTTTCTCACCTCCTCATAGCTCCCATCTCCAAATATAGTCGTATTTCAGGTCAAAACTTCAATATACAAATTTGGGGAGGAGGGAGACCACAGACATTCAGTCCATAACAGTTTTGTCTCTCTTTTTTTAAAATCCTCATTGGAGGATATGTTTTTCATTGATTCTAGAAAAAGGAAGGGGGAGAGAGAGAAACATCGATGTGAGAAACATCGATCAGTTGCTTCATGTACATGCCGATGGGGGATTGAACCCACAACCTGGGTATATGTCCTGACTGGGAATCGAACCCCCCCCCCCCCCCCCCCCCGCCCACCACCACCTTTTGGTGTACCAGACAACGTTCTAACCAACTGAGGGACCCAGCCAGGGCTACAGTTTTGTCTGTTAAATCTCTTTTAAATTTGCCTCCCCTCACCCAGTTTTAAATGCTATTGGTTTGTCCTTTGTTCTATAGAATTTCCCACATTCTGTATTTGGCCAATTGTTTACTCATTGGGTGATTTTCCCTTGTTCCTTTTTCTCCATATTTACTATAAAATTGGTAGTTAGATCTAGAGGCTTAATTAGATTTGAGTTTAAGTTTTTTTCAGTAATCTATTCTATCCTATATAATAAAAGCCTAATATGCTAAGTGTCTGGTTGGCCGTTCAACCATTCGAAGCGTAATATGCTAATGATATGCTAAGGACGCCAACTGCTCACTATGACATGCACTGACCACCGGGGGCAGACGCTCCAACCAGTAAGTTAGCTTGCTGCTGGGGTCCGGCTGATCAGGACTAAGCAAGATGGGCTGGACACGCCCTGGAGCCCTCCTGTGGTCCCTCCCAGGCTGGCCTACCTCCTGTGCCCCTCCCCAGCCCTGATTGTGCACTGGTGGGGTTCCTCGGCCTGGCCTGCACCCTCTCGAAATCCAGGACCGCTTGGGGGATGCTGGAGTGCCGGTTTCAGCCCGATCCTGCAGGCTAGGCCAAGGGATCCCACTGGTGCACGAATTCATGCACTGGGCCTCTAGTGTATATATAAAAGCCTAAGCAACTGAACAGCTGTTTGACCGGTTACTATGATGTGCACTGACCACCAAGGGGCAGACACTCAAAGCAGGAGCTTCCCCCTGGTGGTCAGTGCACTCCCACAGCAGGAGCACTGCTCAGCTGACTTATGGGCACCAGACGCTGGGCTAACCGCTGGTCAGCACGGCTACTGTGGCATGAGCCTCTCCTGCCTCCATGGCAACACGCTACAGAGCACAGCAGCAGGCTCAGTGGGGCCAGGGTGAGAGGGTGGTGCCTGGCCCGGGCACCTCCCTGGCCACCTGCTACTTCAAGTACTACTACATCCCTCAGGGGATGGTGAACTACCAGTTATGGCCCAACCCCCGAGGATCAGGCTGAAACCAGCAGTCTAACATCCCCCTAGGGGTCCCAGATTTCGGGAAGGCACAGGCCAGGCTGAGGGACCCCACGGGTGCACAAATCCGTGCACCAGGCCTCAAGTACTTTATAATAGTTGTTACCATTTAATTTTATAAAACAGAAAAGCAAGAAAAAGACGAAAGAAAAAATTCAGAAAAGCAAAAACCTATACAAGCTGCAAAAATAGAAATTTTCTTACTGTTCTGGCCCTGCTATATTTACACTTGTATTGTTACAGAGATTAGTTTGTGTGCTGCAGGGCTAATATTGCTTAAAGTAGAGGCCCCGTGCACAAGATTCATGCACCTGGGGGGGGGGTTCCCTCAGCCTGGCCTGCACCCTCTCACAGTTCAGGACTCCTTGGGGGATGTCCGCCTAAGCCGGCAGTCAGACATCCTTCTCACAGTCTGGGGCTCTCGCAGTCTGGGACCCCTCGCTCCTTACCGCCCACCTGCAGCGAAGGCAGGAGAGGCTCTCTCCACTGCTGCTGCGCTCACCAGCCATGAACCCAGCTTCTGGCTGAGCAGCACTCCCCCTGTAGGAGCGCACTGACCACCATGGGGCAGCTCCTGCGTTGAGTGTCTTCCCCCTGGTGGTCAGTGTGCATCATAGCAACCAGTCATTCCGGCTTTTATTATATAGGATAACCCTTACCAAAGAGCACTGTTAGATTAAGGGTTAAACTGTGAAACCTCTAGGTTTTGTTATTTCTTTTATTTCATTTTTATTGATTTTAGAGAGAAAGAGGAAGGGAGGGAGAGAGAGAGAAAAACATTGATTTTGTTCCACTTATTCATGTACTCATTGGTTGACTCTTGTATGTGTCCTGACTGGGAATCGAACCTGCAGCCTTGGCATATGGGAACTACACTCTAGCCAGGTCAGGACAGGTTTTGTTACTGATCCTGTAGGTTGTTTTTAACAGTTCAAAAGTATGCTTCTGGATTTTGATAAACTAAGTGACATGGTCTACTTTTTGTATTGTTGAACAAAAACAATCCCATGAGGTTAGAGAAGTTTAACCTTGTAGGCCTCAGAAACTAGAATTGAAAACCACATACAGATAATCACAAGAGAAAAAAATATTACTTCTATCTGGAGGACCCAGACATTTTTGGGAGGAAGTAGCAGTGAAACTGGCCTGAGGGACTTGGAGTTATTTAGACGTTTGGGAGGAAATGGGGCGGGACCTTGGAAACAGAAGGATCCTTATGACCAAAGCAAAAAAAATTCCCAATGATTAGAGTTTCTACTAGTTAGAGTTTCTAAAGGGATTCTATGTGGTTGGTTCTTAGGGTGCAAGAGAAGCCTGGAAAGGTAGGTTGGGGTTGAATTACTCTGAAAGCTGGGCTTCAAGGGAGGGTTGGGGGACAGGAGGGAGGGGAGTAAGAGATCAACCGAAGGACTTGTATGCACTGCACCCATATAACCATAACTAATGGACATAAGACACTGGGGGGTAAGGGAGGGCAGGGGCTTGTCAAGGGCGGGGGGGGGGAAGGACACTTATTAATACCCTTTGTAAATACTTTAAGCGAAAAAAAAAAAAAAAAGCTGGGCTTCATAGGTGATAGTGAACCATCAGAATTGGGGGGGGGGCGGGGGGTGTGAGCACGCTCACCATTTTTCCCAAGAACCTGTTATTTCACTTGATTCTTACAAAAGGTAGGCAAGGATCAGATCATTGGACTAATGAGGAAAATATAGATTAGCTAATTTTCCCTAGATACCCAGTTCATGATAGTAATGGAAATAGTAACAGCTAACATTTATCAAGCATTTCCTATATGTCAGGCCCTGTTCTAAGCACTTTATAG
This sequence comes from Myotis yumanensis, assembly GCF_028538775.1. NCBI lineage: Eukaryota > Metazoa > Chordata > Mammalia > Chiroptera > Vespertilionidae > Myotis > Myotis yumanensis. Next base: position 93,883,884 of record NW_027223757.1, read on the forward strand.
GCGTAAGGTCACTTATTCCTCCCAGCAGCCATAGGAACTACATACTGATGTTATCCCCAGTAACAGGTGAAGAAGTCTGAGACAGAGCAATTAGGTAACTTACACACAGCTTGTAAGAAGCAGGGCTAGAAACTGAACCGGGGCCATCTAGCTCCAGCCCATGCCTTTAGTTGTTGGTTTCCAAGGTAGCTGGGACTTTTGACCAAGCAAGTGACTTGTGGCTACCGTGCAGGGGTTGAATTGAAGGCAAGACTGAGGATACAGAGGCCAGAGAGGAGGCTATTGTAATTGTCCAAATGTATGTTGATGAGAACTTGAGTTAGGCATAGATAGGAGATCTGTTTGGGGGATAAAACTAGGGCCTCTTGGGGACAGCACATAGCATGTTAGATTTGGCAATTTGCTCATCTGTCTCCCGTGTTAAACTGTAAGCAATTTGAGGGCAGGGGCTGCCCATCTTGTTCACCAGTCTGTCCTCTATCCTTGCTGCTCAATAAATATTAGTTGAATGAATGAGAGGAAGGAATCTTGTGACTCCAAGTGTCGATCATTCATTAAGGCAGGGAAGATGGGCACTGGAGCAGGGGGGAATGTGGCAGAGATGCCTCTTTGGGCCCTGTTGAGCCTGGCAGGTGGTTGAGGGTAATCTCAGCAAACGCTGTAGACTTGCTGTGTTCCAGGCACTGTGCTGCCTTTCATGTATAGTTCTTTGTTGCCCAGAATCAGGAAATGAATAAATATGGGTAGCAAGGGGATTAAATAATTGAAGCCTCTGTACAAACTCCATGAAATAGGTACTAGCATCATCATCATTACCTTTATTTAGGAGATTAGGAAGCAGAGCCATGGAAAAGGGACGTAACCGGCCCAAGGCCACATCGATAGCTTCAGAGTTGGGCTTAACCGGGCAGCCAGGCTCTAGGGCAGTGATGGCGAACCTTTTGAGCTCGGCGTGTCAGCATTTTGAAAAACCCTAACTTAACTCTGGTGCCATGTCACATATAGAAATTTTTTGATATTTGCAACCATAGTAAAACAAAGATGTATATTTTTTTATATTTATTTTATATATTTAAATGCCATTTAACAAAGAAAAATCAACCAAAAAAATGAGTTTGCGTGTCACCTCTGACACGCGTGTCATAGGTTCGCCATCACTGCTCTAGGTACTTAATCAGGACAGCTGCTTCAGTAGAGCACAGAGGTCTGTGTTCAGGTCTAGGCCATACCAGAACCTTCCAGTCAGCAAGCACTCTGTGTAGCTCCATAGAATCAAGTCATGATTCCTTATTCATCATAGTCTTTACCTAGAAAGGCCTGCGGGTCTTTATGGGTGGTCCATGGAGCCTGGACTGACTCAGGCTGTCAGAAGTGCACTCAGATCCCGCTGTCCGTCTCCCCCCTCCTCCCCCCAACCCCCTCAAGTGGGCTGTGCTCAGAGCAGCCTGCAAGGGCTGTCCTTACGCCCTGCCCTATTCCTCTCTAGACCTCTCGGCTTTCCTTCAGCCACACTGGGTCCCACCCAGTCCCAGAGTAAAGGCGATTTGCAGGGAGGGCGGGGAGATGGTGAGTCTCAGAAAAGGAGGTGTCTTCTGAGGGATGGGTAAATTGGAGTTGAGTCATCCCTATAACTCCATTTCTCTATTTTTTCCTCCTTTCCCTCATGCCTCTCCATCGCACTCCTCTCCCCATCTTACCCAGCCGTGCTGACTGTCGTCACCCACACGCCTACCACTCGAGTCCGACTGGGACAGGATGCTCTGCTGGACTTGAGCTTTGCCTACATGCCCCCCACCCCAGAGGCCACTGCATCTCTGGCCCCAGGTCCCCCTCCCTTTGGGCTGGAGTGGCGACACCAGCACCAGGGTAAGGGGCACCTGCTCCTGGCTGCAACTCCTGGGCTAGATGGGCAAACGCCAGCTGCCCGAGATGGGGCGGTGGCATTTGCCGCTTGGGATGATAACGAGCCATGGGGTCCCTGGACTGGAAATGGAACTCTCAGGCTACCTGCAGTGCAGCCCCGCCAGGAGGGCGCCTATATGGCCACCGTACACCTGTCATACCTGCAAGGGCAGGTCACTCTGGAGCTTGCTGTGCAGAGTGAGTTGGGGTCCCCATGGGTAGAGGGTGGGCACTGGGATTGGGGGACACCCTGGTAGAGGGAGGGACAGTGGAGAAGAGGATGCAGGGTGAGCGGGGGGAAATATATTGAGGTCATTGGAAGTCAGAAAGGCAATGGGTGGAGGGTCCCTGGGAATCTGAGGGGCTTTGGAGTGAAGGTTCCAAAATCTGAGGGAGTAGGGATCCCTGAGAACCGGGGCTTTGACATGAGAAGTCAGGTGACACACCAAAGGGGAAACGGGGGGATCACCATCCTGGGAGAAGTGCCCCCCCCCGCCTAGATTTAGGGAAGCCAGAGAGCAAACAGGGTTTCTGAGGGAGGAACCCATGATCTCTTCCTACTCTCATCCCAGAGCCCCCCAAAGTGTCCCTGACGCCAGCACCTCTTGTATGGGCTGCCCCTGGGGAGGCACCCCCAGAATTGGTCTGCCTTGTGTCCCACTTCTACCCCGCTGCGGGCCTGGAGGTGGAGTGGGAACTCCGAGGCCCCAACGGCAGCGTTCAGGAGGCCAAGGGGCACCAGTGGCTCTCAGCCCTGCACCACCACTCGGATGGCTCCGTCAGCCTCTCGGGGCTCCTGCAGCCGGCCCCCATCACCTCCGCTCAGCATGGCGCCCGCTATGCCTGCCGCGTCCACCACCCCAGCCTGCCCCCCTTGGGGCGCAGCGCTGAAGTCACTTTGGAGGTGGCAGGTAAGAGCCAAGGGGATTGAGAGGGGTGGGGTGCTGGGAAGATGCTTGGAGCTCACTCTCATCCCTCCTGCCAGGTCGCTCTGGACCCTCCCTGGAGGATGGCATCGGCCTCTTCCTGTCCGCCTTCCTACTCCTAGGGCTCCTCAAGGTGCTGTGCTGGGCAGGTGAGTGTGAGCCGCCCGGAAAGTCATTCCCTCTTACTCCCAGAAGCCGCACACCTTTCCTTACCTCTCCGTCATCCCATCCCTTCTCCATCTCTCCACAGCTGTCTACCTGTCTACTTCCAAGAAGTCAAAGGAGAAGGTAAAAGCGCTCCACCTTTGCCTAATTTTTCCCTTCTCATTCCATTCCCTTCCCCCAACTCCTCACCCACGGAGGGAGGCTGCTGGCATGGTGGGCAGAACTGGCCTTGGAATTCACACAGACCTGGGTGAAATCCTGCCGTCTTGAACATGCTACTTAACCAGCATCTCAGTTATCTGTTTCCTTGGGTGTAGGGATAAAAAAATAATTTAGGCAATGCTGTCCAATAGAAATACAATGCAAGCCACATGCAAACTTAAATAATCTAGTAGTCATATTAAAAGGTGTTGACATGCCCTAACCGTTTGGCTCAGTGGATAGAACATCGGCCTGTGGACTGAAGGGTCCCAGGTTCAATTCTGGTCAAGGGCATGTACCTTGGTTGGGGGCACATTCCCAGTGGGGAGTGTGCAGGAGGCAGCTGATTGATGTTTCTCCCTCATCAATGTTTCTAACTCTCTTTCCCTCTCCCTCTCTCTCTGTAAAAAATCAATAAAATATATTTTTTAAAAAATCTTTTTAAAAAAAGTGTTGACATAAAAAATGTTCAAACCTGTAGAGAATTTTTTTTAAATCTTAAAACTAATTTCTTAAAAATTAGGATGTAGAGAAAGATGGAGAGAAACATCGATTTGTTGTTGTACTTATTTAAGCATTCATTGGTTGATTCTTGTATGTGTCTTGACCAGAAATTGAGCCGGCAACTTTGGCATATCAGGATGATGCTCTAACCAACTGAGCTACCCAACCAGGGCTGTAGAGTTAATTTGAACCAAACTGACAATTGTCCGGAAGCAAGGTCTCAAATGCTCCTCCAAATGACAGTGTGCAGCAGCTTTTATGCATTTGGAATTAAGGAGGGAACGTAAGGAAGATTCCAGGAAGGTGGGGGAAAGCAAGGTGGGATCGGATTACAGGATAGTGAAGGGAGCTTATGTGCTTTCTAGACGGCGGTTACTATTTCAAAGGTGTGTTGACCTAGATGCACAAAAGCAAGGACAGGGCTGGCTCAAGGCAAAGATCAGCCATATACTGAAGAAGTTATATGCCTGCGGTGTGACTACCCACCATGACCTGCCCAGTTAGGAATTCAGGCTACTGAGGCTACTTTCCATATTTTTCATCCAGAAAGATAAAAAGAAACAGGTAAAATTAATAAGACACTTTATTCCATCTGGTATATCCAAAGTATTTTTACAACATGTAATCAGTTTAAGAAATTCTAGTGTTTTTTACTGTCCTAAGTCTTCAAAAACAGGTGTTTATTTTAAACTGTCAGCAAATCTCAATGCTGGCTCGCCATGTTTCAAATGCTCAATAGACACGTGGTGGTGGTGGCTACTGCGATGGACAGCGGACCTTCAGGGGCTGTTGGGAGGATCAGAGGAGAGCGTGCATCTCTTCTGGAAGATGCGGGCGCAGGCAGTTGGCACAGTGTCTGCCAGGCAGGAGACGGAATTTAGCTCCATTTTCCTCCCCCCTCTGCCATGATGGTTCCTTTATCTCTGGGTGAGACATGCATGAGCACCTCACCTGGATTTCTAAAACTCTGAATTCCTCACCTTATTTTTACTTCTTTTCCAGAAATCACAGTGAAGGCACTCATCATCTGGGGAAGCCACCATCACCTGTCACCTGCTCCTGCTTTCAATCTCTCCACTGAGTGGCTGGAAAGTTGTTGTTTTTTTGGTGTGTTTTTTTCACAGTCACAAATCCGTGGCATTCACCTTCTTAGAGTGCTAGGGCAGTGGTTTCTCACAATTTTTAGTCTCAGGACCTCTTAAAAATTATCAAGGACTCTAAAGAGCTTTTGCTTATGTGGGTTACAAACTACAGACATTTGTCATAATAGAACTTAAAACAGGCAAGTTTAGCCCGGCTGGTGTGGCTCAGTGGTTGAGCTTCAACCTATGAACCTGGAGGTCATGGTTCCATTCCTGGTCAGAGCACATGCCACGGTTGTGGGCTCGATCCTCAGTGTGGGGCGTGCAGGAGGCAGCCGATCAATGACTCTCTCATCATTTATGTTTATCTCTTCTTCTCTGAAATCAAAAAAATTAAATTTTTAAAAACTGAGGAAAGTTTAAAACAGAAGAATACAGTGCTTGCTTCGGCAGCACATATACTAAAATTGGAACGATACAGAGAAGATTGGCATGGCCCCTGAGCAAGGATGACAAGCAAATTCATGAAGCGTTCCATATTTAAAAAAACAACAACACACCAAACCCAGAATAATACACAGGCACATCCCATTAGGTTTGAAGGCGATGTAAAATACACATCATGTAGTTTTTGGGAAACTCCACTTTTTTTCTTAATCCTCACCAGAGAATATTTTCTCCCATTGATTTTCTCCCATAGAAGGGAGAGGTAGAGACAGAAACATCATTGGTTGACTCCTGCACCCACCCCCACCCCCACCCCCACCTACCAGGGACTGATCACCCTCCAGCAGAGGGACCCGGCCCTGACCCGAATGGAACCTGCGGCCCTTCAGTCCTCGGGCCAATGCTCTAACCACTGAGCGGCCGGCCAGGGCTCCACAGTACAATTTTGAGTTAGAAAAGGCAAATAACATCGTAGCATTATGATGAAAGTAGTTTTAACTTCGTATGCCTTGTGTAGCCTCAGGGACCTCTGGGACAGGCCCGCGCCTGAGGACCTGTGCTTGGACTGTCCTGTCCTATCCACCCCCTCGGTCCCGGGGCTCTGCTCCCTCTGCCGGGTCCACCCCGCTTTCTCTGCGAACCCGGACCAGTCAGCCTGCTCCTCCCCGGAGACCGCCTTCCCCAGGTGCCATCTCCACGGCCGTGGGTCAGCCGTCCGTGGTCTGTCCGCTCCTGCCCGCTGCTGTTTCCCCCTTGGCCCTGCGCCCACTGGAGGGCGCTCGGCACATGAGTGTTCTTTTCGCCCTAAATATTGGGAAGCTCGCCGGGCCGAACCCCTGGCCGCAGGCGGCGGCGGCTGGGCTTGGGTCTGATCGGGTGGAATAAAGCTGTTCCCTCACCACCTGTGTCCGGTCCAGTGACTGCGGCCTCCCCACAGCGCCCAGCCCCCTGCGGAACCCCTGGGGTCGGACGCCCCGCGCGGCAGGTTCCCCGCGGCCAAGGCGGAGGTCCCGGCCGCCCGCCCGCCGGAAGCGCCGCGCGCCCCTGGCAGCGGAGGGACGGCTTCCGGCTCCGCCCCGCGGGCTCTCGGGAAACCCCGGCGTGGACTGCGGCCGCTGCCCGCGTGGGCGGCGGGGAGCGCGGTCCCGCGGGGTGGAGTAACGGTCCCGCCGCCTGACGCGCCCCGCGGGAATCGTCCGCCTGAGCCCCGGGCTGGAGGCGGGAAACCACCCCATCCTGTGAGGGCGACGCGGCCCGAGTCCCGGGCCGGGACTGGAGAGGGGGCGCGGGGCTGCGGACGGGCCGGGCTCCCGGTCCCGGCCCCCGGCGCCCAGCGCTCCCCTCGCCCGCGGCCCTGGCTCCAGTCCTCACTTCCTTCCCTTTTTGGCTCCTGCGCTCGGAGCGGGCGGGCGTAGCGGAGAGCGGAAAGGGCGGGAGGGCGGGGGACAGGGGTGCGGAAAGGCCGGGGAGGGGACTCGGCCGGGGACCGGAGACCGACGGGAGCTGCGGCCCGGACCCGCGCGGCCCCCACCCCGCCGAGCAGGTCAGAGCCAGGGCCCCCGGCGACCCGGCCTGTTCCGCCCTGTGACCCCTCACCCCCGGCGCGCCCGGCCCGGCCGCTCCCGCCGCCCGCTGACCGCCGCCGCTCCTGTCTCCCCAGGCGCCCCCATGGCCCGACCCTGCTGACGCCTCGGCCATGCTCCCGCGGCCCCTGCGGCTGCTGTGGGACACGAGCCCCCCCGGGGGAGTGGTGCTGAGCAGCTTCCGGAGCCGAGACCCCGAAGAGGGGGGGGCCCCCAGTGGCCGGGGCGCGGGCGAGGGGCAGGAGGACGAGGAGGAGGAGGAGGACGAGGTGAGGTGCGGGCGGTGGGAGTGGGGGCTACCGGAGGCTCCCCCTTCCTCTCGCCGCCTCTGCCCGGAGTTTCCCCTCCCGGCCTCGGTGATTTCCGCTCCGCCCGCGGTCTGCGCGTCCCCCGCCGCGGGAGCCCGGCGTCCCTGGGGTTCTCCGTGGCCGGACGCGGGCCCGCCCGCAGGAACCGGCCCTGGTCCCGCGGGCCCGGGCCTCCGCCTCGGCCGGCGTGTCGGCCTCTCTGGGCGCCGAGTTTTGGTCCCGGTCTCCCTCCGGGTGTGTTTGGCGGGGAGGGGTTTGTTTCCACGGTAACCGGCTCCTGGACGCTGGGATTGGGGAGGGAGCCCTTCGATTTCGTGACCCCTCCCCCTCTCCGCCTGGCGCTGGGTGGAGGCGGGAAACCCAGGTTTTTGGATCTTGGAGGGACGGTCCCGGGCTGAGCCGGGGAGCCGCCTGCCCTCCCCCGGGGCGGAGTGGTGCCCGGGAGCCGGGTAAGGCCTCCCGAGGGGCCAGACGTTGGACTTGGGGCCCGGAGGCTCTGGATCAGGGTCCAGGGCTGAGCCAGGGCAGTGACTGGCAGGGCTGGTTTTTCGGGATCGGTTGGGGGAGGGGCTGTAGCCACGTGACTCAAGAGTCTACCGCCCCCATCATCCCCACTTCCCCTTCTCCTTCCTGTGCTGGGATGAGAGCCGCCACCTTGGGGGGGTCTCCAGGGGGAAGGGGGCTGAGGGGAGAGACTAACTTCGGGCTCGGCCAGGTCCTTGGGGGAGGGCGGAGCGCGCGGCTGTGCCTGTGACTGAGGCCTCAGCGTCTCAAGGGCTCTGTCTGGCTTTCTGGCTCTCAGTTCCCCTCCTGCGCTTTGCACCCTGCTTCTCTGCTGGGCTGGGGTTCAGCTCTGGGGGGAAGGGGCTACGGTGGTCTCCAGGATCAGGGTTCCTGCACTCCACCTGCTCCCCCACCGCAAACCCCTCGACTCCACCGGGCCCTGAGACGGTTTGGGTGGGGCTGTTTGGGCCCCAGTGGGGGAGACCTGGGGTCACCAGCCCCCCCAGCCTCTCGCACTCGATGGTACTATCGCCCGCCCTCACAGGTGAGGGGTCAGAGGGAGGCGTAGGGCCTGGGTGAGGGCTGGGGCAGTGGGTGAGGAGGGCGGTCTGACCTGCCTTCCTTACTCCTGCAGGCCCCCGTGTCTGTCCGGGATGAGGAGGAGGATGGAGCCACCTTTACTGTCACAAGCCGCCAGTATCGGTCCCTTGATCCCTTGGTGAGATCATAACTTTGGCTTCTCACCTCTGGCCCATGACCCCCAGAAGGGCCAACTTTCTGGCCAGAGTGCTAGGTTGGGCTGGAGGCCTGGACTCTGCTGTGTGACTGGTCAATCTTTTGCCTTCTCTGAATCTTAGTACAGTGAGCCTGGGGTACCGCCTGGGCCTGGGGCCTCCCCCAGAAACTTAGGGCAGTTGAAGAAGGGCACTGACAGGCTCTCTCTCCCCCAGGCCCCCACACCTCCCCCGCGTTCCTCGCGAAGACTCCGAGCTGGCACCCTGGAGGCTCTGGTCAGACACCTGCTGGATGTCCGGACATCAGGGGCTGATGTGACCTTCACAGCAACCCTCCTGGCCACCCACCGGGCCTTCACCTCCACGCCTGCTCTGCTAGGGCTCATGGCTGACAGGTCAGGGTCGTAAGGGACCAAGGGTCTTAGAGGTGTTGGACTTTCTAAAGCAGAATATCCTACCAAAACAGTCAAAGCCACTGGGGGTTTGGGGAAAAATAGAGACGGGATCTCTTCCTTTCCCCAGGCTGGAAGCCCTTGAATCTCATCCTGCTGATGAACTAGAGAGGACAAAAGGGTGAGTAACCCCTAGTTCTTGGCCTCAAAGTCCCCTCTGCCCAAGCTGCAGCTTGACATCTGACCCCTGGCTGATCCTCCTTCTCCCAGGGTAGCCATCTCTGTGCTGTCAACCTGGCTGGCCTCTCACCCTGAGGATTTTGGCTCTGAGGTCAAGGGTCAGCTTGACCGGCTTGAGAGCTTCTTGCTTCGGACAGGGTATGCAGCAGGGGAGGGTGTTGGGGGGGGCAGCGCTGACCTCATCCGCAACCTCAGGTCCCGGGTGGACCCCCAGGCCCCCGACCTTCCTAAGCCCCTGGCCCTCCCCGGCGATCCCCCTGCTGACCCCACGGATGTCCTGGTGTTCCTCGCTGACCACTTGGCCGAACAGCTGACCCTGCTAGATGCGGTGAGACCCTGACCTGTGACCCCCATGCCCGTGCCCCTTACTAACCTTTCCCCGACTCCAGATCCTTTCCTTGCTTCCAACCCTTCCCAACCTCCTCTGTCCACCCAGTTTTGACCTTCCCCCTTTCCCCTTGGTTGTTACCCTTCAAATCCTGTGTCCCTTTGGGTCCCTTGGCCACCTGAGATCCTCACACCCCTAATATTGGAAGGCTGGCTCTCTTGACGATGAACTGTAACCTCTGACCTCTTCCCCACAGGAGCTGTTTCTCAATCTCGTTCCCTCTCAGTGCCTGGGGGGCCTGTGGGGTCACAGAGACCGGCCGGGACATTCCCACCTCTGCCCATCTGTGCGAGCTACTGTCACACAGTTCAACAAGGTGGCAGGGGCAGTGGTCAGCTCTGTCCTGGGGGCTATCTCGACTGGAGAGGACCCGGGGGAGGTGACCATACGGCCACTCCGTCCGCCCCAGAGGGCCCGGCTTCTGGAGAAGTGGATCCGTGTGGCAGAGGTAAGAGAGGAGATTGGCCCTGTTGGGGACCATGGTGTGGAGAGAGATCCCACAGCTGAGGCCTCCCTCTGTGACCCCACAGGAGTGCCGTCTGCTCCGAAACTTCTCTTCAGTTTATGCTGTGGTGTCGGCCCTGCAGTCCAGCCCCATCCACAGGCTTCGGGCAGCCTGGGGGGAAGCAGCCAGGTGGGGAGGATGGGGCACTGGGCTGGGCTGAGGGCTGGGAGAGGGTGCTACCCCGCTGGCCCTCAACCTGCTGCCCTCCTTCCCCCAGGGACAGCCTCAGGGTCTTCTCCAGCCTCTGCCAGATTTTCTCTGAGGAGGATAATTATTCCCAGAGCCGGGAGCTGCTGCTGCGGGTGAGGCCCCGTTCCCTGGCCTTCCTCGCCATCCCTGCGCCTCCCCCACCCTCATTTCCCTTGTTCTGTCACCCCCAGGAGGTGAAAGGGCAGCCCTCTCTGGAGCCGAATTCCAGGAAGGCCCTGAAGTCTGGCTCCCGGGGTGGGGTGAGTGCTGCGGGTGGTTGTGAAGGAGGAAGGAGTGTGTGGGGGGGGTGCAGTCAGAGGGGTGGGAAAAGGCACAGCAGGGTGAGGACAATTCACTTTGTACTCTGAGGCATAGGGTGGGGGAGTACAAGGGCGGGAGCCCTCAGGTCAGTGGCAAGGGTGCCTGACTCTGACCTCCGCCACAGGGTGTGGTCCCATACCTTGGCACCTTTTTGAAGGACCTGGTGATGCTGGATGCAGCCTCCAAGGATGAGCTTGAGGTCAGTGGTGTGTTCAGTGGGATCTAGAACCAGGGTTTCAGGGTCAGACAGACCTCCCTCCAGGAAGGTGCTGAGGCCGCACCAGGGCTCGGGCCCGAGCGCCAGGGTTCTGGTTCTGTTGCTTTGGCGAGCTGCGTCGCCTTGTTGTGCCCGAGTGACCTGCAAATGGGAAACTAGTGACAGTGTCTACATCTGTTGTGAAGGTTAAATGAATTAATCCTTGGCCAGTGCTGAGAACATGCCTGGAATTTAAGCAGACACAGACTTTGTTAAATGATTGAATACTGGAACTTCGGGCAAGTTCCTAATTCTCTCTGAGCTCTAATTTCCTTTTCTGTAAAGTGGAAAGTTTCTAATCTGAGATACTCAATTTAGAGGGTAAGGAAAGGTGCTTAGGGAATGACAGATGGGGGCGTGTCAGAGAGGTGGGGGGCGGCCAGAGGTGCCTGTGTTTGGGAGGGGCGTGGTCTCTCTGACAGGGTGGGACGCTCACCCCACCCCCTTGCTCTTGCAGAATGGATACATCAATTTTGACAAGCGGAGGAAGGTGAGGGGTGCTTGGGCTGGGTGCTAGATATCCCTCGTTCCAGGAAGGGGAGAAGGAAGGAGGGAAGTCGGGACCCCGGAGTTTTGGCTCCTACAGTCTGGGGGTCCCTTCCTAGGAGTTTGCTGTCCTTTCTGAGCTGCGGCGGCTCCAGAATGAATGTCGTGGCTATGACCTCCGACCCGACCCCGACATCCAGCAGTGGTTACAGGGGCTCCGGCCACTGACAGAGGCCCAGAGGTGACTTGCTGGGTGAGGTTAGGACTTCAGGGCTCAGGCAGGGTATGGGGATCATGTGTCACATCCTGACCTCTGCCCATTGCCCCTCTCCCCAGCCATCGAGTGTCCTGTGAGGTGGAGCCACCTGGTACTGGTGACCCTCCTGCCCCCCGAGTGCTTCGGCCCACGCTGGTCATCTCGCAGTGGACAGAGTGAGGGGGTCGTGGCTGGGGGGAGTCTCTTGGGGACTGGCCTTCTTCCTCTGACCCTCCCAACCTCCTGCCACTCCAGGGTTCTTGGCTCTGTTGGGGGTCCCACCCCGCTTGTCTCCTGGGACCGGCCCAATGTTGGGGGAGATGAGGTGCCTGGAAACCCTGCTCCTCTGTTGACCCGTCTGGCCCAGGTGAGCTTTGCTCCTGACCTCTGACCTCAACACTGACCCTGACTCTTGTGAATGTTTCTTCCTTGATCTCCCTGCCTCACACCAGTCCCTCATGTTGTTTGCCCCCAGCACATGAAGTGGCCATCTGTGTCATCTCTGGACTCTGCCCTGGAAAGCACTCCATCCCTACAGAGTCCAGCTGGCCCCAGCCAGCTGTCCCCCCCAGCATCCTCTCCTAGGCCTTCTCGAGGTCACCGCCGTTCAGCTTCCTGTGGTACCCCACTCAGTGGGGGTGCAGAAGGGGCCTCCAGAGGGCCTGCATCTGGGGGAGGGGGCTCTGGGCCAGGGGCTTCCGATTGTCGAATCATCCGAGTCCAGATGGAGCTGGGGGAAGACGGCAGTGTCTACAAGAGCATCTTGGTGAGGGGCCGTGGGCTGGGAGGTGGGGGTGAGGATGGTGCTTTGTGGGATCATAGTCTTAGGTTTGAACCCAAATGGGAGGATGATTGTAGTTCTAATTCTGACCGTTTTATTTTAAAGCCTTGTTAGCTGCGGCGCCTGAACTTTTGGTGGCCTATTAGATTTTTTTTTTTTTTATAACATTGGCTTTTCTTTTTTTTTTTTTAAATATATTTTATTGATTTTTTACAGAGAGGAAGGGAGAGAGATAGAGTTAGAAACATCGACGAGAGAGAAACATCGATCAGCCGCCTCCTGCACATCCTCCACTGGGGACGTGTCCGCAACCCAGGTACATGCCCTTGACCGGAATCGAAGCCGGGACCCCTCGGTCCGCAGGCCGACGCTCTATCCACTGAGCCAAACCGGTTTTGGCAAGATTTTTAGAACAAACAGCAGTTTTCCCCACCGGGGAGCAGCCCTATCTCACTGGGCACGTGAGTTGGCCTGTGGAGGACAGAGGGCCACCACATTGGGTTTCTCTGTTCACGCTGAAGTATTGGAGTGGCTGTGGTTAGAGCAGCGGTTCCCAACCTTTTTTTGGCCAGTTCCCACCTACGCATCTCTAAATCCTGATGCCCCCTCCCCCGTGACATACAATTCCTATTATTCAAAAAGTGAACTCCTAGTCATGTGGAGGAAGCCTAAAAAGCCATTAACTTGGTCTAAACAAGCTTCCAAAGAATATAGCATCCATGAAAGAGAAAAATAAAAGAACGAAAGGATAGCTGAAGTACTGAGGAAGAAATCACTAAGAAACTGTTAAAAAATATGAAGTGATATGAAAACATGGCAGTTTCAAAACATAATAGAGAACTGAAATGCATAAGTATGTCACAATATGTATTTATATACTGTATATGAGGCCCCTAGAACCATAAGAAATGCAAAAAAGTCACTGTTGATAACTCCTTCTCGAATTGCCCCCCTGTGGGGCGTGTGCCCCAGGTTGGGAACCACTGGGTTAGAGCATTGGTCTTAGCACCAAAGGGTCAGGGGTTCGATTCTTGATCAAGGGCACGTACCTGGGTTGCAGATTCGATCCCCAGCCCCAGTTGGGGCACGTGCAGGAGGCAGCTAATCAATGTGTCTCTCTCACATCGATGTCTCTCCCTCTCCCCCTCCCTTCCACTCTCTCTCAAAAAAAAAATGTATTGAACACGGGTAACCTTTTTTGGTTGGGAGATCAGTGGCTGGGATTGGAAGGATGGGCATCAGAGGTCATTCTGGTCAATTTATTGCTCTTTTGGTTTCCTGTCCTGCCAGGTGACAAGCCAGGACAAGGCTCCAAGTATCATCAGTCGTGTCCTTAAGAAAAACAATCGTGATTCTGCAGTGGCTTCGGAGTATGAGCTAGTGCAGCTGCTACCAGGGGAGCGAGGTCAGAGGAGACGTGGGGGGAGAGTGGTGCCCATCAGTGGGAATGCTTCTACATCCAGGTGGTTACTGGGGGAGCAACTGTGTTTGAGCTTGACGCCTCCTCTCTGAACCTACAGAGCTGACCATCCCACCCTCGGCCAATGTCTTCTATGCTATGGACAGAGCTTCACACGACTTCCTCCTGCGGCAGCGGCGAAGGTCCTCTACCGCTACCCCTGGTCTTGCCAGCGGCCCCTCTGCCTCAGGAACTCCCCCAAGTGAGGGAGGAGGGGGTTCCTTTCCCAGGATCAAGGCCACAGGACGCAAGATTGCCCGGGCACTGTTCTGAGAAGGAAGCTCTCATGGCTCACAGAACTATTGGTGACCACACCAGATGCGGGTAGCCATGCTGAATGGTGGCAGTTCTATTCCATTGGGAAGAAACCCAGAAAGGTGGCCAGCTACCCTGGGGCAGTGAAGTGCCACTGGTTTGTCAGAAAGCCAAGAGCTCCCGCCCTGTGGGACCTGGTAATGACATTGGATACCTGTGTATAAACACCCTTTCCATGAATGCAGCACATAGCCATGTTGTAGCATGCCAAGGAAAGGCCTAAAAGGGGGAGAAGAAAGACCTAGAGGCTCTGAGTCCCAGGAAGAGAGGACGGCAAGAAGTAGGTTCCTGTTCTGGAGGTTCCTGTCACTGTGACAACACTAAAATAAACCAAAACACTACCTGAGTTCTATTCCCGTCCTTGCAGTGTATGAACTAGACGCTGGGAGTGCGGGAGGGGAGCTGGTTGGAATTTAGATGGAACATGAAGGGACCCAGCACTTTCTATCCCAATGAAGATCTGAAAGTGGAGTGTTGCTGAAAAACCGTGCCCTCAGAATCCTGGTTTATTCCTCCCTAGCAACCTCTCCATCCCCGGTCGCTTTATTTGCTCTTACATTTTTCTCCCGAGTTGTCACAGACCCACAAGTACTAGCCACCCAGTTAAAGTGATCAGAATGAAGAACTCCCCTGGCTGCAAATTTATAAGAAACAATTTTAGGACAAAGACATGGAAGAACTTTGTGGGCAATGTACAAACTTGGAGGACTTCGAACATCACAAAGTATGTGCTAGGATTTAAATCAGTCCAAGCTACATTCAAATTCTAACAAATGAGATACTAAAAAGACTAAGAGATGCTGAGGCTACTTGGAGGATAAGAAATAGCACTGAGGTCCCACCTTTCTTCCTGGGGTCTCAGATGAGAGGAGAGGACTGAATTAAACTCATCTTCCCAACAACGGTTGCACTGTAAATGCCCTCATGTTTCCTAAAGGGGCCTGCCAACCAAGCTAAGTGTTTTATATGCAGACGAGGCTTGAGATATTTCAGATTTTAGTCTCAAGAAAGGATGGGTTACTCTGTCACAAAGAACAATTCCAGTTCCAGGAATTTGCACTTGAAGTAACAGGTGGTGTATACACATTAGGTGGAAGGGGCTGGGATAATGGATGAAGACAATTACGACAGAAGTGGCTGGTCAAGCAGCCAGGTGACTTCACATTTTATTAGCTACAGTATAGACCCTAGAGCTGCCTGGGTTCCCCCTGCCCCCGGACCATAGGGTCAGGCCTTGCCAGGAGCCCCTGCCTTGGCCGCCTGCGCCCGCTGGAACTCCTGCTGCAGCTGCGCAAGGGTCTCCCTCTGTTGCTCTGACTGCTGCTCCAGGTCCCGGAGCTGGGATTCGTATCGCTTACTGAGAGGAGGCAAGAGAGACAAAGGAGCAAATCAGTTAGGGAGACTTAGTGAGGATGCTGAAGGCAAGAAAGATCAGTGGACAACTTGAGATCTAGGGCAGGGAGGGGAAGGGGTTGGAGGACGTGGACCTCTGCAGTGGTTCCCAGCACCTCTTGGTGGTGTCAGGCGCATCAGGGTGGGGGACAGACTCACATTTCAGCTGTGATATAGTCCAGTCTCTTGCCTACTGTGGCCCGAGCCTCCCCCAGCTCCTGCTTGACCAGCACGGGACCCAGAAGTTTAAAGACCACGTTGGACGCATCCAGCAAGGCCAGTTCCTGGTGGAGGCGTGGGGCACAGGACGTCAGCATCCTGACCAGGACCGCCCCTCCCTCCTTGCCCCACAGTCCCAGTCTCACCTCCTTCACGATATTATTTTCTGTTAGTTGTGCTTCAAGCTTCTGCCGCCCTGACATGGATTTACTCAGGTCTGTGGGTGGGGGAGTGTGGGTGGCAGGAAAGACTTTATTAGAGAAAAGACACGTGCCCCCTGACCCCCACCATCCTAGTCAGAAGAAAACGGGGTGGGAGGCAGTCAGGCCGGGGCGGCGCGGCAGGGGTGGGGAAGGAAGCATGGCCTGAGAACGGCTTTGGGTTCGGAGCGCGCGAAGGGGTGACGGGTCGGGGCGAGGCTGCGCCGACCTCTCCCTCGCCCTTGCCCTTACCCTTCTGCAGCTGCTGGTATTTCTCCACTTCCCCCTGCAGCTTCTTCTGGATCAGCTCAGCCATGGCGGCGGTGAGCCTGCGGGAGAGGGGCGCCGGGTCTCACGCTCTGGAAGGCCCCGCGCTCCCGGCAATGGTCTGGCTCGCGGAGGTGACAGCTCTCCTGAGGGGCGGCCTCTCGGGGCACAGCGGCTTCTCCCTTCGTATCCACACGGCCCAGGCCGTAGCGAGTGGCAGTTGCAACAAGACCCCAAACCGAAACCCCGCCTCACTCTCGTTCTCCCTTCAGTCATTACAAACCCGGAAGTAAACAAAGAATGCTGGGAATACTACCATCTGGTGCATGCCGGGAATTGTAGTTCAGACGCGTTTAGTAAGCGGCGTTCTGCAAAAAATACAAATTTTGAAGATTCTAGGCAAGATGGGGAAACGAAGATGGAAAAATCAACCGCACCGTTTCTTAGGACCTGGTCCCGGACTTGCCTTTCTTTCGTTACTCGTGCATAAGCTGCCATTCGGAGGGGCGGGAGCAAGGTCCGCCTGGCCCCTTAAGGGCGAGCCGCCCTCATTGAAGATGGCGACTAAGGCTTCCCACCTGGTACAGCGCTGATTGGATGAGGGTTGGAGGACTTCCGGGAGATACCTGTGCGTCTGTGGGACAGCTGAGAGGAGTTTGCACGTGGATCGTCCGTAGGGTGGGCAGGATGGAGACTGCCCCCAAGCCGGGCAGGGATATCCCTCCCAAGAAAGACAAACTTCCGACCAAGAAAAAGGTAGAGATCTTCCTGGGGCGAAAGGAAAGTTTTCAGGCCCGGGGCCGGAGGGGCGGGGCACGGGCAGCGGACCATCAGGGCTGCTGATCTGCCCGTGGAAACCGCCACGGCCCAGCCGGCCTGATTCAGTGGTTGGGCATTGACCCATGAACCAGGAGGTCACGGCTCGATTCCCAGTCGGGGCACATGCTCGGGTTGCGGACTCGATCCCCAGTGTGGGGCGTGCGGGAGGCAGCCGTCAATGATGGTCTCATCATTGGTGTTTCTCTCTCTCCCTTCCTCTCTGAAATTAATCATAATAATTATATATATAAAAGAGACCGCGGCGATACTGGGAGGAAGAGACCACTCCGACCGCTGCCGCAGCCTCTCCAGGGCCCCCTCCTAACAAGAAGAGGAATCGAGAGCTCCGCCCCCAGAAGCCAAAGAACACTCACATCCCAAAGAAGTCTCCCGTCTCCAAGAAGCCCCAGATCGTAAAGAAACCCCGGGAACGGAGGGATGCGGAGCCGCCGCGGAGCTTGTCGGGGGTGAGCATGGGACCTGACAGGGCAGTGGGGTATCGCCTTGTGCTTTGAAGGGGCCAGGTTGGGGTCAATCCGAGCCGGTCAGCGAATTGCCTCCTCCCTGCCCCAGGCCCAGGACCCATTCCCAGGCCCCGCCCCGGTCTCTGTGGAGGTTGCTCAGAAGTTCCGCTGCATTGATAAATCCAAAAAGGTGAGGGCCAGTCTGAGAGCGGGGTTGCAGGCAGGGCTGTCTGGATGAGATGGATGGAGGGGGACCAGGTGGCTCTCTCGTGACCTCACATGGTGTCTGTTTTTCCCCCGGACCTTCCCCACCACCGATGTTATAGCTGCCACATTCTAAGTCCAAAACCCGAAGCCGGCTTGAGGTGGCTGAGGCTGAGGAAGAGGAAATAAGTGTCAAAGCCGCTCGTTCGGAGCTGCTGCTTGCAGAGGAGCCTGGGTGAGTGGCCCCTGATCCGGGCCTCTCCTGCCCCTGCTTCCTGGGACCGTCCTTTCCCGCGCCCTGTTGGCACACTTACCTCATAGTAGGAAGCTTTACTGCAGCTCCAACGCTCACTTGCAGGTTCCTGGAAGGGGAGGATGGGGAGGACACAGCAAAGATTCGCCAGGCGGACATCGTGGAGGCTGTGGACATTGCAAGTGCGGCCAAGGTGAGCCTGAGGATGGGGACGGGCCTGGCAGGGGGAATTACTGAAGCGAGCCATTTAGTTCTTCACTCTTTTTTTAACTCTTCCCTTGCCCAGCACTTTGACTTGAACTTGCGACAGTTTGGACCCTACAGGCTGAATTACTCTCAGACTGGGAGGTAAGGTTGAATTCTAGTGACTCTGGAAGTGGAATGAGGGCCCGTCTCCTTAACCACTTCAGCCAGGCCCACTCATACCGTGTATGTTTGGTTGTTGATGTGGGGTGTGTCCTGTGATTTGCTTGCGTGTGAGGGTGAACACGGAGGACATCTCTCACCTGGAGAGAAGGGGCTGGCGTGAAGCAGACCTCAAATGGTCTGAGGGTGCTCCCCTGCATTGACACCCTGCTTGTTCCCCACCTTCAACAGACACTTGGCTTTCGGAGGGCGCCGGGGTCATGTGGCTGCCCTTGACTGGGTGACGAAGAAGCTCATGTGTGAGATCAACGTCATGGAGGCGGTGCGGGACATCCGGTCAGTGGCCTGTCCGTCAGGGGTCAGTGGCGGTGAGACAGCCCTTCTTGATTGAATGACAGCTATGACCCCTTACCCCCTGCTCTCTCCTCCCAGGTTCCTGCATTCGGAGGCACTGCTTGCTGTCGCTCAGAACCGCTGGCTTCACATCTACGACAACCAGGGAATTGAACTCCACTGCATCCGCCGCTGTGACCGCGTCACGCGGCTTGAGTTCCTGCCTTTCCACTTCCTCCTGGCCACCTCTGTGAGTGGCTGTCAGCACAGGGACTGGGTGGGAGCCCCTGAGAAGACCATGCCTCCTCTGGCACCCCAGTAGAGGGAGGACAGGGCAATCAGGACTCATTTCTCTCTCACAGTCAGAGACAGGCTTTCTGACCTACCTGGACGTGTCAGTGGGGAAGATTGTGGCAGCTCTGAATGCCCGGGCCGGACGACTGGACGTCATGACCCAGAACCCTTACAATGCCGTCATCCATCTTGGACACAGCAATGGTGGGTCCCTGGCTGAGATTTGACTCTCTGACCATCCTACCCTGCTTTTCTCCTATATTTGTACTCCACGAGTCCTGTAAAGTTGCCCTTTTACCTTCCTCTCTGGGCTCCTCTTGGTCTAGAGTCGCCATCTTTCTCAAGTTTAATCCCCTCGGTGCCCACTTTGGCTCTTCTCCTCTGACCGCCAGGTACTGTGTCCTTATGGAGTCCGGCCATGAAGGAGCCGTTGGCAAAGATTCTCTGTCACCGCGGGGGGGTCCGGGCTGTGGCAGTAGATTCTACAGGCACGTAAGTCACTTGTTTGGGCATGAGGTGCTGGTGGTCGCAGCTGGGCGGGAAGGTATGGAAGGCCGTGTGTCTTTAAGAGCACAGACTCTGCGTCAAGCTGCCTGGGTTTAAATCCTGGTGTCACCACTGACCAGCCATGTGGGTGTGGGCACATTACATAACTCTGTGTGCCACACTTTCCTCACCCTGAGAGTGGGGACATGCGTGTCTAGCTCAAGGGTCAGCAAATTTTTTCTTTTTTTTTAATATATTTTTATTGATTTTTTACAGAGAGGAAGGGAGAGAAATAGAGAGTCAGAAACATCGATGAGAGAGAAACATCGATCAGCTGCCTCCTGCACATCTCCCACTGGGGATGTGCCCACAACCCAAGTACATGCCCTTGACCGGGATCGAACCCGGGACCCTTCAGTCCGCAGGCCGACGCTCTATCCACTGAGCCAAACCGGTTTTGGCAGCAAATTTTTTCTATAAAGAGCCCGGTAGGCCTGGCTGGCACGGCTCAGTGGTTAAGCATCGACCTATGAACTGGATCATCACGGTTCGATTCCTGGTCAGGGCACATGCCCTGGTAGTGGGCTCCATCCCCAGTGTGGGCAGTGCAGGTGGTAGCAATTGATGATTCTCTCTCATCATTGATGTTTCTATCTCTCCCTCTCCTTTCCTCTCTGAAATCAATATATATATGTACATGTACATATATAGACAAATATAAAAGCCAGATAGTAAATGTTTTAGGCTTTTCTGGCCAAGAGGCAAAATCGAGGGTATTATGTAGCTATTTGAATAATAAGAAAAAAAAGTATCACAAAATTTTTTTTTATTATTAAATATATTTTATTGATTTTTTACAGAGAGGAAGGGAGAGAGATAGAGAGTCAGAAACATCGATGAGAGAGAAACATCGATCAGCCGCCTCCTGCATATCTCCTACTGGAGATGTGCCTGCAACCCAGGTACATGCCCTTGACCAGAATCGAACTTGGGACCTTCCAGTCCGCAGGCCGACGCTCTATCCACTGAGCCAAACCGGTTTCGGCAACAAATTTTTAAACAATGAAATTCAAAATGTAATAATTGAATGCCATAATTTTTTTGCTTAATTGATATTCAAAGTTAGTGTTCGAAGTCATCAAACTCGACTGCAAATGTGTATATGTTAAAGGTGATCTGTAGAGAGGTTTTACATATTTTATCCTTGAAAATGTCTTGCACACAGGCAGGTGATGAGACAGGTGGCCTGGGAGGTGCTCCGAGTGCTGTCAGGTTATAACCGTGAGGCTGCGACTCCAGCAGCAGCGCAAAGCGATCCCATGTCAGTGTCTGTCTTGACCACCCTACTGTGCGAATGTAGCACGAAAGCAGTCAATGAGTGAATGTGGTTGTGTTCCAATAAGACTATTTGTGGACACGATTTCCTATAATTTTCTCGTCTTGAAATATTCTTTTTTTTTTTTGTTAAGTATATTTTGATTGATTTCAGAGAGAAAGGGAGAGGGAGAGAGACATCAGTGATAAGAGAGAATCATTAATCGGTGTCCCACACTGGGATCGTGGCCGCAACCCGGGCATGTGCCCTGATCAGGAATCGAACTGTGACCTCCTGGTTCATAAGTCGATGCTCAACCACTGAGCCACACTAGCCAGGCTTGAAATATTCTTTTGATTTTTTTCTCCCAACCACTTAACGTAAAAATCATTCTCAGCTGTGGGCAATACAGATCTAGGTGGTGGGCCGGATTTGTTTGGCCGTAGTTTGCCAGTCCTGGGCTGAGCTCAAAAAGCTGTTGTAGGCGGTAAAGTGAGTTCAGGCACATGAAGCTTAGCATGGAGCCAGTGAACAGGGAGCCCTGCCTTCATCGTCCCGTCAGGTCTGGCTGGTGTGAGGGCAGGGAGGTGGGTTTGCTTGGAATGTCTGGGCTTCCTGAGAATATTTGCCTGTCACAGCTGTTCTGTCTGGTGTGAATGTGTGTGTGGATCTGGCGGAGTATTTCACAGATTCCTGTGTGTTTTCTTCTAATTCCTTTCATTCATCAGGCCTTCGCGGGGCTCTGTGCTAAGGTTCGGGGGCAGAAGGATGAATGGGCCATTGAGCCTGCCTGGGTGCAGTGTTCGTTACACTTTCTTCACAAAAACAGGTGGCAGTAGTTTTCAGGGATGATTGCCAGGTGGGGCATCTAGTTGCTACTCAGCTGTCTCTGTCACCTCAGACTTGACGTGTCCATTACTGGATCGGACACCCGCCTCCCAGGCTCCTCCTTGCCTGCTCCTTTTCTGCCACATTTTCCTGTTGCGCACAATCTGACTTCTTGGACACCACTAGCTCGCTACACAGCCCCGTGTTCCTTGGCGTCCGGAGGAGCAGAACTTAAAAGCACTGTTTGTCTGGGTGCCCAGGCTCTGCTGTTCATAAGTCCTGACTGCCTGTCCCTCAGAGGTCCCTGCACATCTGCTTCCCTCCATCCTTGCTGTCTCCGTGGGCATGTGTGGTGCTCGCAGCCTGCTTCCAGCCTCAAGCCTTCCTCCTGCCTTGTTCCCCGGGAGCTGTCAGTACAGCCTCCCCACGGCTGCTTTCCTCCTTTTCCAGCTGCTCAAGAATCCTCTACATTAAATAGAAACTGCGTACCTTTATTTTTAAGTTGTTTGAAAGGAAATCAGGAAAAGGAAAAGTGAAGTGGCCCCCACTTTATGAAAGTCTACAGGGGCTCGCACCCCTTAGACTCCCAGAGTTGTATTTTTGGTACCAAATGAGTTGGTTCTGCCTCTTTGGCCCCATAGCTGGGCCAGCCTGGCCTGTGCGAGACCTGTCCCGAGCTGGCTGCCTTCTGTGGGCTGCTGGCCTTGAGCTGTAGTTTGCCTTCCGGGGCTGCCTTGGTCAGCCGCTCCTCTCCGGGGCTTAATGAGCTCATTCACTGAGCTTTGCTCAACACCAGTGCAGAATGGCTCCGGTCTCTGACCACAGGTCCAGCCCCAGGTCCTCCGCAGGGGCTCCAGAGAGGAGGCTCTCCTCTTCCATAAGAGGCTTTCTGGAATCCACTGGGGTTGGATTCTCAAAGCTGGACTGTTTACCACATGGTAGCATGGCCTGGATGCCCACCTGGTATTTGCAGAGGTTCCCAGAGGGTGAGGAGTCAGGATGTGCCCGGAGTTGTTGGTGCACTGAAGGGTGTGGCCCTGTGTCCTAGGAGCCCTTTGGTGCAGCTGGGCCCTGATAGTCTTATCAGAAGTATCCAGCTGGGCCTTTGCTCTTAGGAACTCTTCAGTCCCCTCCTCTGGGGCTCATAGCCACAGCTAGAGAGAGCATCCTTGGCCCTTTGCAAACGTGTGTCTCCTGGCCTGGCTGGTTCCTCTCCAGCCTCCCTCGCTGAGGAACTGCTTGAACATAGGCAGAAAGGCCAGCCTCTGACAATAAACTAGTGCAGTGCCCAATTCCTTGAGAGGATCTGGTCAGCGATCTCGCCCTCCTCTGGGGAAGAGGGTGGAGTAGGGCCTCTGGCACATGGCTTCATGACTTCCTAAGGTTCCCTCAGGTCCATGCCGTCTTCCGTGGTGGCTTGTGATGGCCAGGGGCACGGCTGGGGCGTTGGATCCCAATCTGACTTGACAGAGTCCCTGCAACTTGTCCTCTGCTGACCCTCCTGGTCTGTTTCCTGACAGTCCTGGAAACACCCCTCCCCTCCCTCTCTCCTCTCCATTCACCCATTTGTACCTGCTGTGTCTGCTTCTGCTTTCTTGAGAATTGCTGGGAATGGCTCAAATCCCAGTCTCCCCAGGAAGGCCTCCTGACCACTGCAGTCCATCCGCCCTCCCCTTTGCTGAGCCGCCGTTGCCTGTCTGTGCAGTGGGACGTCACATTTAGGTACACGTCATGGGCATTCTCTCTTTGGTTCACATCTTGAGTAGGTTAGAGGGCAGATGCTAAAGAATAGGCCTGCCTTGAATCCTAGCTCTACCTCTCGCCCTGCTTTCCTTCCTCTGAGCTGTTTCATTTGTAAAAGGGAAATACCACATAGTACAGAGTTGTGACGTGTGACCAGGAGGCTGTCTGCAGTGTTCGGTGTGATGGTTGTGGTTACCATCAGTCTTTTTTATCCCCAACCAGACTTGATGCCTGGACTCGGTCACAAGCCTGCTCAGTAACCCCTCACTACAAAGTAATTGGTCCTCCCTAATCCCCCAGGTACATGGCCACCTCTGGCCTGGACCACCAGCTGAAGATCTTTGACTTGCGAGGGACGTTCCAGCCTCTGAGTGCTCGGACCCTGCCCCAGGGAGCGGGGCACCTGGCCTTCTCCCAGCGGGGACTGCTGGCCGCAGGAATGGGTGATGTGGTCAACTTATGGGCAGGGCAGGGCAAGGCCAGCCCACCCTCCCTGGAGAAGCCCTATCTCACCCACCGTCTCTCGGGCCACGTGCATGGCCTTCAGTTCTGCCCCTTTGAAGACGTGCTGGGGGTGGGGCACAGTGGGGGCATCACCAGCATGCTGGTCCCTGGTAAGTGGGCCAAGGGGTGGGCCTGAGATAGCTGGGAGCAAGGGGCCTGGTCAGGCTGGAGTGCTGAGCTGGATTCTTGCTTATGGCTCCACGTTCTTCCCTCCCCCCAGGGGCTGCTGAGCCCAACTTCGACGGCCTGGAGAGTAATCCATACAGGAGCCGGAAGCAGAGGCAGGAGTGGGAGGTGAAGGCCCTGCTGGAGAAGGTGAGGATGTGGGGGCTGGGGCAAGCTCTCATACTGGGGGTTTTGGAAAGAGTTGGATTCGGCAACCGCCTGGCTGCAGTCCCTCTTTGGGGTCACCCTCCTCACCCATTTCTGTCCCTCTCTCTGTGACACCTCCAGGTACCTGCAGAGCTCATTTGTCTGGACCCACGAGCCCTGGCAGAGGTTGATGTCATCTCTTTGGAGCAGGCAAAGAAGGAACGGATAGAGAGGCTGGTAGGGAGCAGACCCCAGGCCCAGGCACACCCTCACCCACCACATGCTAGAAGTGTGGTACAGCAGGTGGGTGCTGCCACAGTGCCCTGTCTCCGAGGCTGTTACAGACTTCACTCCTGTCCCCTTCCCCAGGGCTACGACCCAGAGTCCAAGGCTCCCTTCCAGCCAAAGCCGAAGCTGAAGGGCCGAAGCTCCACAGCAAGCCTGGTGAAGAGGAAGAGGAAGGTCATGGACGAGGAACACAGGGTAAAGGAGCATTTGGGGGTGGGCCAGGCCTCCCACGGGCGGTACCCTCCTTCTGCTGGTGCCTCTGTCCTTGCCAGCCTGCCACTTCACACTTTGCCCCCTATCTTTCCAGGACAAAGTCCGACAGAGCCTTGAGCAGCAGCCACAGAAGCAAGAGAAGGCCGCCAAGCCCATGGGGGCCCGGCCATCTGCCCTGGACAGATTTGTGCGCTGAGCCAGGCTCCAAGATGGCCTGGGAACAACACTCTCTCCCCAAGATCACCTGTGGGGGGAATTCCTGTTCCCTGGAATGAGGGCCAGGTGCCCCTTCCCCAACTGGGAATAGACAGCTGGCTCCTGGGGTGGGTGGGTATTAAAGAAGGAAGTGAAGTTTTTGGATAATGTGTCTGGATCATCCTGTGTACTTGTCCCCTTCCTTTGCCCAGCCTGGGGCTGCTCTAGGCTCCAAGTGGTCATGTGTCCCGCCCCTACCCCCACCCCATCTCTCGTGGTTGCTGTGGCCTTATCTTTGCTCTTTAGGGGTTTTTCTCCTCAAAGAGACTGTGCTCTTTCTCCCAAGTCCCTGGAGATGTGCTTCCCACCCAGCAGGGGCTGGCAGGGCCCAGGCTTGTGTGCCGGGACTCCTGGTGCGGACCACACTGCACTCGAAGTAGAAACACAAATTTATTGAGGGGCTCCTGCCCCTCTCCTGCCATGGATGGGGGGTGACCATCTTTGGGGCTGGCAGGCCAGACCCTGGGTTTCCCCTGTATCCTTCAGGCTTCAGTGACAGACTGAGCATCTGGTGTCAGGAAACTGTCCAGTTGCAGCCAGATGCCTCGGGCCCGGGAGAACGGTGGGGGAGCTGGCCGGCCCCTCAGCTCCTCACTCCTCGCCAGTGGCCCGGGTCCTCAGCTGTGAAGCCAGGCTATTACCCTGCACCGCAGGATGCCCAGGACTCCCTGGAGCCAGGAGCAGAAGGGTGCAGTCCTTTCCCCATCAGAGCCACCCACCAGCTTCCAGGCTTCCTGCATCTTCCAGGGGTCCAGCCTGTGGGATGTCAGCAGGAATTTCCCATAGCAGCACCGGTCCAAGGGATAGTGGGTGGCACCAGCCAGCTTGACACAGTGGGTTGGGGTGAGGCCTCCCCGTCGGGCACTTACCCCCACAAAGACATCTTCCAGTGGCAGAGGAGGGGCCCGGCTGGCCACTTTGAGGATGAGCTGCACAGCGGAAGCTGACAACACATACCCAGTGCCCGAGGCATAGGGTGGGAAAGGGCCCCAGGTGGCAGGCCACTGCTCCTCCGATATTTGGTGCTTGCTCCCTGGAGTCCGAGAAGGGTGCACCCGCCAGTGCACACGGCCCAGGTACAGAAGAGGCATGGGCTGACTCACCGGGGTGGGGCGGCCTCCTTTCCACTCTCCATCTCCAGCCCCAGCCTCTCTCTGGGGCTCCATGCCCCTCTCCCATTGCTCCCAACGGCCCCCTCGCCGGACCAGCTCTGATACCAGCTCCGGAACGTTGACAAACACATCATCGTCGGTCTTGAGGATGTAGCGGGCCATGGGGCAGTGTTTGTCTGCCCAGCTCAGCCCGCTGAGCGTCTTGAGGGTCAGGTTGCGGTAGGAGTCGTGGAAGGCCGCCTGCAGGATGTCCCCCTGGGCCACTGACTCCCGTTCCAGGTCGTTCTCATGGGAGCCCCGGGTGGGATGCCGCCCGCTGGGCTCTCCCAGGAGAAAGAGAGTCTGCACCCTAAGCCCGCGGGCCTCGCGCTGCCCGCCCCACGAGGCCCGAATGGCGTTTCTCTGGTTGAGGTTCTCGGGGGCCGTGCACACCAGGATGAGCAGGAAGGGAGGCGCGCCGGGGCCACCGCAGGCGTCCTCGTTGGGGATCAGGAGACGCGGCAGGGCCAGGGGCGGCCCTGGCGAGGCCGGTGCGGGGCGCAGGGAGGCTAGCGAGAGGCTCAGCAGCTCCTCCCCGAGGCCCGAGGGCCCGAAGAGGGTCCAGACAATCGCCAGCAGCAGGGCAGCGAGGAGCAGGCGCCGGAAGAGGCTGAGGGGCATGGCGTGGCGCAGTCAGAGGGAGCCTGGCGGGGGAGACGGAGGGCGGTTGGAGGGCGCGGAGCCGGAGCCGGCTCTCGGCAGCCCGAGTCCCTAGCCGACCACGCCGAGGATGGGACGAGCGGAGATGGCGGGCGGTACCTGCGCCATAAGGTGCAGAGACTCGGACGCGGGAGGCTGCGGGGAGGTTACCTGGTCGCTGCCCCGCCACCCCGAAGCTCCGCTCCATGGCTGGCTGAGCTGCCGCACCAGCCGCCTCCCGCCGGCGCGGAGCTGAGCGGCAGTCCCGCCCCTCCCCGGGAGGGGTGTGGCTCCGCGCGTTCCCAGAACCCCGCCAGCGGCCTGGCAGACACCGGAGGGGGGACTTTCTGGGGACCGGATTGGACCAGTGCGTGTTGACGTAGATCTTCCTCCCCAACCACGTTACCTCCGGGTGCCGAGACCCTCAACTCCGTATCCAAGAAATTGCACCCCGCCCCCAACTTGCCAACACCCGAGTCCCATACTGTAGAAACCTAGGACGGCCAAAACCTGCAAAAACTCACCGGACCTGCAAGACTCCAACTACCTGCACTCCCCAGTCCAGCCCCAGGGAAAACTGGTTGGGCTCCCCCTACAGGCTGAGTGACTAGCCCCACCTCCTCATACCTTAACCGGGTGGGGAGTGACACCATTGCTTAAACCAGGGGTGGGCAAACTTTGACTGGAGGGCCACAATGGGTTCTTAAAACTGGACCGGAGGGCCGGAACAAAAGCATGGATGGAGTGTTTGTGTGAACTAATATAAATTCAAAGTAAACATCATTAAATAAAAGGGTACGGTCTTTTTTTTTAGTTTTATTCATTTCAAATGGGCCGGATCCGGCCCGACGGCTCTAGTTTGCCCAGGGCTGGGTCTGGCTTAAACCAAAACCGAGGACTTGTTTGGGTAGCTGGGTGGGGACATCAGTGGAGACTTGGGAAAATGACCAACAGGGTCCTCATGACAGCTAGCATTCCCTAGCAATGCCCCCAGAAGCAGCAAGAAAAGTCACAAAGGAAGCCATAGGTGTATAAACTATTTATTAACAGACGAGGCCTACAGACTTATTTCTTCTTGGACACACCCACAGTGCGACCCCGGCGGCCTGTGGTCTTGGTGTGCTGGCCTCGAACACGAAGACTAGGTGAGAAAAGAAGGATCACAGGTCATTCACATCACACAAAACACCTGGGAAGAGAAGGCAGCACCAAGGGAAAGTAGACCTCCACCCAGACTCACCCCCAGAAGTGGCGCAGCCCTCTGTGGGCCCGAATTTTCTTCAGCCGCTCCAGGTCTTCACGAAGCTTGTTGTCCAGACCATTGGCCAGGACCTGGATTCAGAAGAGGGTGAGGGATGCTTATATTACCCGCAACCTCTGTTGCCCTGCCTTTCTTCAATCTCTCATCTCAATACACACCTGGCTGTATTTCCCGTCCTTCACATCCTTCTGTCTGTTCAAGAACCAGTCTGGAATCTTGTACTGGCGTGGGTTCTGCATAATGGTGATCACACGTTCCACCTGGCAGGCAGGACACAGGTCAGATCCCGATGGCACCATTCCAAGGCAGGCCCAGCCCACAGGCCCCCTTCCTGGTCCTCACCTCGTCCTCTGTGAGCTCTCCTGCCCTCTTGGTGAGGTCGATGTCTGCTTTCCTCAACACCACATGAGCATATCTTCGCCCTACACCCTGAGAGGTTGTGGAATTGGGCTGGAGTTATTTTATGGTTTCCTTTATCGCCCCAGTTGTTAAAAAAAAAAAGCAAAGTTAGGGCCTGCAACTGTCTAGCGCCGTGGTCCACAAACTGCACCTCACCCACTTTTCCAGATAAGAAGCTTAATGATTAAGTAGAGAAGAGGAAAATAGTTTTGTTCAGGCGTAGGGCTGGACTAAGAACTTGGGGCAGACATCCACGGAAAGCAGCAACGCCTTTCCTATTGCCCAGCATGTGCACTTCCTGATAAATGCTGGCTATCAGACAAAGCAGTGGCACAAAGAGCCTGGCACTTGAAGCTGATACAGCGGCAAAACAGGTCTGTTGGTCAGCAGGCTCGATCAGATAGGGCTGTCAGCTCCTGGAAACTAAAGGTCTTTGGACCAGCCACTGCATAGCCATGATCAGTGTTACGTATTAATTTTAGAGAGGAAGGAAGAGGGAGAAACCTCCATTTGTTGTTGCACTTATTTATGCCCTTACAGTTGTTTCTTGTATGTATCTTGATGGGGGATTGAACCCACAATCTTGCTGTATTGGGACGCATTCTAATCAACTGAGCTACCTGGCCAGGGCCACAACAATCAGTTTTTAAAGATCACAAACTTGATTCTGTCGGTGCTCAAAGTTGACCAGGCCCTAGAGAACTTATTGCCCAAATCAAACTTACTGGTGGCATCATATAAACACCAACCAAACACATCAGGACAGTGAAGGATGGTGACCTGGGTTCAATAGTGCCCCCCACCCAATGTTTTTTCACCCAGAATCTCAGAATGTTACATTAGGAATCTTTGAAAATATGGTCAGAATGAGGCTATACTGCATCAGGACACCCCTAAATCCAATGACCCTATCTCACTAAAGGAGAGGACATGTAGACAAAGAGGAAAAGCCATGTGATAACTAAGTCAAGAATTTGGAGCGGTGTGGCTGTAAGACAAAGGAATATGGAGGATTGCTGGTGACTACCAGAGGTTAAAAGAGGCAGACAGGATTCCTTGAGCCTACAGAGGGAGCATGCCCTGTGGACACCTTGATCTTGGCTATTTGGTCTACAGAACTGAGACCAGGTTCTGCTGTTTTAAGCCAAGTCTGCGGTAACCTGTTACAACAGCCCAAGGAGAGATGGTATTTACTCTCTAAGAAAGTGACCTACGGCCCTGGCCAGTGTGGCTCCATTAGTTGGAGCCTAGTCCCGTGTACCAAACGGTCTCAGGTTCAATTCCCTGTTAGGGCACATGCCCCGGTTGCAGGTTCCATCCCAAGTAGAGGTGTGAATGGGAGGCAACGGATTTGTTTCTCCCTCCCTTATAAAAAAAATAAACCCTCAGGTGGATTTAATATGTGCAGATAAAATAGTATATGTTTAAGATTTACTTTAAAATATGCGTGGAAAGGGCATAGATGAAACAAGATTTTGTTTTTAGCTAGATGATACTGTAAACACCTCGATTTTATGGACCCTGATTTAATAAACTTCGGATTTAATGGACAAAATTTCCAGTCTGTATGTCATATGTGAAAATGAACACCCAGTATCAACCTATAATTAAAGCAACAGGTTGTTATTCAGTTATTTTTAACAAAATGTAGCAAGTAGGCCATACAGTGGGAAAAACACTAGTAATTTCACTGACAAACATTACATAGCTACAATTAGTCTACATATTTAAGTCCAAGTTTCACTGCTCATAAACAATGTTCAGGGAATGATTAGCACATAATCACACTGCATTGTATGAGATAATTGGTTCTATTGTCGTGTGACTTTATGCAGCAGTTTTTAATGTTTTTATTGATTTTAGAGATAGAGGAAGGGAGAGGATAGAAGTGAGGAGGGCTACTTCCTGCCTGCCCCCTACTGGGATCCAGCCCACACCTGGACATGCCACACCAGCCAGGGCTCTGCAGTGGTTCTAACTCGTGCCAGGACGGGTGTTCCCCAGCCGGTGCATTTGTTTACTCATGGTGATTGCTGAACACACACACTTACTAGACCTATTAAGTATAAACTTAAAATCACAGTAAAACATAAAAAACTGTGAAATTAAAGTTTTCATACCTAATTGCACAAACGTTCCTACATAAGTAAAAACAGGTAAACCAGATCCACAGATGCCCCCTTTTCCATCCAGACTACACTACAGGGAACAGTCATGTTTGTAGTCCAACCACGCTATAGAAGAGCTAATACTCTGAAAGCATTTAGAGAAGCACTGCTCACAGGGACACTGGCATTTTGGCAGGACAAGTGTTCCTTACACTTCCCAGTCATTAGTAACCCAGATGAGTTATCCCCGATTTAGAGGAAGAACAGAAGACCAGGCAGCCCTAAAGGACACCCATAGCAAAAATCTACAAGCGGAAATAAAAACCCCAGGAAGGGAAAACAGCAGAGAAATTGTACAGGATCTTTATTACCTCTCAACACCCTCTTCTTGGTATCTTCCATTCCATTCCTCACCCTTCCCGTGATTAACTGTGCTGACTTTAGAAGAACCCCTCCCTCCACTCAGGCTGCCTTTCCCCATCCTGGGTCCTTAACAAAAGACCAAGCTTTAGTTCTCTTACCAGAGGAAGAGCTAGCTGCCTTTGCTGGCTCTTCACAAAATTAGCAAAAACCTCATCTATACAAATAACTTTCCCAATGATAAGCAGGGCATCAGGACCCCTAGAGAGACTTCATTCAGTACCTGAAACTGCCTCGGTGGTGCTGTTCTTTGTAAATATATTTTTGATTCCAGAGAGGGAAAGGGAGAGGGAGAAACATCAACCATCGATTGGCTGCCTCCTGCACGCCTCCTACTGGGGATCAAGCATGTGCCCTGACCTGGAATCAGACCTCCTGGTCCGTGGGCCCTCGCTCAACCAGTGAGCCAACACCGGCCTGGAGGGTTGTTTTAAGTTGACAAGTTATAATATATATTTAACTAATGGGAACAAAACCAACTAATTTTGAAGAGGCAGTTTAACAGAAGCACCCCATTAACCACAGCCACCCTTTACCATTTCATTTGTCTCATTACAACCCTTGGAAAAGGAACTTCTGTACTTTACACTGCCTTACTAGTTCCCCACAACAGAAGCAACCTTCTTACAAAGGATAAGTTGTGCTCCCCGCAGTACAGCGTTAAGAACCAAGGGAATTTGATGAATCTAGGATTTTAGTTTTAAACGCATCAGTTTCCTTTAAAATTCTCTGAAACCAGGCAAAAGCATCCCTGATAACATCCCCGCCCTAATACTGCTTGAGCACCTATCACACAAGCTGGGAACTGTGAGGAGACAGGACTAGCTCCGACCCTGGAGGGTGCACATCCTGGTGGGAAAAGAAGTCATTCAGCCATCTCCACACTAACCACAAGTATCCCAGAGAACAGAAACAGAATGGAAACATGCCCCCCTTTGGCTCCAAGAGTTCATTCGTTTGGTGAAGAGAGATACCCAAGTCTGCATTCACCCACTTAGTTCACGCAACCAGCCAAGTACTGGTTCCCGCTTCAGCTGGACAGAGGCAATGACTTTCACCTCTGGAAATGTGAGGAAAGATCCTGCTCACGATGTAGTGACATCCCTCCCAACTGTTCCTTCACGCTTGGGATCTGTTGGCACGTCTACCCACCCAAGATGACAATTATCCGATTTATGGGGCATATAAATGTCGCAGGAAGGGCTGGTGTTATGATGCACTGAGGGAAGGAGGCACAAACCAAACCCAGGATGACCTCCAGATGAGGGCCGAGGGCCCAGGAAAATCCTGGCGAATCCATGTAGACAAACCCACTCCCCACCCCCAGGGGAACTGTTCCGGCCTGACCTGACTTTACCTTCCGCGTGAACGTGGAAAGGGGCGCAGGGTTCCCCAGCAGCTGAGGTGACCTGGTTGGGGCCTGTTTCCTCACCTTGCCTCACTTACAGCTCAGGTCTTAACCACCTCAGTCTCATTTAGTCTCCACTCCTCGCCCTCCTTTACCTTAATTGCAGTGATGGCAAAGGCTATTTTCCGCCGCCCATCGATATTGGTGTTGAGTACTCGCAAAATGTGCTGGAACTTCTCAGGAATCACTAGAGACTGGCAGAGATTGGGGGAGAAAGCAGACACCGTGAACTAGCAAATCACAACCTGACAGGAACGTTAAACTCGTCACACAGGGGGCCAGGTGCCCCCGCGGGTTTCCACCAACTGCAAACTCCTTAGCCTGCGGACACAGGAACGGGAAGTGTTGGGGTTGGGGCAATGCAACCTCTGGGAGAGGACAAACCTCCTGCCTGTCTGCAAGGCACACTGAGTGCGGAGGCAGCGGTCCCCCCGCACGCCCAAGCCTTTCGCTGCTTTCGAGCGCCCGGGGAGCGACTCTTCCTCCGGCCCCACTGCCCAGAAACGGAAGTCTCTAGTCGTTCCTTCCCAGGGCGCGATCCAAAGTTCCACACAGAAAGTTGCAGGCCCCTAAAGCGGGGCGTTTTCGGCTCCCTGATAGCAGACCTTCCCTGCCCGGTCCGATGTCGCCGGATCCCCGGACGGATTCGAGTCTTACCATGGCGGCAGCGGCGTGCAGGCCTCCTGTGGAAAAGAAAGCGGAAGTTACGTAATAGTCTTATATAGCGAGCGGGCGGAAGGGGCGGGGTGATGTTGGTGTAGCTTCCGGAAACGGCTTGTGCCGGCGTCCACTGGACTTCAGAGAGTCTGAATTAGCTGCTACAACTTCCGGCGTGCTCTCTTCACAGCTCGTAGCGTTATGGGGGGTGAGAGCCGCGAAGGTTCCGGGTGAAGTTGTGTCGAGACGTGCGCTTCCCACTCGTCCCGGGTGGAGTGGTTGGCGCTCCCAGGGAAGGCTGGACTGACACACTGAGCGCTAGTACCTGGGGACGGTTTCGCGCTGTGCCACGCGCTCGGGACGTGTAATTCCACTCGGGAGGACGGGCTCGCGCGACTGACAGCTGCCGGAAGTGAGGCTGCGCGAATGGCCGCCGCTGCCACCATGGCGGCCGCTGCCCGGGAGCTGGTGTTGCGGGCCGGGGCCTCAGACATGGAGGAGGAGGAGGGCCCGCTGGTGAGAACGCAGGGCTTTTTCTCCTCCGGAGTCGCGTTCGGTCGTGCTCGCGTTCAAAAGGCCCGGGCTGGGTTTCGGTTCGGGTGGGAGCTCGGCAGCGGCCAGAGAGGCGCTCTGCAGCCCTCCCGGGAGTCGGACCCGAGCCTGAGCAGGGACCAGAATGGTCGGCTCCAATTCCCGGGGCACGATTCCAATGAACCTCCAGATTTGGGGGCAGAATGGAGAGGCAATGCTGTCTGAAGGTTAAGATTGTGGCCTCGGGGCAGATTGCCTGTGTTTTAGTCCCAGCTCTGCTGCTCACGCTGCGTGTCCTTGGGCAAGTTAGCTACCTCTCTGCCCTCACTTTCCTTACCTGTAAGGTGAAGGAAATGAGAAGACATACTGTTACAGGTGAGATTCCAGGGCAGGAATAGGGGAAACTGAAGCAGAAACATTAGGACAAGGCCAAACAGTGTGAGTAATTTGCAACTGGCCTGCAAATTAACCACTGTCTCCCCAACCACGGACTCTCCTAATGGATGCAGAAAACGAGGCGGAAAGCAGAAAGGAAAAAAGGGCACTTTTACGCCCTAAGCGGAGAAGCCAGCAGTCTCAGGGCCCCGCAAGATAAAGTTGCCAGGATTCTGGGAAGCCCACAAAAAGAAAACCTTGAGGCTTAATCTGTACCAAGATATTCAGCAAAAGAATCTTTTGAAACCTACAGACAGGAGGAGGGCATATTACTCCTCGAACCTGCTCCAGACACTCGCTTTTCCGGGTTAGCCGGGAAAGCCCATCTGTGCTCCCAGCCAGATGAGATGGATTTGCTTGCTTTGCTTTCTCAATAAAGGTGCATGCTTTAAATGCTTTAATAAATTGGCTGTTCACAGCACAGCCAAGGTTTTCGTATAGATTCATTTATATGAGAAGACACGGATCAAGGTTGGGGACAGCCCTCTCCCACTAGTTCAGGGGCCTCTCCTGTCTGGTAACCCCTCTCTGGTGTCGGTGAGAGGGGCCTATAACACTACAATATAGGTTGTTGGTTAGATCAGTGAGTATATTTAAGATGGCACCTGGCATGCAGGTAAACTGTTAGCTGACATTTCTAGAAAAACTGGAGCTCCCTGGAGGGATTGTGATAGAACACCTAAGATAGCAGAAGTCTGGGCTCCTAAATTCAACTGCAAGTTCTGCTCTGTCCTCTTCAACTCCTAATTGTCCTCATCCATTCTCTGTGGATTGCCTGGCTCCTTGTCATATTCCCTGCCCATCAGCTCCAACTCAGATTGGGTACAATGTGAGACTCTTGGAATTTTTCACTCAGTACCTATGGCTGCCCAGTTACAGTTCCTCCCTCCCCCTTGAAGGATTAGGGATTATTCCATTATATACATATAATTATATGTATAAAGGGATTATTCCATTTTATATATATATATATATATATATGTGTATATATATATATATATATGTATGTGTGTATATATATATATGTGTGTGTGTGTGTATTTGGTTTGTGTTTTGTTATCCTCACCCGAGGATATTTTTCCATTGATTCTTAAAGAGAGTGTAAGGGAGAGAGAGAGAGACAGAAAACATTGATATGAGCCCTAGCCTGTTTGGCTCAGAGGATAGAGCGTTGGCCTCTGGACTGAAGGGTCCCAGGTTCGATTCTGGTCAAGGGCACATGCCCGGGTTGCAGGCTCGATCCCCAGGAGGGGCGTGCAGGAGGAGCCAATCAATGGTTCTCTCTCATCATTGATGTTTCTATCTCTCCCTCTCCACTCCTCTCTGAAATCAATAAAAATATATTTAAAAAAGAAAAGAAAACATTGATATGAGAGAGACACATTGATTGGTTGCCTCCCACATGTGCCCCAAGTGGGGCTGGGAATCGAGCCTGTAATCGAGGTATGTGCTTTTTTTTTTTTTAATGTTTTTATATATTTCAGAGAGAGGAAGGGAGAGGGAGAGAGAAATAAAAACATGCATGATGAGAGAGAATCATTGATCCCCTGCCTCCTGCACACCCACTGCTGGGTATCTAGCCTGCATCCTGGACTGGGAATCAAACCATGACCTCCTGGTTCATAGATTAGCACTCAACACTGAGCCACACCAGCCAGGCGAGGTATGTGCTCTTGACTGGAATTGAATCCAGGACCCTTCAGTCCTCGGGCCGACACTCTATCCACTGAGCCAAACCGGTTGGGGCTCCATTATATTTTGTTCTTCCCTTTTTCCCCTGTATCCTTTCTCATTAACTTATCCCTCTCCAGGGGGGTGCCCCTGATCTGCAGGAGCCGTTGCAGCTTGGAGTGTTGGACATCACCTCTGATGAATTTATCCTGGATGAAGTGGATGGTGAGTGATGGCCCAGGGTGGATGCAGAGTGCCTGTAATCTGAGAGGCATGGGGTCTGGAAGTAACAAGGCAGGGATTGGTGTGCAGATGTTCACTGTGGGGAGAGGGAGCTGTGAACTGAACCTTTATAATAAACTTTTATTTCCAGTTCACATTCAGGCAAATCTGGAGGATGAGTTAGTAAAGGAAGCTCTTAAAACGGTGAGGCTTTCTGCTATACTAACCTGCCCTCCCCCACACCTACCCTCCCCTTGAAGGAAACAGTCTTTTGTGCTTAATATCCTGGTGTCTTACCCTCTAATCCTCTGTTGATTCTGTTCAGTGTCCCCTCGCTGTGACTTCCTTTTGAACTGTAATGTCTGTTCTCCCAGGGTGTGGACATCCGTCACTATTCAAAGCAGGTTGAGCTGGAGCTACAACAGATTGAGCAGAAGTCCATTCGGGATTGTATCCTCCAGCAGAGGAAAGGGGGGTGTTATTAAACTGGGGGTTTGTGGAGCGTGGTGCAGACAGCCCGGCTGGGGGTGACCTCTTCTCTCTCAGGGTTCTGTCACCTCAGGGCGGAACTGGAGAGGCCCT
Source organism: Myotis yumanensis (assembly GCF_028538775.1). Lineage (NCBI taxonomy): Eukaryota > Metazoa > Chordata > Mammalia > Chiroptera > Vespertilionidae > Myotis > Myotis yumanensis. The sequence continues at coordinate 93,920,067 of NW_027223757.1, forward strand.
GCAGGTCTGCGGATCTCCATCCTCACAGAGAGGCCCCTTGACTTTCTGTGGGTCAGATATCCAAGAGAGTGAGAACATAGCGTCACTACACAACCAGATCACAGCCTGCGATGCTGTCCTTGAGGTTTGTAGCCATGACCTGTAACCCCTGAAATAACCTTGAACCACATCGTGGTCTTTGGTGCCATTCTTATTCTTATTCTTATTTTATTAATCCTCACCCAAGGATATTTTTCCATTGGTTTTTAGAGAGAGTGGAAGAGAGAGGGAGAGACAGAGAGAAACATCAATGTGAGAGAGGCACATTGATTGGTTGTCTCCTGCACGAATTCCGACCAGGGCTGGGGCACCTGCAACCAAGGTATGTGCCCTTGACCGGAATTGAACCAGGACCCTTCAGTCCACAGGCCGACGCTCTATCCACTGAGCCAAACCGGCCAGGGGGGGACAAAGCCACTTGCAATATGACCTCAGCAGCCTTTTTTGTTGTTATTGCCATAACTGATGTTATTTGCCAGTGACCTTTGGGGTACCTCTTCCCTCATCACCTGCCACCCTCATGGGCTGATTGATACTGGAGAGTCACCAATGCACTTAGGTAGCCCACTGGTCCCCTGTCAGCCTGTGGCACTCCAGCAGCGTCTTCTGCCTTTTCCCAGCGCATGGAGCAGATGTTGGGAGCGTTTCAGAGTGACCTCAGCTCCATCAGCTCGGAGATCCGGACACTGCAGGAACAGTCAGGAGCCATGAACATTCGGCTTCGAAACCGCCAGGCAGTTCGAGGGAAACTTGGGGAGCTTGTTGATGGTCTGGTAGTGCCCACTGCTCTGGTCACGTGAGTTACTAGTTTGAAGGGTGTTTATAGCAGGCAGGTGGGCTGGGCTGACCTAACCTACTTACCACATGGGATTCCAGGCTTCAGGTCACCAAGTGCCTTCCAGAAGGTGGTGGTTGGGTCAACAGCCTTTCTAACCTTGATGCATGCTTTAGGCATCAAAGACTAGGAGTCATCCAGGGTCAGGGGTGTAGTGAGGGCCCAAGAACAGAAAACTGTACGTAAACCCTGACTACGATACAGCAAGAGGAAAAAGAGAGAGGTTGGATGTCAAGGATATGATTCGGAGTCTAGGGATGTCTGGGTCTCCCTCCCAACCCATCCCACCCCTTCCTGCTACCTAGGGCAATTCTGGAGGCGCCGGTGACAGAACCCAGATTCCTGGAACAGCTGCAGGAACTGGATGCCAAGGCAGCTGCAGTCCGAGAGCAGGAGGCTAGAGGCACAGCAGCCTGTGCTGACGTCAGGGGTGTGCTCGACCGGCTCCGGGTCAAGGTGAGGGCTGGGGGATAGCCCAGGGACTAGAACCGGCCTCCCTATGCCTTCCCCCGCCTTCCCTGCCAGAGCTCATGCTCTGGGTTCCCCTGAGGATCTTAAAAAACAGGGCTGTTCTCCACCCTTCCTCCTCCTCTGCTTAACATTTGTCACTTCCCTCAGTGCTCCCAACAGAAAGGAGGCTGCAGCTTCACGCCCTGTTTGGTCCCCCATATCTAGGCAGTGACGAAGATCCGAGAGTTCATCCTTCAGAAGATTTATTCCTTCAGAAAACCAATGACCAACTATCAGATCCCCCAGACGGCCCTGCTGAAGTACAGGTCATGGGAGGATGGCCTCGGAGCCTTGGGCAGCCACGTGTGGTGTCCTTGGGCAGGCGGGGACACTGACGGTCCCTGGCCCCTCCAGGTTCTTCTATCAGTTCCTGCTGGGCAATGAAAGAGCAACAGCCAAGGAGATCCGGGACGAATATGTGGAGACGCTGAGCAAGATCTACCTGTCTTACTACCGCTCCTACCTGGGGCGGCTCATGAAGGTGCAGGTGAGGCCACGGAGGGAGAAACATGCCTGCCGCCCGGGCTGGGAAGAAGGGCCACCTGGGCAAGGGGGGACAATGGGAAACAAATGTGTTATGGTTCTGAGGGCAGAAATGGTTACCAGTTCTGTTCCTTTTTTCTCCAGTACGAGGAAGTCGCTGAGAAGGATGACCTAATGGGCGTGGAAGATACAGCAAAGAAAGATATCCTAGAGCTGACCCTGGGCTCGGCCTGAGAGCCGGGGGCTTCTGGCTCTAGCCCCCAAGCCACTGCTGCTTCCCTTTTTCTGTGGGACCTAAACCTTTGAGAATGTGCTGGAGGCTGTGGCATCCTTCCCAGAAAAAAGTCATTGTGATACTTAGTTTTGCATATGATGTCGGGGTGTAGAGGTCTCCTGAAGCGCACTCACAGATGTCAGGTGAAGGGGGGCACTGGTTCTGGGAGAGGGGCCTCTAGATTGTCGGCCACTGTAGGCCCCGGAGGTACTGAGTCTGCTTTTCTATCACGGCTGTGATCTTATTTTCCCTGACTCTGACCCTTCACGATTCTTTTCAAAGCCATCCCTGCGAAGCAGAAACACCATCTTCACCCTGGGGACCCGTGGCTCTGTCATCTCCCCGACTGAGCTGGAGGCCCCCATCCTGGTGCCCCACACCGCCCAGCGGGGAGAACAGAGGGTAGGAGGAAGAGCAAGCTGCAGTCATGAGGGGGTGCTGAGAGGCTGGCTGGGGCTGGGTGGGAAGGTCAGAGCTTCTGTCAACCCCTGGGACCTAGGAGTGGCCTTTCCCAGTCTCCCTAGCGTACTGTGATTCCAAGAGGCTGGGATCGTGACTTAGGGCACATGGGGGAAGAGAGCTGTCCTGAGGCAGCTGTGGAGGTATATGCAGGAGTAGCCACAGCAGTGAGGGGTGGGCTGTTCTCTCGTACCCCTTCCCCCTTCAGTACCTACCTATTCAGGTGAGATGAGAAGGGTCTCCTGAGCTCTCAGTACCCAGGTTTACTGATTTCCCAGCCACCTCTACAGGGAGTCAATGTTGGGGTTCATCTCTCTGTCTCTCTCTTTACCCTCCCATCCTAGTATCCATTTGAGGCCCTCTTTCGCAGCCAGCACTATGCCCTCCTAGACAATTCCTGCCGGGAATATCTTTTCATCTGTGAATTCTTTGTTGTGTCTGGCACGGCTGCACACGACCTCTTCCATGCTGTCATGGGCCGCACGCTCAGCATGACCCTGGTAAGACCCCCTACCCTAGCTCCTGTGCTCTCAGACGCGTGTCCTCAGTCCTTATCCGCACCATTGGAGGGTCATGGCTCTGGTGGTAATAAAACCAGGACCCCTCATACTAAAGCATCTAAGCCTTGCCGGCCGGTGTGGCTCATTAATTGAGCATTGACCTCTGAACCAGGAGGTCATGATTCGATTCCCAGTCAGGGCATATGTCCGGGTTGCGTGCTCAATCCTCGATAGGGGGTGTGTAGGAGGCAGCCGGGCAATTATTCTCTCTCATTGATGTTTCTCTCTGTCTCTCCCTCTCTAAAACCAATAAAAATATATTTTAAAAAATAGAAATAGGGGGGTAATGTAGGGATAAGGACACATGTAATAACTTAATCAATAGAGAAATTTTAAAAAATAGAAATAGTGCTCGCTTCAGTAGCACATATACTAAAAGTGGAGTGATACAGAGAAGATTAGCATGGTCCCTGCGCAAGGATGACATGCAAATTCGTGAAGTGTTCCATATTTTTAAAAAAAACACACCACAAAACAAAAATAAATGAAAATGAAACATCTAAGCCTTGTACTCACAGCATGACTTCCCTACAAAACTCTTAAAGCTTGGGGTCCCCAAGGCTACCCCCTACAGCTGATGCACACCCAGGCAGTAGCTGAGGGACCTGTAAACCTCAGTCCTCAGCCCTGAATTCTATACTAGGCTCGTGATCATAGACCCTGTGAGCAAGGCAGCGGACAGAGCTGGGCCAGGGGCATTGCCCTTTTCGACTTCCCTCCCTCCCAGGGCTGCATCCCATAGGAGCACATGCATTTGTCTCTGGCCACTGGGAAGGACAAAGTAGCGAGCTCTTTCAGTCCTCTGCCTGTTGTTAAATCACAGAAGCACCTGGAGTCCTATCTCGCTGACTGCTACGATGCCATTGCTGTTTTTCTCTGTATCCACATCGTCCTCCGATTCCGCAACATCGCCACGAAGAGGGATGTTCCCGCCCTGGACAGGTCACTGAGTTCTGGTCCTTGAAGCCCTGCTGGCCTTGAACCCTTGGTCTTACAGAACCCTGCCCTTAGGCTCCTACTGACTTGATACCAGTGACCCTAATCCCATTCACCTGCCAGGCGGCAGCACTACTGGTCTGACTCACCTTTCATACCCAGTCCTACCAGCACCAACCACCAGCTGTTAACCTGCAAGATGCCCCAGAAGGGACAGGTTTTCCTCACACACCCTAACACAAACCCCACTCCCCCACCATTCGCCCCACCCCCACCGACCCTGACATTCCTGGCCAGCTGATCGCTGATTCTGGTTACGCCCACAGGTACTGGGAACAGGTGCTTGCCTTGCTGTGGCCACGGTTTGAGCTGATACTGGAGATGAATGTCCAGAGTGTCCGAAGCACTGACCCTCAGCGCCTTGGGGGACTGGATACTCGGCCCCACTATGTGAGGGAGGGCAAGGGTAGCAGAGGTTCCTGAAAGGCAGGGCTCTAAACTTCAGTTTGGCTGTGGGGGGCAGGGGGGCGGGGCGGCGCTGTCTACACATTTCTTTTGTGCCTGGCAGGATGTTTAGCTAAAGGCGCGTGAGGGGCAGTCCAGGAGTGTTACATTCAGGGCGGTTGGGCACTGGTAGGATTGGAGGTGGGAGTCACACTCAGGTTGGCCAGCTTAGGGGAGCTTAGAGGTTTGGGCTGGGCCAGGAGTTTGGGGTGATTTTTCTTCCCACCTCCTTTCTCCAGATCACACGGCGATATGCAGAGTTCTCCTCTGCTCTTGTCAGCATCAATCAGACATTCCCCAACGAGCGGACGATGCAGCTGCTAGGGCAGCTCCAGGTGAGGGGCAGCTCCAGCCGAAGCCATGGGAGTGTGAGGAGGGCCTGTGTCCTCACCTCCTGTCACCTCTGGGCTTTTCCAGGTAGAAGTGGAGAATTTCGTCCTCCGAGTGGCAGCAGAATTCTCCTCAAGGAAGGAGCAGCTTGTCTTTCTGATCAACAACTACGACATGATGCTGGGCGTGCTGATGGTAGTAGGCGCCCTGCTTTCCGCTTTCCCACCCAGGGAATCGGGTGCCCCATTGTTCTGCTAACTCTGAGGGCTTGTTTTTGCTCGTTCATTGGTTCATTCTGGAGTCTGGCCAGGGCAGTAAATGTGGAAGGAAGGGGATATCCTGCAGTGAGGGCTGCCTCTCCTGAACTTGATATTTCCCTTTGTCTTCCCTTAGGAGCGGGCTGCGGATGACAGCAAAGAGGTCGAGAGTTTCCAGCAGCTGCTCAATGCTCGGACACAGGTAGGGTGTGGAGAAAAGGAAAGGGACAGCTGTGTGTGTGTGTGTGTGTGTGTGTGTTGGGAGTGGCAGTTCCTGGACTCCATCTACACAGAATTGGAATAACTCCTGGTTCACAACATGTCATTATTAGTCTTATTTTTTAAAAAAATATGTTTATTGATTTCAGAGAGGAAGGGAAAGGGAAAGAGAGAGATAAACATCAATGATGAGAGAGAATCACCGGATCAGCTGCCTCTTGCATGTGCCACACTGGTGACCGAGCCCACAACCTGGGCATGTGCCCTGACCAGGAATCGAACCATGATGTCCTGGTTCATAGGTCGAGGCTCAACCACTGAGCCACACAGGCCCGGATATTTTGTATTTTTTTAATGATATAAACACCCATGAGCCTACACTACACCTTGGCAATAACCAATCTCAGAGTATGAATTCTTCATCTCATCTCCCTGCCTTTCACATAGGAGCACCTGGTGACCTACATGCTGTGTTTATCATACTCTTGCTTTTAAAAATTTAGTTATAGCTAAGCTGTGGCTAGATAGCTCAGTTGGTTAGAACACTGTCCCGATATGCCAAAGTTGTAGGTTCGATCCCTGGTCACATACAAGGATTAACCAATGGCCAGTTCAGTGTGGCTCAGTGGTTGAGTGTCAACCTATGAACCAGGAAGTCACAGTTAAATTTCTAGTCAGAGCACACCCCCAGGTTGCAGGCTCGATCCCCATTGTGAGGTGTGCAGGAGGCAGCCGATCAATGATTCTCTCTCATCATTGATGTTTCTATCTCTCCCTCTCCTTTCCTCTCTGAAATCAATTAAAAAATATATATATTTTTTAAAAGAATCAGCCAATGAATATATAAATAAGTGGAATAATAGATCACTGTTTCTCTTCCTCTTCCTCTCTCTAAAACTTAATTAAAAATATAGCTATGCCAAAACAATAATTATTTATATACTAGAGGCCCGGTGCACGAAATTTGTGCACTTGGGGCGGGGGAGGGTCCCCCAGCCTGGCTTGTACCCTCTCACAGCATGGGAGCCCTGTGATCGATTGCCCCAAAGAGGTAGGTCTCACCCACTCATTTGGGGCTCCTCAATGGATTGCCCCAAAGAGGTAGGCCGGAGCCAGGGGTCCCACCTCCACGTCACTCATGCAGCATCAAGCCCCCACCCACCCATGCGTGCCTTGCCGCACACACAACCCCACCCACCCATGTGCCCCCACTGTGCACGCAGCCTCCTGGTGATCGCTCGTTACGGCGTCACAACCACATAGGCTTTTGTTATTATAGATATATTTTTAGTGTTATAAAAACAGAATCACGGGATTTTTTCAAGCATAATTTTTCTAATGTGATCACACATTATTACACATGGCTGTAGTTCATTCTTTTTCACTGTTGGATCATGTTACTTATGTGAATATAACATGTGTTCCTGTAAGAGGACATTTAGATTACTTCCAGTTTTTTGCTACTGTGAGCATTGTTTTATGAACAATTGTCTTTTTTTTTTTCATTTTACTTTTTCAATTACAGTTTACTTTCAATATTATTTTGTATTAGTTTGAGGTAAACAGCATGGTGGTTAGACAATCAGATATTTTACAAAATGTTACCCCCAATATTTTCAGTACTGAATTGATACTATGCATAGTTATTACAATACTATTACTGTATTTTAAATTTACTTTTATTGTTGAGAGTATTATAGATGTCCCCCATTTTCCTTCCTTTGCCGCGCCCCCCCCCCCCCCCCCAAGGCCTTCACTGCACTGTTGTCTGTGTCTATGGGCTATGCATATCCTATATAGTAAAAGTGTAATATGCTAAGTGTCCGACCCATTGGTCGACCAGCCAGTCGCTGTGATGCACACTGACCACCAGGGGGCAGATGCTCCGACTGGTAGGTTAGCTTGCTGCTGAGGTCTGGCCGGACTGGAGGAGAGGGCTGGACATGTCCTGGAGCCCTCCCGTGATCCCTCCCCAGCCGGCCAACCTCCCGCGGTCCCTCCCCGACTGGCCAGCCCCGATGGCCCTGATCAGGACTGGGCGAAATGGCCCTGATCGACCCCAATCACCAGCCTGGCCAATGGACCCCATCAGTACACAAATTTGTGCACCAGGCCTCCAGTATGCATATAAGTCCTTTGACAATATTAACGAGTATATTCCCTATACTGTACTTTACATCCCCGTGACTTTTATAACTACCAGTTTGTACTTATTAATCCCTTCACCTTTTTCACCCAGCCCCAAGCCCCCGTCCCTCTATCAGCCACCAGTTTGCTCTCTGTATCTATGAGTCTGTTTCAATTTTGTTTGTTTATTTTGAACACTTACATCTTTAGTGCACATAGATGTAGATTGTAGATAAGTTTTTTATGTAGGTAAATTTTATCTCAAAATCAATAATAACATTTTTTAAAAAGAGTTCTTTATATATTTTACATACTGATCTTTTGTTGATTATATAAATTGCAGATATTTTCCATATGTATTTTATCTCTTTTAAAAAAAATCTTTATTGTTGAGAGTATTACAGATGTTCTCCTTTTTCACTCCATTTCCCCCTCCACCCAGTTCCCATTCTGGCCCTAGGCCTTCACCACCCTATTGTCTGTGTCCATAGGTAATGCATATATGCATATACTAGTAAATTGTTTGGTTAATTTCTTCCTGCCCCCACCCTCACCCCACCCTCCGCCCTTCCCTCTGAGATTCATCAGTCTGTTCTATGTTTACATGCCTCTGGTTCTATTTAATTCATAAGTTTCTTTTGTTCATTAGATTTCTTGTTTGTTTATTTTTAGATTAAATTGTTGATATGTATTTATTGCCATTTTATTGTTCATATTTTTTATCTTTTTATCCTTCTCTTTCTTCTCCTTTTCCTCCTTCTTCCTCTCTTTCTCTCTTCCTCTTGAAGAACATCCTTCAACATTTCATGTAATTCTGGTTTGGTGGTGGTGAACTCCTTTAGCTTTTTCTTGTCTCTGAAGCTCTTTATTTGACCTTCATTTCTAAATGACAGCTTTGCTGGGTGGATTAATCTTGGTTAGGTCCTTGCTATTCATCACTTTGAATATTTCTTGCCACTCCTTCTGGTCTGCAATGTTTCTGTTGAAAAATCAGCTGACAGTTGTGTGGATGCTCCCTTGTAGGTAACTAACTGCTTTTCTCTTGCTGCTTTTAAGATTCTCTTTGTCTTTAACCCTTGACATTTTAATTATGATGTGTCTTGGTGTGGGGGTTCCTCTTGTTTGGGACTCTGCACTTCCTGGACTTGTAAGTCTACTTCTTTCACCCGGTAGGGGAAGTTTTCTGTCATTATTTCTTCAAATACGTTTTTAATATCCTGTTCTTTGTCTTCTCCTTTTGGCACCCCCATAATTTGAATGTTGGTACATTTGAAGTTGTCCCAGACACTTCTTACACTGTCTTCATATTTTTGGATTCTTTTTTCTCTTCTGATTGGATGTTTTTTGTTTCCTCATATCCCAAATCACTGATTTGATTCTTGGCATCCTGTACTCTACTGTTGAGTCCCTGTAAATTATTCTTTATTTCAGTTAGTATATGCTTAATTTCTGATTGGTCCTTTTTCATGTCTTTGAAATTCTCACTAAGATCCTGGATATTCTCACTAAGTCCCTTAAAGCTTTCAAAATCCTTGAGTATTCTTATAACCGTTATTTTGAACTCTGTATCTAGTAGTTTGTTTGCTTCCATTTCATTTAGTTCTTTTTCTGGAGATTTCTTCTGTTCTTTCATTTGTGACATGTTTCTTTGTCTCTGCATTTTGGCTGCTTCCCTTTGTTTCTATATATTAGGTAGAGCTGCTGTGTCTCCTGAAATTGGTAAAGTGGCCTTGTGTAGTAGGTGTCCTGTAGGGCTCAGTGGCTCAGCCTCCCCAGTCATCTGAGCTGGGCACCCTATGTGGGCCCCTGTGTGGGCTGTATGCACAGTCTTGTTGTAGTTGAGCCTTTTTTGCTGTTGGAGTCACTGGAAGGATTTAACCTCCAGGCCCATTGGCTGTGAGGACCAGCTGTGACTACAGTGGCAGAGTTTGCTGTGCAGGAGACACCCCTATGGAGCAGGACTTGCTTCAGTGGGGCTTTGGTGCTCGATGAGTCTGCTCCTTGAGTGTGTTGCTTATAAATGTGTAGAGTTGTGATCTGGTGTGGTCTGAAGTTGTCCATCAGGTGCACTGGCTCTGGGGCCTCTGCCTGGGGCCACCTGGCAGAAGCTACAGTGTGATCTGCAGATGGCTGCTACTTGTGTTGGGCTTGGAAGTGCCTAGGCAAGGCCAAGCTATAAAGCAAGGCAGGCTGATGCTAGTGCCAGGTCTTGGGCCTCTTATTGATAGGTTTGGGGCACACTGATGCCACCTGCTGCTTGTTTGGGAGATTTTAGGAAAGTCTGAAGCCTGAGCCAGGACAAGCCATTTATATGGAAAAGCTGCTGCAAACAGCTTGGATGGGGCTGGGTCTCAGGGAATCACCAGGGAGGAGCAAACAGTGTGAGCCAGATTGATGGAGACTCAGATATGGCTACTAGTCAGCTCTGCGATGGGGGAAGTCCCAGCATAAGAACAATGAAGCCTGTGAGTACCCCTGTCTGGGAGAAAGCTGCCTCCAAGTTTTTGCCCCATGCTAGGCAATCCAGTTCCTCTACGTATGTCCCTGGATCCTTCACAGGCTGCTTCCCCAGTACTGGAGCTTAGAGGGAGCAAATCCATGGAAGTCTGTGCACCAGCCCTTTAAAAGGAGTTGCCTGGGACTCCAGCAGCCTCCATGTCACTCAGCCACAATCCTCGCTGGTTTTTACAGCCTGAAGTTACAGGGGCTTCTCTTCCTAGCTCTGCAACCTGGGCTGGGGGGCTGGTGTGCGACTGGGAGCCCTTGTTCCTCATGGGAGGCCTCCTCAGCCAAGATATCCCTCCCAATTAACAAAATGCCACACGTGGGTGTCAGATCAGCCCGTTTTGTGCCTCCACCCCTCCTACCAGTTTCAATGTGCTTTCTTCTTTACTTCTCTAGTTATAGGACTTCCATTCAGTCAGATTTCAGATGGTTCTGAATGATGGTTGTTCTGTATTTTAATTGTAATTTTGATGTGATTGTGGGAGGCAGCGAGTACCAGCGTTTACCTTTGCCTCCATCTTGGTTCTTCTCTTACTTTGTTCTTTAAATTCCACGTATGAGTGAAATCATTTGGCATTTATCTTTCTCTAACTTATTTCACTCAGCACAATACTCCTTAGGTCCACCCATGTTGTTCTAGATGGTAAGACTTCATACTTTTTTATGGCTGAGTCATATTCCATTATATATATGCACCATATCTTTATCCATTCATCTATTGATAGACACTTAGATTGCTTCCATCTCTTAGTTATTATAAATAATGCTACAGTGAACATATGAATGCATATAATTTTTAGAATTATTGTTCTGGGTTTCTTTGGATAAATGTCCAGAACTGTAATTACTGGGTCCTTCTTTGTCTCTTGTTATATAGCCTTTGTTTTAAAGTCTTATTTTGTCTGGTATAAGTATTGCTACCCCAGCTTTTGTCTGCTTGTTTTCATTTTCATGAAATATCTTTTTCCATCTCTTTACTTTCAGTCAGTGTGTCTCTCAATCTGATATGTAAGGGTCTTGTTTTGTTATTCACTCAGCCTCCATATGTCTTTTGATTGAAGCATTTAATCCATTTGAATTGAAAATAATTGTTGATAGATATGTATTTGTTGCCATTTTATTGTTCATACTAGTGTTCTGGTGCATAGATTCGTGCACATTGAGAGGAAATTAGACGAAATATTTTAATATTGCTATTTGCTCTTTCTCTATAATAGAAGTGTCAACCAAATTCACAATCAGCAATTCAGATTGAAACACATGCGTGTGATTGGCACCAGCAAGAGCTTTATATGTATTGCACATGTGTGAGTCAACCTAGCCTTTTATAGATATAGAATAAACTTGCTTAATTAGACCTGCTTTCTGATTTAGCTAAACATTTTCCAGCCCAGTGAAGCACCCCAATTTCTCTTTCAGGTAATTGTCAGCAACACAGCAATAAATATCAACACGAAGCAGATTATTATTGTAGATCTTACAGGGAGAACAAAGGGTAAAATATTTAACTCCAGCAGTGTTTGACTATATTCTGTGCAGTGAGAAAACCTGAAGTCATTTTCAAGTTCCACAATTTCTTCTTTTCAGTCTGGTTAAGTTTCTAAACTTTCTAAATTTCCATTTTCCTGTTAATGAAAAGAAAATATGTTTCTACCGAGTCTCCTATCTACCTACTCCAGGACTTTGAGATAAGGCACGTGAAAATGCTTCACATTTGGTTAAAGTGTAAAATGTTTGTACCTGGCTATAAAGCAAGGTGTGTTCCTGGGCTGAAGAAACTCCGAGGAGGCTAGTTGCTAGGGAGAGGAAGCCGGATGTTGCTATGTGACATTACTGGGCTCCCACAGCAACTGTTTCTGGGCTGGGCCGTGGGCCACATTTTGCGCCATGGGGTCTTGGCAGCGTTGGCTGCCATTTGTCACGGTGGGGTGGTGGCTGGGCTTGTCTCCCTCTTGGGGGAAGCTTAGTGTTGGTTTGTTGGTGCCAGGTCTGTAGTGCCGTTTATTTTTAAATGAATAGTGCGTGTCATGGCAGCTTCTGCGTTGAGCGTCTGCCCCCTGGTGGTCAGTGTGTGTCATAGGTACCGGTCGGACCAACACTTAGCCTTTAATATATATATAGTTTTTTTATCTTCTTAAAGAAGATGCTTTATCACTTCTTGTAATACCGGTTTGGTGGTGATGAACTCCTTTAGCTTTTTCTTATCTGGGAAGCTCTTTATCTGACTTTCTATTCTAAATCTTTGCTGGGCAGCATAGTCTTGATTGTAGGTCCTTGCTTTTCATCACTTTGTATTCAATGCCAGTTTCATCTGGCCTGCAAAGTTTCTGTTGAGAAATCAGCTGACAGACTTTGGGAGTTTCCTTGTAGGTAACGAACTGCTTTTCTCTTGGTGCTTATGATTCTCTTTTAGCTCTCATGAGAGACTCAGCTTTCCCACTTCGGGCCTCCATCAGGCTCAGTTTCCAAGTAGCAGAGTTGCCATGGACATTTACCTTATGGTAGCCTTGCCCCTCTGTTTCCAGCCCTGACCCCAACTTCTTGTTGCTCTGCTCCCATTTAAGTTTAGTTTCTGGGTGTATTTTGTTGTTGTTTTGTTTTGTTTTGTTTTTAGGAGGGGGAGTCTTGAAGATTTCCCCTACCTCTTGTGAGACCAGCAGTTTCTTAAAGTGTATGACCTTTGCTATGGGAATGTTCTAAGGATCTAGTCGGTCATAATGCCAGAATTGGGAAAAATCTGCCAACACCAGGACACTCAATTGTATGTGTATGTATGTGTGTGTTTCTCCAGGAATTCATTGAAGAGCTGCTCTCTCCCCCTTTTGGGGGTCTGGTGGCATTTGTGAAGGAGGCTGAGGCTCTGATTGAGCGTGGACAGGCTGAGCGACTTCGAGGGGAAGAAGGTATAAGGATGGTGTGGTAGAAAAGGGGTCAGTGGTAAGGTGACTGGAAGTGAAAAATGAGAGGATGTGGATTATATGGGGAGTGGGTGGATCAGGAAAGAATGGGTTGGGAGAACACCGGAAGAGAGGGGTTGGATGATGAGGAGGGCTGTGCCCTGGGGAGGACTTAGTGGGGTCAAAGATCATTTAGCCTAGTCTCTATCTGATACCCTCTTTTTCCTCCTGCCATCAGCCCGTGTTACTCAGCTGATCCGTGGCTTTGGTAGTTCCTGGAAATCATCAGTGGAGTCTCTGAGTCAGGATGTAATGCGGAGTTTCACCAACTTCAGAAATGGAACTAGTATCATCCAGGTGACCTGCAACTCCCAGCCCCCACTCCCACCCTGTCCCATCACTAATTTCGCCCTCTTTTCCTTGGGCTCAGCATCATCCAAGTGACCCTTGATCTTCAACTACCAGCTGTGCCCAAAGTTCTGGGTGAGCCCCAACCTGGTTCTTAGTCATCATCTCACAGTCTCACCCTCTTGACTTTCTCTGACCAGGGAGCATTGACCCAGCTAATCCAGCTCTATCATCGCTTCCACCGGGTGTTGTCTCAGCCCCAGCTCCGAGCTCTCCCTGCCCGGGCTGAGCTCATCAACATTCATCACCTTATGGTGGAGCTCAAGAAGCACAAGCCCAACTTCTGATGTGCTGGATCCTGGGATTCACCGCCCTCTCCACGGGCTCTACAGCCCACCCATACCTCTCTTCACCTCGTGCCCCTTCCAGTTCCTCCTTGCCTCCCAGTCTGTGACATGCCTCACCCTGCCTCATCCCCAGGGCCCTGCCTCATCAGGGTGAGCTGCATTCCCTTGGCTTTCTGACTCTCCCAGTGTCTTTAGGTTTCCCAGGATCACCTTTCCCTGGGCTTCCAAAACGGCCGTTATCATTCTCCCAACGTTGTCACAACCCCCCTCCCCCTGAAAAACACACCAGAAACCCAAGGCTCTTTTCTCTTCCTCTAGTAAAACCTTCACTTGCCTCCATTTCTGGTTCATTCAACTCCTGTTACCATGTCCTGAGGTGTGAAGCCTCACCACTTGGAGTTGATGGCAAGGAGAGACTGCCTCCAAGTCAGTGATTTTTTTTTTCATGCAAAGTGATTTCTGTAGCTTTTTGGCCTAAGATCCTAGCAACTTGAACACTAACCAGTCCCCCTCCTGGCTTGAGGAGTACTTCAAGGTCAGTCTGCAGGGAACAATAAATATTTAATATGACATAACACTCTTCTCCCATTTCCTTTCTCCTTCCTCCTGGGGCCTTCAAGTAGCCCCATCTGTGCTCCAGGGTTCCCTCCATCCCTTTTGGTGGGTGTTGAGAAAGTAGGGACACAGTAACCTTTAACCTCTAGGCCGAAGTAGCTGCATTGGTTTTAGTGAGGGGATTATGTCATGAGTACCCTGCCTGGTGGAGGAAGGTGGCCCCTGGCTAAAATGGCGGATGCACGGGCACATGGCTGTGCAACCGCAGGCACGGTCCCAAGGGCCAGCCGGGGTCCGCCTTGAGCTGGCCATGGGGTTGCCATCCCTGTCAGCTCACTAGCTGCTGGCTGCGGCCTCACGGCCCCTTGCAGAGGCTGCAGCACCCACACTGGGGACGGGGTAAGCCAGGTTTGCAGGGTGTCCTCCGTTTCTGTGTTTGACTTGGAGTCTCCTGCTGCTTCCGCCTGGACACCTTATTTGAACTTAGACTCTGGACTGGAGAGACAGGAGGCGCCTTTAAGTCCTAGGGGGAAGGTGCGGGCACCGGGAAAATGGTGATTTGGCCGTGTTTCCTTTGATTCCTCTGCCCCTAAGGCCCAGTCGTTCCCTCCCAGGGCCTGGCGAGTGGCGGCTTCTACTCCCCGCTCCCGCCCTCGGGGTGCGGGCCCAGCTTGCGGGGGGCGGGGGGGAAGGAGCCGTCCTCCGGGACGCCGCGCGGTCAGAGCGCCGGGTGCGAGAGTTCGGCGCGGGCAGCGGAGGGAACGCTGGCGCGTTCCGAGGCGGGGCTCGAGCGGTCGCGGCTGGCGGGCTCCCGATTGGCTGGCGCGGCTGGCGGGCTCTCCCGATTGGCTGCCTCGGGGAGGGGCGTGGCGGAGGGCCGCCCTCCGCTCCCGCCTTTTCTGGGCTCCGCCCCACTCCGAGAGCCGCGCTCGGTCCGCGTGGAAACCGGGTCTCCGAGCGTCGGCCCGGCCGCCGGGAGCGTCTGGGCGGCGCCCAGGCTGAGGGCGGGGAGGGCGGGCGATGTCAGGCCCAGGGCGGCCCCGGGTTGGCCGAGACGCCTCGGGGCGGCACCAGGGCAGCGTCCTTAACTGACCCTCCGGGCGCCACCCCACCATCCCTCTCGGCTCCGCTCAGGCCCGCCCCCGGCTCGGCGGTGTGTGCTGGGTTCGTGCCGCCGGCGGCCCCGCAGTCTCGGTCCCCCCACCTCCCCCCTCTCGTTCCTCGCCCCTCAACACCCCCCCCCCACCTCGAGGTTTCCGCCTTGGGGGGTCCGGGTGGCCTCACATTTGCCCTGACTCCAGCCTCAGCGCGAGGAGCACAGAGGGCCCAGGGTCGGGGCGTGGACTGGGGAGGGCACCGGCCGCTTTGGCCAGGAGCGGGGTCCCAGAGGAAGGGTCTCCGGAGCCCTGCGGGGGGACGGCGGCCTCGCCGGAAGTCAACGAGGAGGCCAGGCCGGTGCGGGCGGCACCTGGGCTTCCGCAGTTCCCGACCTTCCCCGAACCCAAATGCTCCGACTTGACTGACAGGCGAGGTGTTCTGTAGCTTCCCCGAGGGGCTGTGGTTCTGCAACCAGGGGGCGTTCACGTTACGCTGCTGCAGAGTTTGGGGGACACCGCAGCCCCCGGGGGTCCGGGCGAACCCGGTCCGGAAAGCCTCTGGTGAAGGGGAGCCGCGACACCTGCCGACGCCCAGGGGGCAGCACCGACCAGGGGGCGGCGCTCTCGGCTCGCCGTTCTCGGCGAGGCTGCGAGGCTCCTCCCGAGGCCCCTTCGGAAGCACCGGGGACTCTTCCCGCAGCACCGGGGACTCCTCCTGCAGCGGAAAACCCCAGTCCCGCGGGAGACGGGACCCTGGGATCCCCAGGCTGAAGCCCGTGACTTCTGGCGAACATCACTGCCCCTCGCTTTCTCGCCCACGCCTTTCCTGTTGCTCAGACAGACCACTGGCCTCAGACAGGGCAGCGTCAGGGTCCTCCTTCCCGCGCTAAACTCGGAACGGTGTCTGCTGCAAGGTCCCTGCTCCCGCCTAGTGGCCTAGAGGAAGGACTTGGGGTGTCCTGATGGGTGTAACAGCAACCCCACTGTCAGGGATCTCGGTCCTTTGACCAAGACTGTGCCCTGAGTTATTTTAACTGGGCGCTCTGGGGAACATTTGCTCGGGGGTTCAACAGCTCCGTTTCTGCCCAATAGGAGGGATCCCGTGGCTATTGAATGTGGATGTGCGCTCCAGGGACATCCTTCTCCCGGCCTATCCTCGGGCCCACCGGCCCTCCACTCACACGGTGTCTTTTCTGATTCCAGGAAAGCAGGCAGTAGGAGAAGCAGGCAGATGGCTGGATTGCAACACAGATTTAGGACAAAGAGTGGAGGAAAGAAGGAGAAAGCAAGACCAAGACAAAACTTTGAGGGGAAGAAGAGAGATCAGCTCTCATCTGGGAATGATGGCTGCAGGATTCATGTTGCATTTGAGAGCTTACAGGGTGTTCTCAGACACAGTATTCATTAAACCGAGACATTTATTGACCCCCTCCTGTGTTCTGTGGCCTCTGACCTCCAGAGCAGGTATTCCATCTGACCGGATTCACACACTTGCCCGGTAAGGAGCCGTTCTTCCGTTTCCTAGGTAGCAGTGAGCCCTACACCCCACAGCCACTCAGTGGCTGGACCTTCTGTGCCACATTAACCCGTTCTGCACGACTCCAGAACGGGCAAGCTTCGGGAAAGGACAGAAGCCAGGACACTTCCAAGATGTAGGTAGCAGGGACGAAGGGCCAGAGGCTCATGGGCAGGAAGCAACGTTCTCCACCTGGCTCCCCGGGACCCAAAGGATCTGGCATGCGGGTGGGGAAGGTACATTTTCTTTTCACTAACCTCAAACCAAAATTCAGCATTTCCTCCCGTGATAAACGTAAGCAACAAAGCACAGTAGTATTAGCAGTACCTGTGACTCACCAATAGCAATCACACCTGTCACTTGCAGAAAAGAGGCCATATGTGCTCATCATTGCTTTGTAGTTATGGTTATGGTTGGAAACACCACTAGATCTTGTCATCACACGTTGGTTTTTTATTTGGATAACTGCACTTCAATATAATTGTTTTCTTTTGTAATCCTGTGTATTTTATTTCATGCAGTTGAAAACTTATTCTGAGTCTCACCAGGCTGCCAAAGGGGTCCAACGTGTAAAAGGTTAAGAGCCCCTAGATCTCTGATGAAATGGTAGTTTCCTGTTTGTTGTTTTTAATCCTCACCCAAGGATATTTTTTTCCATTGATCTTAGGGAGAGAGTGGAAGTGGGGAGGAAGGGGAGAGAGAGAGAGAAACATTGTTGTGAGAGAGACACGTTCGTTCGTTCGGTCGTTGCCTCCTGAAGAATGTGACCTGATCGGGAATCGAACCTGCGACCCTTTGATCTACTGGTGGATGCTCTAACCACTTAGCAAATCGGCCAGGGCAGTCGTTTCCTGTTTTGCATTGTTTTACAACCACGGTAATTGGGAAGTTTTTCTTTTTTTTTTTTTTTCCAAATTTTGTTTTATTGCTTAAAGTATTACAAAGAGTATTACATATGTCTCCTTCCCCACCCCCCCTTGACCTTCCCCCGGCCTCCCCTACTCCCCAGTGTCTTGCGTCCATTGGTTATGCTTATATGCATGCATACAAGTCCTTCGGTTGATCTCTTACCCCTCCCCCACCTCACCCCAACCCTCCCTGGCCTTCCCGCTGCAGTTTGACAGTCTGTTCGAGGCAGCTCTGCCTCTGTATCTATTTTTGTTCATCAGTTTATAATGGTCTTTATTATCCATAAAGGGAAGTTTTTCTTAATGTTTGAACTAAATGCCTGCTTATGTAATTTCTGCCTGTTTTTTCTTGCCTTCATTATTACTCAATTATTCATTCGTTCATCACATATTTAGGAAACACCTGTCTTGTACAGAACATTGCTGCACAAAACTATGCCACCAGGTTCAAAACAATCCTCAGTTGCCATGGGCTCCCCTAGGGCTCCCAGCTGGGAGAGGAGTGGGGTTGTGCTCTCATGCCCCGCCTGAGACTGCAGCTTGTGCGGG
The DNA here is from genome assembly GCF_028538775.1 of Myotis yumanensis. Classification (NCBI taxonomy): domain Eukaryota; kingdom Metazoa; phylum Chordata; class Mammalia; order Chiroptera; family Vespertilionidae; genus Myotis; species Myotis yumanensis. The sequence goes on from NW_027223757.1 coordinate 93,938,322, forward strand.
GTGGGGGGGGTGGGGGGGCCTGAGACAGGCAATAAGAGAGTGTGTTGTCTGTAGGGAATTTTATATTAATACTAAACCCGACTTTTTATTGTTGCCATGTACCAGCAATTCTACAATAATGTTAAACACAATATTCCTCCCCCACCCAGCTTGTTATGCCACTGCACACTGGAGTTAGCCATGTCCAGTTCACACATGACGCACACAAAGCCTAGAGACTTCCCTTCCCTTCCTCAACTCCCCCACGCCAGCCAGCTCCCGGCCCTCAGGGCGGGGCCTGCTCCCGGGTGAGTGAGCATGCCCTCTGTGAGCCCTGTGCCCACCCTGCTGGAGTCAACAATGTAACCGCCAGTATTGGCTGCTTTCTCCATTCCAGGAACTGCCTTTTGTCACTTAGCTGAATTTCTTCGCTGAACATTTCTTTTTCTATTTTATTGGTGTCACCTCTTTTTTCTCTCTCCTATTCTCTGTGTATGAGTTTCATGTGCTAACTTTTTTCTAGTGTCTCAAGATGACTCTCAAATCACTGGGTTTTAGCCCTGTTTTCTTTTCTAACATAAGGATTTCATTATATAAATTTCCCTCTGAACACTGGTTAGTTATATCTAACAAGTTTTTATGTTTTATCTCTATCATTACTGTATTCAGTTCAAAGAATTTTCTAATTTCTACTGTATTTTCCTTTATCCAAGGAATATTTAGAAATATATTTTTTGATATCTAAGCAGTTTAATACTTTCTTATAGTTTTATTATTGATTTATACCAGTGATGGCGAACCTGTGACACATGAACTCATTTTTTGGGTTGATTTTTCTTTGTTAAATGGCATTTAAATACATAAAATAAATATCAAAAATATAAATCTTTGTTTTACTATGGTTGCAAATATCAAAAAATTTCTATATGTGACACGGCACCAGAGTTAAGTTAGGGTTTTTCAAAATGCTGGCACGCTGAGCTCAAAAGGTTTGCCATCACTGATTTATACCTTTCCAAGGACATACACCGAATGGTTTGAAACCTTTGAGATGTTTTGAAGCTTGCTCTATGACATGGCATGCGTAATCTGGGTAAATAAAGTTTGATATACAAAATACGTGGCTTCTTGTGCTGTTGGGGGAAATGCTCTGCTTTTGCTATAGGCCATGCTGTTAACTGTTCCTCAGATGTTCTGTGACTTTAGTGGTCTTTCCTTGTGTGTGTGTGTTTTTTCTATCGGTTGTTGAAAAAGGTATGTAAAAATCTTTCACTATGAGTGTGGATTGTTAAATTATTTTCATTGAATTTTGTCAAATTGTTTTGTATATTTTAACGTATGTTTCTGGCTGTATATTACCTTGGGTTTGGGGAAGGGAAGGAGTCATGATGGAACTGCGATATCCTGTTGTCTCCCAAATGGAATTGGGATCAGGGTTCAACGTACCTTTAAGTTCAAGATCTGGATCAGAGTCAGAGGAGGTCAGCACCACTCGGGGGAGGAGGGGGTGGGCTCTGGTGGGAGAAGCCCAGGACACAGCTATGGAGATGATGGAGCGCTCAGGGCCCAGGGCTCCACCCGCCTTCCTGCGGATCCTCAGTATAGACACATGTAGGAGAGGAGGGACAGCAGGTCCTCGATGGGAACACGGATGGGCCAGGCCTAGAGCTAGTGGGAGGTGCAGTCCCCCAGTCTGCACAGGGAAGCCTGGGAGACAGTGTCCTCCCACTTATATCCCAGGATCCCGTGTGGGGCTTCCCTGTAAGGACAGGGCCAGGGCTTGCTCCTTGACCTCTGGTTGGCCTCATTCCTAGTCCTGAGAAGTCCCACCAACAGCATCTGCGGGCATGGTCGCCAGCTCTTCCTCACGCCCTGGGGCGTGGGCCCTGGGCATCGGCTTTGCTTTTGACAGCTGTGCTTCCAGTTCCTCATCTGACTGAGTAACTGGGAGAGGATATGTAGTGACCAACTAGGGCAGTGACTGCAAGGGCCCCGCGTTCCCAGCGACAGGATATGAGGCTGTTACATGTCAACAAATGAGCCCTTCCCAACCCACACTCCCCTTCTCTGCCTGAGTTAGTGCAAATGAATCCGGCGATGTCTTCTGGGCTCGGCCTGGAGGAGTGTCTGTGACGTGGGGAGAGTGGTCTGAAGGAGGTCTGGGAAGACACCGGCTTTCAGCTGCTCCAGATGGAAGGGCAGTGAGTCCTGCTGTTTCGGAGGCATAGGCGGATTTCGGTGCCGGAAGCCGCTTACCCTCCCAACCTTTCCGCCCCCCCCCCCCCCCCCCCCCCGCTCTCGCCCGCAGCGCTCCCCAACCTGATGGCCATAATCCCATCCCTGCTTGACCAGTGATTTGATGGCCACCCAACCACCTTAGTGGAGGATTTGAATACAAAACTCAGCTCCCTCTGCATTCCTCAAGGACAGAGCCACACCAGCTGCGAGCTCTCAGAGAAGCTGCCGGGGTGTCAAACGTGGGACACTCCACCCAGAGCCACCTCCCCCCCCCCCCCCCCCCCCCCCCGCCCTGGTGGCTCAGCACCAGTGGCTCCGCGGACGCACCCACAGGACGGAGCCTAGTTTTGCTCGTGACCACTCACTCGGGTGTGTTCCGGTGGCCCAGCTCTCCTCTCGGGCCTCTGGTCCAAGGTCCAACTGCTTTGGTGCAGACAACTTCTTGTAGTATTTGCACTTTATTTTTTTATAGTGAAGGTGGGAATTTATTGAAGAACAAGTACAGATTCCCACGCGGCGAAGGGGAAGACCCTCACAGCACAGACTCCCACGTGGGGCCGGGGAAAGAGTCCCGCGCTTCCTTTTGGAGGCATGTATTTCTCCTTTCGTTCAAACTTGGCCGCCTTGACATGTAATTTGTAGCTTCTAATTTCATTTTAATCCAAAAACGTTAGTGCATATAAATAAGCAAATAAATAAAAGACGTTAGTGCAATACAAAATTAATAAAGAAAAAAAATAAAAAATAAATAATAAATAAAAACATTAGTGCAAGATCCACAGACTCTCTCTTCAAATAACAACAAAGCCCACCTCCTTTAAGATTTCTTTGTGTGCCCTAACCGGTTTGGTTCAGCGGATAGAGCGTCGGCCTGCAGACTCAAGGGTCCCAGGTTCGATTCCGGTCACGGGCATGTACCTTGGTTGCGGGCACATCCCCAGTGGGGAGTGTGCAGGAGGCAGCTGATCGATGTAAGGTCCTTCCTCTCTGTAAAAATCAATAAAATATATTTTTTTAAAAAAGATTTCTGCCGAACCGGTTTGGCTCAGTGAATAGAGCGTTGGCCTGTGGACTCAAGGGTCCCGGGTTCGATTCCGGTCGGGGGCATGTACCCTGGTTGCGGGCGCATCCCCAGTGGGGGGCGTGCAGGAGGCAGCTGATCGATCTTCTCATCGATGTTTCTGACTCTCTATCCCTCTCCCTTCTTCTCTGTAAAAAATCAATAAAATATATTAAAAAAAAAAGATTTCTTTGTAAAACTTGACTTACATTCTTCTGAGGATCTCTCAAGATAATGCAAAATTTGAATAAAAGATGTATAAATTGGATGAGATCCTCATCAGATCCTCATCAGATCCTCATCAGATCCTAACCAGAACCTAGCCAGAGAACATGGCAAAAGATCCTGGACAGAACCTGGCTACAGAACTTCACTGGAGAACCTAGACAGAACATGGCAAAAGAACCTGGATAGAACCTGGCTAAAGAACCTGGTGACTGAACCTGGCTGGAGAACCTGGAGAAGCTGGATGGAGAACCTAACAAGACAACATGACACAGAACCCAGAGACAGAGAACCTAGAAACAGAACCTAGTGAGAGAACCTGGCTGAAGAACCAAGAGACAGATCCTAGACATAGAACCTAGACTCAGAACCTTGACACAGAACCTAGAGAGAGACAGAACCTAGAGACAGGACTTGGCTGGAGATCCTATACAGAACCTAGAGGCAGAACCTAGCAAGAAAACATGGCAAGAGAACCTGACTAGAACCTGGCGACAGAACATGGCAACAGATCCGGGCTAGATCCTGGCTGGAGAACCTCGCTAATGACATGTAGCCTCCATGTCATTCCTTCTTCGCCGACTCCGTCCACACCTTTGGGGACCACTGGACCTGCTGGGGTTGGACCCCAGCAGAGGAGATGGGGGCACACTGTCTCATAAAATTATTCCAGCTAATAAATGAAAATAAAATGGTAGAATCAGAAAAAAAAAAAAAAAAGATGTATAAATTGTCCACTGAAATGTCTGGAGGCGAATCAGAAGTATGACACATTTGCATTCCTATCTTTCCCAGCATGAAACCATCTCAATTCCACCTTTATTTTATCTCCCCCTTTTCGGGATGGTGGGTTTGGGTTGTTCTCTGCACGCCCAGCATTGACGTCGTGCACGTTTGCTGTAGAACTAGACATGCCAGTATCAGCGAAGCCATATGTGGTCTGATGTGTAGCATCGAAACCTTCCATGTTGGGGAACCTCGCCTTTTCCAGATCCCACATACAGGGGTGTCAGCTGCCTGCTGCCTGGAAGTACCCATTTTCCACCGGGATCTTCTTTGCTATCCTTGGTGTTTCCATGTAATTCTTGCATTTGCAACTACTCATCAAACTCGTCTTTCCCATTCAAGTGGTTGCCACTTTGTTTCCTACCTGGCACAGGGCCAGGAGCCAGGCAAGCAAAGAGGCTGCTCCCGGGGCCTGGGAGCCACCACCGAGGAGCATATCTGAGTGACTGCCCAGATTCTGTTTTAAACATTAACACACCGAGTCACTGAATCATCAGAGCAACCCTGTGAGGTAGGTACTATTATTATCTCTCTTACAGAGGAGAACAGTGAGACCCACAGGCCTTGCCCAAGGTCACAGGCGGCTGGCAGGCGGCAGGGCTTGGATACGAAGGCAGGCAGGACTGCTCTGGAGGCCACACGGTTAACCTCCACTTCTTACAGCTTCCAGGAGACGACTGCAGCACTCAGCGGTGGAAAGGCAGCGCAGTCCCCACTCCTGGCCTGGTCTCCACTCCGAGCTCACTGGCCTGGCGGTGACCAGCCCTCCGCGGGCCCCTCCCTAAGCGGCCCCCACGCCCTCTAGTAAAAGGCAAATCTCCTCACATCCTGAAGCCTCCTCGGAGCCTCCCTCCACCTCCCGCCTCAACTGAAATTTAAGTCTCCCTCGAGGGCACGACCTCCTCTGCAGGCTTCTGAAGTGAGAGCCGTTTATTTTCTTAGCGGTGAGGGTGCTTCTCTGGCTCCAGATGGCTGCCTCCAGACTGCCCTCCTCAACCCCCACTGTCTAGTTTAAATAACCCTCTGCCTCCGAGGCTCAGCCACTGGGCTCAGTTGCCCTGGTCCTTCCCCTTTGGAACTGTCTGCCACCTGCCCCAGCTCTCGCCTCCCTCAGGGGGACACAGCAGGCAGACTGTCTGTTCTTCCCATCTCATGTCCACTGGAGGACCCTCCCCGACCTGGCCCTCAACAACTTGGTGACGGCATCCCCTGGACCTTGTCCACTCCAAACCAGCCCCCCCACCCCGTTCTCTCCGCCAGCCTGTCATCTGAGGCAGCCCTCCGCGAGGATCTCATTCAAGCAGCCTGCGCGGCCCCTCTCCTAACCTTCCCTCCGTCCGTCCGTCTGTCCACTCCTCTCGCAAACATTTCAGTCTCCTGTGGCTTCCAGATCAAAGCTCTCTCCCTTCGTCCAACGCGCCTGCCCCTTCTTATCCAGCTTCAACTGTGCGGCACTTCATCTCCACAACTCTCCTGGCAATATGCAGACTCCCGGCCCCCCATCCTCCTCCCGTGCACCTGTCCGCCTAACCCTCAGCCCTGGGGTCCAGAGGCTTGTTTTCTTCAGGATTTCACTCTGAGAGCCGACAACTGTTGGAGGAAGTCACACAAGCAGGACCGCTCTTCCTTCAGGGTCACCAACCCGCATTGCTTAGTGACCCAACCACATCACGTGGTCATTGGCTACTTTAAACTCCCTGACCCTGGGACCTGTGGGTCCTTGCTGTCTCTCACCTCACACTCAGGTGATGGTCTCCCCCTTACGTCACAGAGAAAACTGAGGCCATCAGAGGTGAACTCCCTCCCCCACCTGTTACCAAATCCACCTGTGCCCCCAGTCCTTGCCCTCAGGGTAGTGTAGAGCGATTGTTCTCCAACTCCGTGTGCCTCAGAGCCGCCTGGAGGGCGTGTAAAACATGCTTGTGAGCCCTGGCCCATTTGGCTCAGTGGATAGAGCATCGGCCTGCAGACTGAAGGGTCCCAGGTTCCATTCAGGTCAAGGGCACATGCCTGGGCTGTGGGCTGGATCCCCAGTAGGGGGCTTGCAGGAGGCAGCCGATCAATGATTCTCTCTCATTGATGTTTCTATCTCTCTATCCCTTTCTCTTCCTGTCTGACATCAATAAACAAACACACACCCATGCTTGTGATTCAGTAGGCTGAGGTGGGGAGAGGTGAGATGCTGCTCGCCTGGGGTCCTGCTGGGGTCCAACCCCAGCGTGTCCAGGGGTCCCCAAAGGCGTGGACGGAGTCGGCGATGAAGGAGCGACATGGAGACAGCGTTCAGTTGATCAGCAGCCTAGCCAGGATCTCTAGCCAGGAACTCCAGCGAAGTTCTGGTTAGGTTCTCCAGCGAAGTTCTGTAGCCAGGTTCTGTCCAGGATCTTTTGCCATGTTCTCTCCCTAGGTTCTCTCTCTAAGTTCTGTGTCCAGGTTCTGTCCCTAGGTTCTGTCCCTAGGTTCTGTGTCTAGGTTCTGTCTTGGATCTCCAGCCAAGTCCTGTCTCTAGGTTCTCTCTCTAGGTTCTCTGTTTTGTTGTCTTGTTACATCTGTATTTATACCAGTTGATTTTAATCCTGTCAATTTCTACTGCAAAGGTTAGGGCGTTTCTTTTTTTTTTTTTTTAAATACATTTTATTGATTTTTTACAGAGAGGAAGAGAGAGGGACAGAGAGTTAGAAACATCGATGAGAGAGAAACATCGACCAGCTGCCTTCTGCACATCTCCCACTGGGGGTGTGCCCGCAACCAACGCACATGCCCTTGACCGGAATCGAACCCGGGACCCTTCAGTCCGAAGGCCTACGCTCTATCCACTGAGCCAAACCGGTCTCGGCTAGGGCGTTTCTTATCTCCATTCCAGGGAGTAAAGATTATGTAGCTTAAGGGTGATTGTTTGTAGTTAAAGTGATTAACTACCTGCCTGGCACTTAGTTAAGAGGTTTTATCCCCTCCTTAACTTCAGGGAAAAATCCCTACCTGGGAAAACAACCTTTCTCAGAGAGGTGACCTTGGTTAAAACACATAGCGCTAAAGGGAGCAAACATATTAAGAACAGTATGCCATATACACCAGGTCCCTTGAAACATATGCTGTGCAGATGTTTCTTCTCTGCAGCGACTGTGTCAAGCAGCAAGGATGGACCGGCTCCCGGCAGGGTCTCACTTGGAGAACCCCTTGAATAGAGGAGCTGCCCTCCTCCTGCCCAAGGCTGGTCCCTCTAGCTGTGTTCTGCACCCCATTTCCTCAGTTACTCATTTTCCTGAATCTGTAACTGCTCCCTTTCAAAACAAATCCAAACCCCAAACCTCCCTTCTTCCACCTCACTTCTCCCTCTGACTGCTCCCTGTACCTGTCAGGCACCTCATCCAGCTTCTCTCTCACATACACATACATGAACCTGGGTCGGGTCCTTTGAAAAGACATATAACACATTTGGGGGTCAATAGGGGAGAATTAGAGTATGTTCTGCATGAGGATAATATTCGGGACTAGTTATTTTCCTGTGGCCACGTAGGAGGAAGCCCTTACTTTTAGGAGATGTATGTTGAAACATTAAAATGTGAAGCAGCACGATTTCCAAATTTCCACCTAGTTCAAGAACTCTAGCCCTGGCCCATGTGGTATCCTCCCATGTACTGAGAGGTCGCTGGTTAGATTCCCAGTCAGGGCACCCCCTCACCCCCCAGTGGCTGGCTCAATCCCCAGTAGGGGACATGCAGGAAATAGATCGATGTTTCTCTCTCCTTCTCCCTTCCTCTCTCTTTAAAATCAATTAGAAATATTTTTTTTAAAAAAGAGCTCTGCATAAATATGTAACTATTTGTTTCCTATATAATAAAAGCCTAATATGCTAAGTACCCCGGTCGTCCAGTCAGCCATTCAACCAATCAAAGTGTAATATGCTAATGATATGTTAAGGCCACTCAACCACTCGCTATGATGTGCACTGACCACCAGGGGTCAGACGCTCCAACCGGTAGGTTAGCTTGCTGCTGGAGTCCGGCCCGGGACTCAGTGAGATGGACTGGACACACCCTGGAGCCCTCCCTCGGTCCCTCCCCGGCTGGCCAACTTCCCGAGTCCCTCCCCGGCCTCGATTGTGCACTGGTGGGGTCCCTTGGCCTGGCCTGTGCCCTCTCGCAATATGGGACCCCTTGGGGGATGTCAGAGAGCTGGTTTCAGTCTGATCTGCAGGCCAGGCCGAGGGACCCCACTGGTGCACAAATTTGTGCACTGGGCCTCTAGTGTATATATAAATAATCATTGTTAAATCTAAGCAAAGTGATGGATATACAAATGATAATTGGACTATAGTTTCAACTTTTCTGTACTTTTGAAACATTTTATAATAAAAAGTTGGGAAGATTGGATGCAGGGAGATGGGGAAGCTGTCCTAGGAGGCCCAGGAGAAGAGTTGGAACCTGCTTTAGTGTGAGCGCCGCTGGGGATCCAACGCTGCTGGAAGAGTATGCTTCCTGCTGTGAAGGGCTTTGGCCAATGAGATCCAAGTGGAAGAGATGTGTCATTTTGGAACAGAATCTTTGAGAGCCATTGTGTGTTTCCACCAACTCGCCATTTCTCCACTGCCATGCAGCCAGTGTGCCTCAGCTCACCCTCCGTGGACAGGAAAACAGCGGCCGGAGGCTGCCCCAGCCCCAACCATTGCCCAGGGCATTGCTGAGCGGCTCGGGTGCAGTCACAGGCCAAGACTCTTGTAGAAGGGCAGTGGAACTCTCCATGTAGGATTGGATTTCAGGCGTCTCTCCAGTCCTTTAAACACTGGTGCCTTAATGTCCAAGATAGAATCCTGTCAACAGAAGACATTTTGGAAAAAAAAAAAAAAAAAAAAAAAGCTAAATCAATGGAAAAAGAAAAAAAGTTGGGGAAAAATTCTCTATTTCCTTACTTTCACTCACTCCTCAACTCTTTCTCCTCAACTCCTTTAGGCTGGTGTGCGCCTCTCGCCTCTCCTGTGTGTGTCTGTGTGTGTGTGTGTGTGTGATATATATATATTTTATTGATTTTTTACAGAGAGAAAAGGAGAGGGATAGAGAGTTAGAAACAACCATGAGAGAGAAACATCGATCAGCTGCCTCCTGCACACCCCCTACTGGGGATGTGCCGCAACCAAGGTACATGCCCTTGACCGGAATCGAACCTGGGACTCTTCAGTCCACAGGCCGACGCTCTAGCCACTGAGCCAAACTGGTCAAGGCTAATATATATTTTTATTGATTTCAGAGAGGAAGGGAGAGGGAGAGAGAGATAGAAACATCAATGATGAGAGAGAATCATTGATTGGCTGCCTCCTGCATGTCCCCTACGGGGTTTGAGCCGGAAACCCGGGCATGTGCCCTGACCAGGAATCCCACCTTGACTCTGATTCATAGGTTGACGCTCAGCCACTGAACCACGCCGGCCGGGCTCCATGCTTTTGCAACGACCTTCCTGTCATTAAATCCATCTTCTTTAGGTTTCCCCTCCTTGAACTCCCACCAGTTTTTCACGTTGTTGACCAACTCTTTTCCTCGCTGCCAGGACTGAGCACTTCCTGGTTTTCTTCCGCTGGCTCCCTCGGGCTGCTCCTTGCTCCTCTGCTGGCTCCTACGGCTCTGCCCAGTCGAACTGGGGAATTCCTCTCCTCCTTCTCCCGCCTCCCTGTCCCTGGGGGATTATACCTCACCCACGGCTTCAGGGCTACCAGCCGGTCTCTGAAATGTATGTCTTTCCTCTGATCCCTCAGCCTGTGTATCTGACTGCCTAGCTGGCATCCCTACTTGAATGTCTCAAATGTACCACAAACTAGGCCTATTGGAAACTGAATCATGATCTTCCCCACAAACAGTATCATCCTCAGACCTGGCCCACAGGGCCTTGCCCTGCCACAGCCTGGAGGGGGCCTCACCTAGCACAGGCCACCTTTCTTAAAGGACACCTGGGCACCCTGTCACTTGGGACCCGCTGCACAACACAACCTGAAACCCAAGCATCTGCACTGGCCATTACCACTGCTCTGGCCCCAGAGAAATTCTTCTGCAACCTCTTGCCGTATCCTGGAAACAGGAGGCTGCAGCCGGGTCCTGGGAAAGCGGGGCCCCGTGTCTGCAGGTTCCGAGGCACACGCTGCTTTGGAGAGTGTGGAGGTTTAAGCAGGGAAGCGCTTAGGTAAGAGGAAATGCAAGGCAACTAATGCCTTTGTCTCAGATAGCATGATAAAGCACCATTTCCCACAGTGTTGAGTGTCCATTTTTCTTGTTTTTCGTTGTGTTCTAGGGGTATCACTTTATGTTGTGCTACGGCCACAGAGTTGCACATGACAGCTATTTTGTAATATTAAATCATTCTAACTACTGTTCAATTTGTATGCATGCAGGTCTAGACATCCATTTTGTGAAGTATGATGTTGATTGTTCTATACTGGCGAGTGGATGGACATTGAAGGTTAGATTATGAATAGTTTTGTTTCCATAAAGCTATTTTGTAAAACTCCTTTTAAGGTTAACAAAATACCCAGCTTTATTAACTTCATTTGATTTTAAACATAAATATTTATCTATTATAATTTGTATTTTGCATTTTTCAACAGATAGCTTTGAATATTTTAGAGAAAAATAACCTTGGTAAACATATTTAAATAATTTTGTGTTTTTACATTTACATGTACATATTTTGGTGGAAATACGTTTAAATTTTATAAACTTTGGCTACAATTATATTTTATTTTTTAATCCTTGATTGTTGAGAATGCGTACACATAGAGATCAGGATAGAAACAGAAACTATGGCCCTAGCCAGTTCCGCTCAGTGGGTAGAGCGTCGGCCTGCAGACTGAAGGGTCTTGGGATTGATTTCGGTCAAGGGCACATGCCCAGGTTGCAGGCTCGATCCCCAAAAGGAGGCAGCTGATCAGTGGTTCTCTCTCATCATTGATGTTTCTATCTCTCCCTCCCTCTTCCTCTATGAAATCAATAAAAATATATATTTTTTTTAAAAAAGAAACAGAAACTATGAATGTAGAATTCAAAGAAATGGAGCTGAAAAAGAGAAATAGAATATCTTCAAGGAACTTACTTAAAGTTTACAAAACTTGGAAAAGAGCACAATGGGAGCCACATTGTTCGATCAGTAATTGAGTCTGTTAAAGAACAGGAAATTGTACGGATTTTATCTGACCTGTTCAAGTTGTAGAATATGGTAAGTTTCTGTCTTGTTTTAGCAAATCTACAACCTGAGCAGGCCGAGCAAATCCCCGTCACTTCTTAATCTTTATCTGTGCTCGTGTCTGGGCCCCTCCAATGGCAGGGCTCTCTCTTTTTTTTTTTTTTTTATATTTTAATAATTTTTGTTTCTTAAAGTATTACAAAGAGTATTACATATGTCTCCTTTTTTCCCCCCCTTGACATTCCCCCGGCCCCTACCCCCCGCCCCCCCCCCGCCCCGTGTCTTGTGTCCATTGGTTAATCTTATATGCATGCATATAAGTCCTTCAGTTGGTCTGGCAGGGCTCTCTCTTCCGCTCCAGAGGCTGGCCCGCCAGGACCCAGGGTGGCAGCCCACAGCCTCAGCCAGTGTCCAGCTCCCAGTCACCGAGTCACGTCCGCTCAGCTCCCAACACTGTGGAGCGGAGACAAGAGGTCCCAGCGGTGCCCCCCAAACACTAACCCAGTGGTGCCCCCTCCCCCCCAAACATTAGCCCATGGGAGCTATGCGTGTGCATTGCTGCTTGAGCCTAAGGTGAGGGATAGTCACACACGGTGGGTAAGGAAGGCACCGCTCAGCTCACGTCTGTCCAGCTGCATCTGCCCTCACTCAGGCGGCCTCAGTGGACCGTCTCATAACGAAATCAACGGGCTTTTCCATCTTCCTTCTGCTTTTCTTCTCGGGGCATTCCACCCTATTGACTGGCCTTTGGCATTCTTTGTTGATTTTTGGGAAAACACTCTCTGTTTTCCTCCTGCCTTCCTGGCTGATCTTTCTCAGGCTACTTTCTGAGACTTTGTTTGCTGCAGGCAGTTTAATTCTCTCCTCATCAGCACCCTTGTCCTGGATACTCTCATCCCCTGCTGTGCTGGTGACTCCTAAAGGTCTGTTCTAGCCCGGGTTTCCTTCTGGACCTCCACTGCCCCCAAGTGTCTCGTGAATCTCCCCGTCTCAACGCTCACAGGGGCTTAAAAGGTCAATGTTTCAATCTACACCTATCAGGCAAGCATCGAATATTCCCAAATTTGAATTCATCTGTTCTCCCAAACCTGCTCCTTTTCCATTGTTCTTGGTTTCAGTAGAGTCACCAGCCACCCAGCTGCCCAAGCCTGGAAGGGACCCCAGGCCCCACCCTTGCTCTCCCCCAGGGCCTAGGACCAGTGTTGCCATTCTACTCGCCAGCTCTGGCTGCCTCTGGCCTTTCCCCAGCGCCTGGCACCGCCTGCCGCCTGCCTCACAGATGATCACAGCACGCCCCAGGGTTCGAGCCCTTGCTCGGGACCTCCCCTGCTTCTTGGCCTACTCCCCCCATCTGGCCTCTTTCCAGCTCCTACCTCTTGGCCCTGTGACCCCAACCTAAGTCTCATCTCTGGACCTTTGGACTTAGGATTCGAACCCAGTTTTCCCTGCCAGGTGGGGACACAGCTTTCAGTGCTCATTTGCCTCAGAAAGGACCTTTATCTTGGTTCTGCTCTGAAGCTGACGCCCAGTCTCAGCCCCGTGGCCGCCACAGGTGGCCTGGGCCAGTCCCTGTGAAGGGGGAATGCAGCGCGGCGCAGGCCCCCCACCCAGCCCTTCAGAAACGTCTCCTTACTTGTCTTCAGCTTCTAGTTCTGGCAACTGCCAGAGAGACGCTTCCAAGTGAAAACGAACATCTCACTCCCCTGCTCGCAATTCCTTGGTGGCTGCCTCTCCCCTCAGGTCCAATCCCTGTCTCCCCGCGCCCCCCCCCCCCCCCCCCCCCCCGGCACACAGCCCTTCCGGATCTGACTCAGTAGAGCAGCTTCACATCTCAGCTCTGCCAGATGTTGGCTGTGTGACCCTCGGCAGGTAACCCGACCTCTCTGGACCACACCTTTCTCGTGTGCTATGAGAGCCATGCTGTGAGGACCGAGAATTTATGATTCTGTGAAGCATCTATCACAGTGCCTGGCACACAGTGCGTGCTCAAGAAAGCTTAGAAATTATCATCTCTCATCCTTCCATTTTGGTGCTTCCGGCCCCAATTGGCAAAACTGACTTACTTGGGGATCCTGGACCACAGGCTTTTCATTATCCATGCTGTGTGCGTGCTTTCTCTCCATTTGGAAAGTTAACTACTCACCTCTACTCCCTCCTCCATAAAACATTTAAAGTCAATATATGCCTTTGCCCTGGCCGGTGTGGCTCGGTTGGTTGGGCGTGGGCCCCTGCACTGAAAGGTTTGACTCCTGGTCAGGGCACAGGCCCCGGTTGTGGCTGGATCCCTGGAAGGGGGCGTGCAGGAGGCAGCCGATCCATGTTGTGCTCTCACATTAATATTTCTCTCTCCCTCTCTGCATCTTCCTTCCTCTCTCTGTAAAAAAATCAATAAAAAAAACACACAGCCAATATATGCCTTTTAAAAGAATTACAGTGGGGCCTTGACTTACGAGTTTAATTCGTTCCGAGACCGAGCTCGTTAAGGAGCTCGTTAACTCAAATTACTCTATCAACTCAATGCAAAAAATCCGTGGAGAGACAGCTGGTATCTCAAAAAACTCTTTAGTCGGGACACTCGTAAGTCAAGGCCTCACTGTAGTTGAAATCTCAAATCTTCTAGGTAGAGTAAGGCCTCTTTTTTTCTCATGCTGCTTGTTTTGATTATCTATTGCTGCTCAACAAGCCACCCTAGTATCTGGTATCTTAAAACAGAAGTTATTGCTTAATGGTTGGGTGTTGACCTATGAACTGGGACAGCGGTTCTCAACCTGTGAGTCATGACCCCTTTGGGGGTCGAATGACCCTTTCACAGGGGTCGCCTAAGACCATTGGAAAACACATATATAATTACACATTGTTTTGTGACTAATCACTATGCTTTACTTATGTTCAATTTGTAACAATGAAAATACATCCTGTATATCAGATATTTACATGACTATTCATAACAGTAGCAAAATTACAGTTATGAAGCAGCAACGAAAATAATTTTATGGTTGGGGGTCACCACAACATGAGGAACTGTATTAAAGGGTCGTGGCATTAGGAAGGTTGAGAACCACTGAACTAGGAGGTCATGGTTTGATTCCAGGTCAGGGCACATGACCAGGGTGTGGGCTTGATCCCCAGTAGGGGGTGTGCAGGAGGCAGCTGATCCATGATTCTCTCTCATCATTGATGTTTCTATCTCTCTCTCTCTCTCCCTTCCTCTGTGAAATCAATAAAAAATATATTTAAAAAAACACACAGAAGTGATTGTTCCTTACAATTCTGCAGGTTGACCCGGCAGGTCTTCATTTACTGTTGGCTGGGGCTCTGAGGGGGTTGGATATTCCCAGATGGCCTCACTCACTTGACAAGCAGTTGATATTGGCTGCCAGCTGGAGCCAGGCACTGCTGTCGTCCATGGGCCTCAGTTCTGCTTCGTGTAGGTCTCTCCCTGTGGCTGCTTGAGCTTCCTCACAGCATGGCAGCTGGGGTTCAAAGAGGCATGTTCCAAGTGGCAAACGTGGAAGCTGCAGGTCTCATAAGACCCAACCTCAGCAGTTAAACAATCACGCATGCCAAATTCTGTTCAAAACAGGTCAGGGCCAGCCCAGAACAAGGGGAGGGGAGACAGTGTGCATCTTGGTGGGAGAAGTGGCAGAGAACTGGCTGTCATCTTCAATCCTCCACACCCTCTGCTGTTACTCACCCTGTTATAGCTCTAATGACGTCCCTTGTCAAGATCTGCTCTTGCATCCGCCTCTGGGCCAGCCTCCATCTTAGGGCTCGAAAGCTGGCACCCACTCAAGTATTTCATTTGTTTCACAATGTGCTTTTATTTTTAATTAATTACAACACTTAAAAACGGAGAGATTTTACAGAAAATTGGGATTTATAGTTTCTGCCTGACCAGGAGTGCCCTGCCTGTTACCACCTTCTGTGAAACCCCTGACTCAGGTCTTTGAAGGCGGTCAGGTCTTCTCAGATACTGGGCACTTTGGATTGAGATTGGAAAGGATGTACACGCAGCTGGAAGAGATACCTGGCGGCCATAGCAATAGCACCGTCACCGTCAACAGCAGCAGTCCCCCAGGGCGGCTGCTCCACTGCTCTGAGCACCTTCACTTATTTAGCTCTCACAGCGGCGATGCCGAGAGGTAAGGCACTTCTCGGGTGAGGATACGTTTTCCCATTGATTTTTTTAGAGAGAGCGGAGGAGAGGGAAGAGGCAGGAGAGAGAGAGAGAAACATCAATGTGGGAGAGACACTTCGATTGGTTGCTTCCCTGCCTAGGGCTGGGATTGGCCCTTGACCAGGATTGAACCTGCGACCCTTTGGTCCCAGATGCTGAAGCTCTAACCACTGAGCAACTGGCCAGGGCCAGGCACGTTTAATATACTGTACGCCTTTCACAGGTGAGGAAAGTGAGGTGAATGGTACTCACAGGGGAGTGAGGTTTCAGAGAGAGGAGACAGTAGGTAGGGACGTCCGATCTCTCCACTCGCGAAGCCGCCACCACTGCGCTCTTCTAAGAGATGAACAAGAACCTTCGCTGAGCGCTTCTGCATTTACTGGCTCCTTAGTCATCACAGCCACCCAACTGAGCGAGCCCTCGCTTTCATGTCACCTCCTTTGCTTTGTATCTTTTTCTTTAAAAATAAAACAAAGCACTACACGCATGGCTAAAGCCCAGCCATCGCTCCTTCCTGGTGGCGGCTATCACTCTGAAGTGTTGGGGATTACCCTCGTGCCTATTTTGTACTTTTAACAAATGTTTGTTCTCCCAAACAGGTATCAGTGTTTTGTGTATTTTAAAACACAAATGATGCCTGGCCAGTGTGGCTCAGTGATTAGAGCGTTGGTCCATGCACCAAAGGGTCGTGGGTTCAATTCCCGGTCAGGACACATACCTTGGTTGCAGGTTTGGTTCGGGAGGCAACCAATCGATGTTTCTCTCTCCCCTGCCCCCCTCTTCCCTTCCTCACTTCCACTCTCTATAAAATCAATGGAAAAATATCCTCGGGTGAGGATTAACCGCCCTCCCCCCAAAAAACCTACATAAATGATATCATTCAACATCCATTTTTGCAAACTCTTTTACTCACTGTATTGATAAATAGGCTATAATCCATTTACTCTAACTGCAGTGCATTGTAAGAAGACACCATACTTTACCCATTCCTTTTTCTAAAGACAGATTAGCTTGTATCCATTCTCCTTGCCAATCACTGGTCCTGCGCTGCCCTCATGCACATGCGGGACTGCTCTCCGAGGAACACCTGTAGAAGCCAGGTTGCTGGGTGTTAGGGTTTGGGCATCTTCACCATTGAGCATTGCTAAACGACTCTAATTTGTTAGCGCTGTTCATATCTCAACACAAAATTGTAAGTTCCTATTAATGCTATCAGAGTGATTTTTATTTTGCTGATTCAATTTGTGTAAAGCAGTATCTCATAGTTTTTATTTATTTTTTAAAATATATTTTTATTGATTTCAGAGAGGAAGGGATAGGGAGATAGAAACATCAATGATGAGAGAGTATCATCGATGGCTGCCTCCTGCATGCCCCCTACTGGGGATCGAGCCTGCAACCTGGTCATGTGCGTTTGACCAGAATCGAACCTGGGACCCTTCAGTCCACAGGCTGACGCTCTATCCACTGAGCCAAACCAGCTAAGGCTATCTCATAGTTTTTATATGCATTTCTACATTCTTAGTGACGCTGAGAATCTTTCAATGTTTATTGGCCATTTGGTGACTAGAAATAGTAAAAACTCATATCTTGTATTGACATCAGAAGCTATTTACTATTCCTAGACCTCTTTGGTGTCTTGCCTGGCATAGTTTTTGCTAATTTTCTCCTGCTTTATCTTTTCTCTTCTTTCTTTCTTTCTTTCATTTTCAAAAATTGATTTCAGAGAGGAAGGGAGAGGGAGAGAGAGAGAGAAACATCAATGATGAGAGAGAATCATTGATCGGCTGCCTCCTGCATGCCCCCAACTGGGGATTGAGCCTGAACCTGGGCATGTGCCCTGACCGGGAATCTAACCGTGACCTCCTGGTTCACAGGTCTCCACTCAACCACTGAGCCACAACCAGTGGGCTCATTAATGGATTTTTAAAGTAGCCCGTCCTTGCATTTCTGGAATAAACCCTTCTTTGTCACACATATACATATACACACATACACATACAGACACAGTTGCACTGGATTCGGTTTGTAATGTTTTATTTAGGATTATTAGTCTTATAAGTGTGATTGGCCCTCTTTTTCCAGTGTCTGGGACAGTTTATATAATAATCATTTTCTTTAAGAGTTGGCAGAACACATCTATAAAACTATCTAGGCACTGTGTGTGTGCACTTTTTGGCTTCTAGTTCACTTTATTAGAATTCACAGATTTGTTTAGGTTTTCTATTTCTTCTTGAGTCACCTTAGACTACCTTTCATCTAATTTCCCCGCCTGGTCTCCTGTCCTCAGGTGGCTAAAACTCAGGCCCTTAGTAACAGCACCGATCCCCTTCCACCCGCTTCTGATAACCAGAGCCCCTCGCTCGTCCTCTGCCTTCACTTTCCTCTTTGTTCCTAGCGCCTGTGATTTTACTTTCCCTTTGAGAACTCAGCCACATGTTTAATTTTCCTTATATTTTACCCATGTTTCTAAGTGTTGGTGCTTTTTCTAATTCTTCTATCAGGCTTGATTCTGAGGGTGTTCCCGTTTTATAGGTGAGAAAGCGAGGGTGGAGTGGTTTCCCCGCCTGCTGAAGGTCACACCACATCCTTTCCACCTCGTTGTTGATCCCAGACCTCCCAGTCCGCAATCTTGTGCCGTTGCCACATTATTCCACGCTGCCTTCTAAGGCCTGAAATACCTAGCGCCCTGCCCAGATCCTGGCGCACGGCGTCCATTCAACCAAAATTTCAACTCACTATTTATGGTGCGTTCAGTTCTAGGCCCAGGGAATGCAAGTGAGCACGTGCGGCCATGGCCTGG